>NC_080695.1:60835048-61150094 GCF_030445035.2 Dasypus novemcinctus
TTGAGATAAAAGGGTTAAAGCTAGGTTGCTCTCAATAAAGAAATCTTGTTTTTGCCACAACTCTTTAAAGGAAGAGGGCAGAGAAATTTGGGGATAGGACAGAGATGTCTAATCGTTTCTGCTGAGGTTTATAATGTGGTTCTCTTCTCTGATAGCCTCATAAAGTTACCAAAGTTTGTCTTCAGTGTGCTGTAGAGTTGTATTTTTTTCACAACATGAACAACTGCTGAGCACCACCCTTGGACAGACCCAAGGAAGGGCACTCCTGCCTTTGCTTTAGGCTCCTGCCTTGTCCCTCCTTTGGCCACACTCTTCGCCAACAGGTAAGGTTATCTGCAGGAACAAGGAGGCCCCTTGAATATGTTCAGGCCCCTTTGGGTAAGGAGTTATGGGATCCTGGGTGCCTGGACCCTATGTTCCCTGCCTTCAAGAATATGTTCTAGATGACCAAGAGCCCAGAATTTTCTACCTAAACGTTTCCCTAGCCTATTTCCAAGGTCCCTTTCCTAGCTCCTCTTCTCATGAAGGAACACATTGCTGGTGTTTGCATTCCTAGGCTTGAGGAGTGATCTAGGATGACTGATTGCAAAGAGGTGTGAGCAAAGCTTGGACATGTGGGCTAGAGTGTTCAGACTTATTCACAAAAGGCCCATCATGACACCAGATGGAGCTGGGAGCTAGAAGTAAAGGGCATCTAATGGTCCTTGAGCCAATAGCTTAGAGCTGTGAGGAGTTGGGGAGAATTCTAAATTCAAACTTGGCTTTCCAAGTCATTATAAGCTATATTTGTCAAAGTAAAAGTATAGGACAATTTTTCTTTTTTTCTTTTTTTTAAAAAATTATTTATTTATTTATTTATTTTAATTACATTATGAAAAATATGAGGTCCCATTCAACCCCACCGCCCCCGCCCCCCACTCCCCCCACAGCAACACTCTCTCCCATCATCATGACACATCCATTGCACCTGGTAAGTTCATCTCTGAGCATCACTGCACCCCATAGTCAATGGTCCACATCATAGCCCAGACTCTCTCACGTTCCATCCAGTGGCCCTGGGGGGATCTATAATGTCCCGTAATTGTCCGTGAAGCACTATCCAGGACAACTCCACGTCCCGAAAACGCCTCCACATCTCATCTCTTCCTCCCGTTCCCCACACCCAGCAGCCACCATGGCTACCGTTCCCACACCCATTCCACATTTTCTCTGTGGACATTGGATTGGTTGTGTCCATTGCACATCTATGTCAAGTGAGGGCTTAGATTCCATATGGGTACTGGATGTACTCCTCCCGCTTCCAGTTGTAGACACTCTAGGCTCCATGTTGTGGTGGTTGACCTTCTTCAACTCCATGTTAGCTGAGTGGAGTAAGTCCAATAAGGACAATTTTTCAACAACAGTTTGTTAGCTTGACTTAAAGCTTTTAAATACTTTAGATGTATGGAATATGGGCCTCCTTATATACTTTTTCCTCAGGCTCTACAATTGTTTGGAGAAAACCTGCTGCTAACTATAGCCTCGAGATGGGCATGAGACCAGCTGTGGGAGACATGCAATAGGAAGTAAAATTGGGATTTTTGTATTAATTTTTTCCCATATGGTAAATTCAGCCTGAAATAACCAAAGAAAAAGAAAAATACTTGCATTCTACTTCTAAATAAATTTGATCTATATTGCTTTCATTCTCTCTCACTTGTGCTCTCAGTCCTCTCAGTATTTGGTTATTAGAGTTGGGTTTGCTTAGTAAAACTAATTGGAACACTTTTTTAGTTTCCTACGCTGCTTATACAAATACCATGAAACAGTTCAGCTTAAACAATGGAAATTTATTAACTCATGGTATTAAAGCCACGAAAATGTCCAAATCAAGGCACCCAAAGAAAGCAATGCTTTCTTCCCAGAGACTATGGTGTTCTGGGACTAGCTGCAGATGATCCTTGGTTCTCTGTTACGTGGCAAGGCATGTCTCGTGGTCTCTTCCTTCTCTTCTGTGTTCTCTTTCAGCTTCTTGCTTCTTGTGGCTTGCTCTGACTCTGTTTGAATTTTATTCTCTCATAAAAAACTCCAGGCATAAGATTAAGATCCATCCTGATTGAGGTGGAACACATCTTGACTGAAGTAACCTCATCAAAAGGTTCTACTTACAATCGGTTCATACCCACAGGAATGGTTTAAGTTTAAGAACATGTTTTTCTGGGGTACACATGGTTCCCACAGTTTACCTTCTGGATCCTAAAAAGACGTTATTTCCACATACAAAATATACTTGTTCCTTCACAACATCCCCAAAGCCTTAAGTCATTTCAGTAACAATACTAAGTACAAAGTCTTATTCAAGCTGGATATGGGTACAATCTGTCCCAGGGCAGAATTTTTTGTGGATCTCTGAAACCTAGAGAATAAGTCATCTGCTTCTGAAATACAATGGATAAACAGGCATAAGATAAAATTCCCATTCCCATCAGAAGAAATTGGAAGGAAAACAGGGATTACAGGTCCCAAACAATTCCAGAACCTGAATAGGCATACTCCATTAAATTTCAAGGTCTGAGAGAGATCTATGAATGATGTTTTGTCCTCTGGACCTGATAGAGTGGCAGCCCCACCCCATCCAAGTGCCTGCCTTGAAGCTATGCTCTCCTTATCCTCTCTAAGCATTGGAATGGTGGCCAAGCTCTTCACAAATTCTGAGGCACGGCTCCACTCTCTCAGAGCACCAGGATGGCGGCACTCTTCCTGAACAATGGGGCAGAAGGCCTGCTCTCTCCAAATGCTAGGGCAGACTCCCTTTCCACACACTTGGGTGGACCTGCTCTCTTGGCCTGAGAAGATGCCATTGGTCCCAACCTCAGCTTCCAGGTTCTACCCTTGAAGTGATTTTTCCTTCAATTTGCCCTTCTCTGTCCCTTTTAGTCCAAGTTGGCAGTGGTTCCATTATACAGATTATTTTTAAAAACTTGTCAGTTTTGCCTGTGGTTCACAAGGGTCCAAACCATCAGACAATTGAGATTTCCATAGATCTTTCCTGCATAACTGTATTTCCAGTCTTGACTTCCCCTGAAGTGGCTGGTTGGCTCATGTTCAGTTAAACCCTCACGTGGAACACTATTCTCTGGGGACTTATTCTCTGGAATTTTCCAAACCATCCATTTCTGGTTTCTTGACGTCCAGGAGTTAAGTTTTCAGCTAATTCCTTTCCTCTCACTTATTACTATAAGCTGCAAGAAGAAACCAGGCTGCACTTTTGACATTTAGCTTGGAAATCTCAACTAAATATCTAGGTTCATTGCTTTCAGATCCTTGCTGCCTTCCCTCTGAAATCAAAACGCAATTTCACCAAGTTCTTTGCCATTTTAAAAGATCACCTTTCCTCCAATTTCCAGTAAAACATTCACCATTTCCTCTTAAGACCTTATCAGAGGTAACTTTAGTATCTATATTTCTACCAACAGTCTTTTTAAAGCAATCTAGGCCTTTTCTATCAAGCACCTCACAATTCTTCCAGCCTCTACCCATTACCCAATTCTAAAGCCATTTCCACATCTTTGGTATTTGTAATAGCAGCATCCCACTCTTCTAGTACCAAAATCTGTTTTTGTTTCCAAGGCCACTCAAGCAAATACCATGAAATGGTTTGGCTTAAATAATGGGAATTTATATGTTCAAAATTTTGAAGCTGGGAAAACATCCAAATCAAGGCATCATGAAGCAATTCTTTGTCCCCAAAGACAGAGGCATTCTAGGGCTGGCTGCCACTGATACTTGACACCTCAGCCACATGGCAAGGCATATGCCAGCATCTCCTAGTCCCTCCCTTCTCTTCTGGGTTCCATCAATGTCCAGCCTCTGGCTTACTGTGTCTTTTCTCTCTCTGTCCATCTGAATTTCACTCTGCTTATAAAGGACTCCAGTAATAGGATTAACACCTGTCCTGTAGAAATGAAGATTTTAAGTAAGGGCAACTAAAAGGGTAAAAAGACACACAATAGTAAGATATAACCATGGAAAGCCAAGAGATAAAATGAACAAAGTAAGTAATGCCTTTGCAGTAACATCAATGAATATAAATGGATTGAATTTCCCAATCAATCAAAAGACATAGACTGGGAGCAGATATGGCTCATGCAGTTGAGCACCTGCTTCCCAAATGGGAGGTCCCAAGTTCAGTTGCTGTGCCTCCTTGAAAAAACGAAAAAACAAACAAGCAAAACAAATTTAAAAAGCAACTCAGGGGAGTCAATGTGGCTCAGTGATTGAGCACTGGTTTCCCACATATAAGGTCTTGGCCTCAATTCCTGGCCCTTGGTACCTCAAAACAAACAAACAAACAAACAAACAAAATACATAGACTGACAGAAGGTATTAAAACATATAAGCCATTTATATACTGTCTACAAGGGATTCACCTTGGATGCAAGAACACCATCACGCTGAAAGTGAAAGGTTGGAAAAAGATATTCCATGCAAATAGTAACCAAAAAATATCTGGAGTAGCAATATTAATATCGGACAATATAGATATTAAATGCAAAACTGTTATAAGAGACAAAGGTAAATATATATTTATAAAAGGGGCAATTCACCGAGAAGAAATAGCAACAATACATATTTATGTACCTAACCTAGGTACCCAAAAACACATGAGATACACACTGGCAAAACTGATGGGAGAAATACACATTTCTTCAATAATAGTTGGAGACTTCAATACACCTCTCTCATCATTGGATAGAACATTTGGACAGAGAATCAATAAGGAAACAGAAGGCTTGAATAGTATGATAAATGAACTAGACCTAACAAACATTTGTAGAACATTACACCCCAAAACAGCAGTATATATATTCCTCTCAAGTACCCATGGATTTTTCTCCAGGTTAGACCATATGTTGGGTCACAAGACAGATCTCAATAAAATTTAAAATACTGAAATTATACAAAGCACTTTCTCTGACCATAGCGGAATGAAGCTAGAAATCAATCACAGATGGAAAAAGGGAAAATTTACAAATATATGGAAATTAAACAATACACTTGAATAATAAGTGGGTCAAAGAAGAAATTGTGAGAGAAATCAATAAATATCTCCAGATGATTGAAAATGTGAACACAACATGTCAAAACCTATGAGACACAGTGAAGGCAGTGCTGAGAGGGAAATTCAGATCACTCAATGCTTATATTAAAAAAGAAGAAAGAGCTAAAATCAAAGACCTAATAGTACACCTGGAGAAACTAGAAAAAGAACGCAAACTAATCTCAAAGAAAGCAGAAAGAAAGAAATAACAAAGAGAGCAGAAATAAATGAAATGGAACATTAAAAAACAGTAGAGAGAATCAGCAAAACCAAAAGTTGATTCTTCCAGAGGATCAACAAAATTGACAAACCCTTAGCTAGACTAACAAAGAAAAAAAGAGAGAAAATACAAATAAATAAAATCAGAAATGAAAGGGGTGACATTACCACTGACCCCACAAAAATAAGAGAGATCATGAGAGAATACTATGAACAACCATATGCCAACAAACTAGACAACATAGATGAAATGGACAAATTCCTAGAAACACATGAACAACCCACGCTGACCTGAGAAGAAATAGAAGACCTTAATCATTCACAAGTAAAGAGATCAAAACAGTCATCAAAAACATTCCCCAAATAAAAAGCCCAGGACGAGTTGGCTTCATGGGTGAGTTCTAACAATCATTCAAAGGTGATCTACTACCAATCTTGCTCAAACTCCTCCAAAAATTTGAACAGAAGGGAGCACTACCAAACTCTTCCTATGAAGCCAACATTGCCCTAATACCAAAACCAGATAAAGATATTATGAACAAAGAAAATTAGAGACAAATATCTCTAATGAATATAGATGCAAAAATCCTCAACAAAATACTTGAAAACCAAATCCAAAAGCACATTAAAAGAATTATACACCAAGATCAAGTGAGTTTTATCCCAGGTATGTAAGACTTTTTCAACACAAGAAAATCAATTAGTGTAATAAACCACATTAATAGATTGAAGAAGAAAACTCATGTGATCCTATATAGGGAAGTGGATTTGGCTCAGTGGATAGAGCATCTGCCTACCACATGGAAGGTCCAGGGTTCAAACCCAGGGCCTCTTGACCCATGTGATGAGCTGGCCCACGCACAGTGCTAATGTGCGCAAGAAGTGCAATGCCATGTACGGGTGTCCCCCGCATAGGGGATCCCCATGGGTAAGAAGTACACCCCATAAGAAGAGCTGCCCAGCATGAAAAAAAGTGCAGGCTGCCCAGGAGTGGCACCACACACACAGAGAGTTGATGCAGCAAGATGACTCAACAAAAAGAGACACAGATTCCCGGTGCCACTGACAAGAATACAAGCAGACACAGAAGAACACACAGTGAATGGACCCAGAGAGCAGACAACCGGGGCGGGGGCGGGGAGCAGGGAGGAAGGGGAGAGAAATAAATAAAAAATAAATCTTTAAAAAAATATATAGAGAGAGATAAATGGAACCTTCTCAAACTCAAACAATTTTGCTCTTCAAAAGACTTGGTCAAGAAAGTGAAAAGGCAGCTTACTCAATGGGAGAACGTATTTGGAAACCACATATCCAATAATGTTTGGTATCCATGTTATATAAAGAGATCATACAACTCAACAGTAAAAAGACAAGCAACCCAATTTTAAAAAGGGAAAAAGACACTTCTCCAAAAAGGAAATACAATGGCTGAAAAGCATGGAAAAGGTGCTCAAAATGCTTCAATATGTGTTCATCAGTTGTAGCAAATGTACCATACTAATGAAGGATGTTGTTTATGTGGGAAAGTGTGGGAGGGGGAGAAAGGGAGGTATATGGGAATCTCTTATATTTTTTATGTAACATTTATGTACTCTCAAACTCCTTTAAAAATAAAATTTAATTAAAATAAATAAAAGAAAAAAAAGATACTCAGTGTCATTAGCTATTAAGGAAATGCAGATCAAAACTACAATGAGATGCCATTTCACACATTATAGAATAGTCATTATTTTTTAAAAAACAAACAGATAACCACAAGTGCTAGAAAGGATGTGGAGAAACCAGAACACTCCTTCACTGCTGGTGGGAATGTAGAATGGTGCTGCCTCTGTGGGAGACAGTTTGGCAGGACCTCAAGAAGCTAAATATAAAACTTCCATATGATCCAGCAATCCTGTTACTAGGAATATATGCAGAAGAACTGAAATGAAGGATGTGAACTATTTGCACACTGATATTCACATTTGGTATAGCAGCATTATTCACAATTGATAAAATATGAAAACAGCCTAAGTGTCTATCAGGTGATGAATGAATAAACAAAATGTGCTATATACACACAATGAAATAGTATCCAGCTGTCAGAAGAAATGAAATTGGGATGCATATGACACCATGGATGAACCTAGAGGATATTATGTTGAGTGAAATAAGCTAGACACAAAAGGACAAATATTTTCTGGCCTCACTATTATGAACTAAACATGATAAGTGAACTCACAAAGGTAAACTCTTTAATAATAGGTTACTAGGAAATAGAACGTGGGTTGAGAATTGAAACTGATGCTTAGCACATGTAGAATTTTTAATAAGGTTTATTATAAAAGTGTGGAGATGAATAGAGTGGAAAGTAACACCGTGTTTTGTAAATGTTATTGTGGCTGAAAGGGGTAGTCTGGATGTAAATCTCAGTTGAAAGGAAACTAGAGAATAATTTAGGGAATGTATAACAGTGATTTCAGTGGTGGATGAAAATTGTGGTTAATAGTATAAATATAAGAATGCTCTTCTTTTACAACATGCTAAAAATAGGATGATACATGGGAAAAATGTAACTTATGGATGATAGTTAACAGTAATATTGTAATATTTTGCAGCAATGGCAAGAAGATATTATTTTAAAACTAAAGGAAAACAACAGGGGGGTATAAGGGATATAGAATTTTTTCCTTTTGGAGTAATGAAAATGTTCTAAAATTGACTGAGGTGATGACAGCCCAACTCTGATTAAAATGAGAGCCACTGAATGTACAAAACGTGGGACTGTATAACACAGGGAATCCAGTGATGGATGACGGACTGTGGAGATTAGGACAAATATGAGAACATTTTCTCCTGAATAATAACAAATACATATCACCAATATAAGATGTTATAATTGGGAAGGTTGAGGGCAAAATACACCAGCTTTAAGATATGGGCTATAATTAGCAGTAATATTTTGACAATGCTCTTTCATAGTTTGAAACAAACGTTTCACAACAATGCAAGGTGTTGGTGGTGGGGAGATGGATGGGAGCCTTGTATGATGACATGCATGTTTGTTTTGTAAATGCGTAACTTTTACTATATACTTATTGTTTATGTATGTGCATGTATGAATGTTATACTTCAATGAAATTTTATTTAAAAAAATAAAACATAGACACTAGCAAGTCCAAGCCTGATGGAGAAGTGGGTGTAAATAGGCAAAAAAACTCAGAACCAATAAGAAGAGTCACAACAAGGAGGTGAGGCAAGTATGTGGAAAACACGTTGGACCTGCTTTTCTTGATGGTATCCACAGCACAGTGGAAAAGATGTTAATATAAGAAATATCAATAAACACACAACAGACAATAAAAAAGTTTTATGCACTATGATCAAGTGGGTTTTATACCAGGTATGCAAGGGTGGTTCATCACTAGAAAATGAGTCAATGTAATATACCACATTAATAAATTGATGAAAAATATCACGCGATCATCTAAATTGATGTAGAAAGGAATCTGATAAAATACAGAATCCTTTCTTGAGAAAAATACTCTAAAAGATAGGAATAGAAAGAAACTCTTTCAACATGATAAAGTTCATATGTGAAACACCCACAGTTAACATGGTACTCAATGGTGAAAAACTGAAAGCTTTCCTGCTGAAATAAGGTACAAGATAAAGATGCCCACTGTCTCCACTCTTATTCAATATTGTGCTAGAAGTTCTAGCTAGAGCAATTAGAAAAGAAGAAGAAATAAAAATCACTCAAAGAAGAAAGGAAGAAGTAAAACTTAAACTATTCCCTGATGATATGATCCTTTACCTAGAAAATTAAAAAAAAACAAACTTCTAGAACTGAGAGTTTAGTTCATCAATCAAAGTGGTGGTGTACAAGAACAACACACAAAAATCAGTAGTGTTCCTATACACTGCTACTGAGCAACCTGAGGAGGAAGTCAGGTAAAGAATTCCATTTACAATAGTAATTAAAAGATTCAAATATTTAGGAATAACTGTGGACATAAAGGACCTGAATTCAAGAACCTGCAAAACATTGCTAAAAGAAACCAAAGAAGACCTAAATAAATGGAAGGACATAATGTGTTCATGAATTGGAAAACTAATTATCATTATGATGTCAAGTCTACCCAAATTGATTTAAGATTGAATGCAATCTCAATAAAAATTCCAACAGTATTTTTTTTCAGAAATGGAAACGATAATTATCAAATTTATCTGGAAGGGTAAAGGGCCCCAAATAGTCAAAAATGTCTTGAAAGAAAAGAACAAAGTTGGAGGACTCTCACTTCCTGACTTTAGAGAATTTTACTTAGCTACAATGGTAATAACATGGTACTGGCATCCAGATAGATAGACTGACCAAAGGAATCATACTGAAAGTTCAGAAGTAGACCCTCATATATATGTTCAAGTGATTTTTGACAAGGTTGTAAAACCCACCCAGCTGAGTCAGAACAGTCTATTAAACAAATGGTGCTGGGAGAACTGGATAGCCATATATTAAAAAAAAAAAAAATTCTGGTCTCTGAATAAAAAATAAAATAAAATAAAATAATAAAGAAGACCTCTATCTCACACATTATACAAAACTAACCCAAAATGGGTCAAGGACCTAAATGTAAAAGCTACAACCATAAAAATCCTAGAAGAAAATGTAGGAAAATACCCTCAAGATCTTGTGATAGGTGGTGGTTTGTTACACCTTGCACCAAAAGCACGAGCAATGTAAGAAAAAAATAGATAAATGGGACCTCCTAAAAAATAAACACTTTTGTGCTTCAAATGACTTTTTTTTAAAGGTGAAAAGGCAGCCTACTCAATGGGAGAAAATGTTCAGAAACACATATCTGATAAGGATTTGATTTCCCTGTTATATAAGGATATCACACAACTCAATGATAAAAAGACAAGCAACCCAATTTTTAAAAGGGCAAAAGACTTGAATAGACATTTTTCCAAAGAGAAAATACTAATGTCCAAAAAATGCATGAAAAGATGCTCCAAATTACTAGCTATTAGGGAAATGCATATCAAAACTACAATGAAAAAAAAAAAAAAAACTACAATGAGATGTCATTTCATGCCTTACACCATGGCCTTTATTTTAAAAATGCAACACTACAAGTTCTGGAGAGGATTCAGAGACGTAGGAACATTCCTTCACTGCTGGTGGGATTGTAAAATGGTGCAGCCTCTGCAGAAGACAGTTTGGTGATTCCTCAGGAAACAAAATATAGGACTGCCGTATGACCAGAAATCCTGCTAGTAGGAGTATATTCAGAAGAATTGAAAGCAAGGATGAGAACAGACATTTGCACACCAGTGTTCAAAGCAGCATTAATCACATTTGCTAAAAGCAGGAAACAACCTAAGTGGCTGTCAACCAATGAATAAATAAAATGTGTTATAGCCATTTGATGGAATACTATTCAGCTGTAAGAAGAAATGAATTGGGATGCATATGACAACATGGATGAACCTTGAGGACATTATGCTGAATGAAATAAGCCAGATTCAAAGGACTACTATTGTATGGGTACACAGATATGAACTAAATATGATGAGTAAACCATGGAGTTAAGCTACGGGGTATAGGTTACTAGGAGACAGAATGTGGGTTGAAAAGAGGGAGCAGATGCTGAATGTATGTAGAATGTTTAATAAGGTTGATTATAAGAGTATGGAAATGGATAGAGTTAATGGTAACTCATTATAATGCATATAACTAACACTGCTGATTTGCAAATGTGATTGTGACTGAAAGGGGTAGTCTAGGGAGATTAATGTCGCTTGAAAGAGAGCTAGAGTATAATCCAGGGACTGTATAACATTGTGATTTGGGTGGTAGGTGAGGATTGTGGTTAATAGTACAAATATAAGAATGTTCCTCTCTTATAAGGTGTTAAGAATATGGTGACACGTGGCAAGACTATGGTAACTTATAGAATATAATCGTAAAATTGTAGTAGTTTAGTAGTGTAGGCAAAGAAGGTACAATATCACTGCTAGCGGTCAACAGTGGGACGGATTATAAAGGGATATGGGAGTCTTCCATTTGGATTAATGAAAATGTTCTAAAATGGACCGAGGTGATGACAGCACAACTCTGATGAAATTGAGAACCACTGAGTAAACTTTGGATGGATTGTACAAGGCATGGGACTGTATAACACAGTGAAACGCATGGTGGATTATGTGCTATGGTTAACAGTACAAATATAAGACTGATCTCTCAGGAACTGTAATAAATATACAGTGCTAATACATGGTGTTAATGATGGGATGATTTGTAGGGAAAATGTACCAGATACAAGGTAAGGCCTATAATAGATAGCATTAATATTATGTCAGTGTTCTTTCATCATTTATAACAAATGTGTCACAACAATGTAAGGTTTGGGGCGTTGTGTGGGAATCCTGTATGGTATGCATGATTGTTTCATAAACTCATAACTTGTCTAATAAAAAAAATTTTAAGCCATCCTGATTGAGGTGGGACACACTTTAAGTGAAGTAACCTTATGAAAAGGTCTTACTTAAAATGGGTTCACACTCACAGGAATAAGTTAAGTTTAAGAACATGTTTTTCTTGGGTACATATAGTTCCTAACTATCATAGACAACTTAAAAAACTTTTTATTTAGTGGAACCATTTAAATGATATGGAAATTACCTCTTCCCTTAAGATTTGACAAAACTTGTCCCCTCCCCTTAATAAATCATCTAAGCCCAGTGTGTTTCATGGAAGCAGTGGGGGTTCTTTAACATGTTCTTCCATAGTTTTTTTTTTTTTAAGATTTCTTTCTTTCTTTCTCCTTCCCCCTGCCCCCCACCCCGTTGTCTGCTCTCTGTGTCCATTTGCTGTGTGTTCTTCTGTGTCCGCTTGTGTTCTCATCAGGCAGCACTGGGGATCTGGGTCTCTTTTTTGTTATGTCATCTTGCTGCTTCAGCTCTCCGTGTGAGTGTGGCGCCTCTCCTGGGCAGGCTGCAGTTTCATGTGGGGTGGCTCTCCTTTGCACAGGGGCCACTCCTTGTGTGGAGGGCACTTTTCTGCAGGGGCACCCCTGCATGGGCTAGCACTCCTTGCATGCAGCAGCACTGCGTGTGGGCCAGCTCACCAAATGAGCCAGGAGGCCCTGGGTATCAAACCCTTGGACCTCCTATGTAAGCGGATGCTCTATATGTTGAGCCACAACTGCTTCCCATTCCATGACTTTTTGTATAGTCAGATTTTTCTACCTCTCTTTTAGTAAATTTTAAGTCTTATTTTTGGCCAATATTTTATTAGTATAAATGTAAACACAGTGTGCTCTTAATTTTCCTTTACTTCTACCTCGATATTTCTAGTCTCTTTTTAATTCCCGTGTTATTTATTTGTATTTCTGTTTTCTTGAGTAACCTTTCCAGGAGTTATATTGGTCTTTTACTGGTCTTTTAAAAGAACTAGCCCTTTGGATTTATTTTATCAATTCTATTGTTATTCAGTTTTCTAATTCATGTCTGCTCTTATCTATTACTTCTTTCTTCTGCTGTCCTTAGACTTATTTTATTAGTTTTATCTCAGTTTTTTAGTTAATTGTACCAATGTTGTGTTTTTTGTTTTGTTTTTATTTAATAACAAACAATTTAAGCTCTGGCAAATACTTATTTCCAGTGAGTTGCCAGACAGAGGCACTGAGGGAACATTGTAGCTGGGACAGAGGGCCCGGAAATAGAAAGAACCCAAACCACATTCCTATTAAGCAAAGTTATAGCAACAGAAGGTAGATTACAGTTTACCAGGGGCCAGAGGGTGGGGGAAATGGGAGTTATTGCTTAATAAGTACACAGTTTCAGATTTAGGTTATGAAAGTTTGGGTAATGGATGGTGGTGAAGGATTAATTATACTGTGAGTGTAATTAATGCCCCTTAACTGTACACTTAAAAAATGATTAAATGGGAAGTTTTGTTTTATATATATGTTAGCACAGTAAAAAAATTTTTTAAAGCTACATTTCTCTGATGGGGGTCTGGCTATGCATCTGAAATGCCAATTCTTCAGGTAATGCTAATATATGCATAGTCTCTTTTGAACTGTTCTTCCTGTTGAATGTCAACTTGAGGGTCAAGGTGGTCTCTAGTGAAGACACTGGATGTCGTCTTTCTAGGGCCATAACTTTGACCCTTTCAACTTTACCCTAATTTGATTCAAAGCCTTTCTGAATCGGTTTTGTCTTCCTTGGGGGCCTGAGGACTGAAGTGGTAATTGTTTGGAATTGCGTCACCCAGGCAGAGAATGCTATGGCTGCAATTAACAGATGACCAAATATACTGGGTATGTTTCTTATACTCTGGCCTGAGAGCGTCCCTCTACCCAGCCTTCTCCCTGGCAATCTCTCCTATCTGGATTCTGGTGAGATTTCTGCTGGTACTCATTAGGGAACATGGAGAAAACCAAATGAAACCCATGATATGAGCGGATTGGAACTATAAATTGTTTTTGTCGCTATTGGTAAGGATGGTGGTGGGAGGTGGAATGAAAACACTTTCAGCCAGACCAGGTTACTCTGCTTAAATATCTTGAAAAGGCAGAGTCACAAGGCATCCTGGGGCCTCTGCAAAGGAGCACAAGGAACCAGGCTAGGATACCTGACACTGATCCCTGGCCTGATCCCTGGCCACAAAGTGGAACCTGACAAAGGACAATGTAAATATATCCACTGGGTTTTTTCAGGTGATGGTCAGTATTTTCGTTTCCTAGCTGCTAAAACACATAGCATACAATGGATTGACTTAACAACAGGTATTTATTGGTTCTTGGTTTCAGAGAATAGAAGGTTTGCTTGCTTTCCTCCTGGGTTGGTATCTTCTGGCTACCGGGCAATTTTTGGGATTCCTTGGCTTTTCTGTCACATGGCCATACACATGGTGTCAGTGTCTTCTTTTCTTCCAGACTCTTTGACTCCCAGCTTCTTGCTTCTCCCATATCTTCTCCTCCTATATCCAATTTCCTTTGCCTCTAAGGACATCCACCACATTAAGACTCAACCCCATTTTGGGCACACCTTAACTAATAACATTTTCAGAGGTCCTATTTATAAATGAGTTCACACATGCAGGGCCAGGGATTGGGACCTGAACCTGCCTTTTGGAGGGGGCATGATTCAATCCCCAACAGTCAGCTTGGAGGAAATACAAAATTTGGAGGTGGAAGAATGGGGGTGTCTGCCAAACCCCCAATTGTCAGACCTCTCTCCCTCATTGCATGCAGATCTTCATTCCTAATCAATTGGTTGTAGAATCTCAGTAATGGAATTTCCTTCCTAAGATGATGAAAAACATTTACTGAAATTTTGTTATGTGTCAGATAGTGTGCTTAGCTTTTAGCAACTTTATTGAGATATAATTTACTTAACATAAAACCAACCCATTGTAAGTATACAATTCAATGATGTTTAGAAAACTTATAAAACTGTACAGCCATTATCACAATCCAGTTTTGGAATATTTCCATTATCTCTAAAAATTCTCTCAAATTTTTGGCAGAGCCAATCCCCACTTCCTCTCCCAGCCCCAGGCAACCACTAGTCTGCTTTCAGTCTTTATAAATTTGTCTCTTCTGGACATTTCAATAAATGCAATCATATATTATGTAGTCTTTTGGATCTGGCTTTTTTCTCTTAGTATAATTTTTTTGAGGATTATCCATGTGGTAGTATGTATCAGTATTTCATTACTTTTTATTGCTAAGTAGTATTCCATTATATGGATTTATCACATTTTGCATATGTAGCTACCAGTTGATAGACATTTGGATTTTTCAACTTTGGGGCTATTGTGGAAATGCTGGTATCACCATTTCACACAAGTCCTTGTGTGAACATATGTTTTCATTTAGTTTGGGTAGACACCCAGGAGTATAATTGTTGGGTTGTATGGTAAGCTTATGTTTAACCCTATAAAAACTACTAAACAGTTTTCCAGAGTGGCTGTATCATCTTACATTCTTATCAGCAATATTTGAGGGTTCCAGTTTCTCTACATACATACCAATATTTGGTATAGTCAGCCTTTTTTATTATAGCCATGCTTGTGGGTATGTAGAGGTATCTTAGTTTTGCTTGCTTTTTTTAAACTTCTAATCCTTCCACCCACATTGCATTAGTCAGTATAGACTAGATTATGCTTTGTAACAAACAATCGTCAAATCTCGGTGGCTTAAAACAACAAAAAAATTATTTCTAACTCATGCTACATTTCTAGTGATGATTAGAATTGCAGGAGAGGGGTGCTCATCAAAGACTCAGGGATCCAAGCTGATAGAAATTCCTGAAGGAGGAAAATGAAACTGCATACCAACTCCTCAAGTTTCCACCAAAAATAAGACATCACTCTCACTTATGTTTCACTGGTGTGGTCATGGTTAACATGGTCATGGCTAACCTCAAGGGGGGTAAAAAGTGTAATAATAATTTTTTCATGTACCTAGAAGGGGAGGGAAATTGGAATATTGGTGAATAGCCTAATGACTTTCACAAAAAATATGAGGAAGGTATATTACAGATTAGGAAACTGAGGCTCAGCATTTAAATGCTTTGATTAAGGTCACAGAGGTAATACATTGAAAGAAGGCAATCTGACCCCCAAGCCTATAGTCTCAACTACTACTTTGAAGTTGTCATCAAGATACTGTTCAAGCGGCAGACTTGGCCCAGTGGTTAGGGCGTCCGTCTACCATATGGGAGGTCCGCGGTTCAAACCCTGGGCCTCCTTGACCTGTGTGGAGCTGGCCCACGCACAGTGCTGATGCGCGTAAGGAGTGCCCTGCCACGCAGGGGTGTCCCCCACGTAGGGGAGCCCCACGCGCAAGGAGTGCACCCCGTAAGGAGAGCTGCCCAGCGGAAAGAAAGTGCAGCCTGCCCAGGAATGGTGTCTCACACATGGAGAGCTGACACAACAAGATGATGCAACAAAAAGAAACACAGATTCCTGTGCCACTGACAACAACAGAAGTGGACAAAGAAGACGCAGTGAATAGACATAAAGAACAGACAACCGGGGTGGGGGGTGAAGGGGAGAGAAATGAATAAATAAATAAATCTTAAAAAAAAAAAATGCTGTTCATTTTAAGATAGCTTTTTGAGACATTCCCAGTGGGGGAATAGGAGAAAAACTTTGGTACATGGCTTTGCTCGATCCCACAGTGGGATAGATATGTGTCTAGAGAGATTCATGGCAAGGTCACTAAGTTCTATTTGATATTGGTAACTACCTAGACCAGGGTCCATGTAATCATCTCCTAAAAGTCAAGAAGAACCCCAGACACCTTTTTCATAAAGATGACACCAAAAGCAAAGAAAGAAACTCCTGCCCCTCCAAAAAGTGAAGCCAAATCAAAAGCTTTGAAAGTCTAGAAGGTAATACTCAAAGAAGTCCACAACTACACACACACAAAAAGAATATCTGCATGACATACACTTTCCAGAAGCCCAAAATGCTGCATCTTAGAAGACAGCCCAAATATTTTCAGAACAGTGTCCCCAGGAGAAACAAGCTTGACCACTCTGCCATCATCTATGACAATGAGTCAGTCATGAAGAAGATGGAAAACAACACCACACTCATGTTCATTGTGGATGAACAAATCCAACAAACACAAGCTCAGACAGGCTGTGAAGAAGCTCAGTGACATTGAGGTGGCCAAGGTCGACACCCTATTTGGGCCTGGACTATGATGTTTTGGATTATTACACAAAAAAATTGGAATTCTCTAAACTGAATCCAGCTGGCTAATTCTAAACATATTTTTTGACCATATAAAAGAAGATCCCTGGTGTGATGGTTTGAAACTGTATATACCCCAGAAAAGTATGTTCTTAAAGCTAATCCATTCCTGTGGATGTGGACATATTGTAAGTAGGATCTTTTGGTTCTCAGTTAAGATGTGATCCATTTCTCATTCAAGGTGGGTCTTACCACTCTTACTGGAGTCCTTTATAAAAGAGTGAAATTCAGGCAAAGGGAGAGAAAGCCATGGAAGCCAGAAACTGGAAGCAATGAAACCCAGAATAGAAGGGAGAGACCAGCAGACTCTACCATGTGCCTTGACATGTGACAGAGGAATCCAGGATCACCAACAGCCAGTTTTCAGGAAGAAGATATATCCTTGATGATGCCTTGATTTGGACATTTTCATGGTCTCAGAACTGTAAGCTTATAAGTTAATAAATTCCCACTGGAAAAGCTCTTTCATGGTATCTGCTCTGAGCAGCTGAGCAAACTACAAAACCTGGCCTTCATAACTACAAATCATATCCCTCTCCCCAACCCCCAAAAATTCACCATGTTTTTTGCTCTTAAAATACTCAAGACCATCTTCCAAACATAGAACACTGGATGGTTTGGATCTGATCAAATAAACTTCTTAATCAGAAATCAGTTTAAAAAAACAATTGAGGGAGAAGGGTTTTTTTAGTGAACAGGGCATAGCAGCAAAAACCTCAAGCCTTGCTTGGTGCATAGAGGGTAGGATGGTCATAGGTTTCCAGGACCATGTGCTGAGAATAGTTTTGTAGTTTGGAGCATAGGCCCCAGGGTCAGACCAGATTTGGAAACTTGGCTCTGCTCAGCTGGCTGTGAAACCTTGGTCAAGCTGCCCCTCCAAGCCTCAGCTCCCTCCTTTGTAAAATAGGAGCATTTGTTAGGATTTAACCAGAAAACATATGAAAAGCACTTAGCATGGTACCTTAACTTTGTGAGTGCTTGGTGATTGCGCTAATCATACTAGTATCATGAAAATCAACATGAAAGTAGTTAGGTATATGGAAACAAGAAATTCTCCAGATTTGCTGGCTCAGGGATTTGCTGGCTTTTGAATCATATTTTCATGTGGTATTATCCCTAGATAACCTGACCGACCTGAGATCAGGACTTTACTTCTGTCAACACTGGTTCAAGACCGTGAGGAAAGGGAAGATAATTCAAGAAGAAAAGAACGAATAAGAGGATAGGATGCAGGCTCTTTTCCTTATGCCACAGGAAAGACAGTAACTTCCTTGAGGCTAGACCAGCATAGCCCTGAGGTTAAGAATATGGCTCTGGCTTCTTACTGGCTGTGTGACCCTGAGAAAATTGCTTAACCTACCTGGCCTTCTGTCTAGCGGAATTCAGAGGGTGAAATAATCAAAGCAACTGTAGTTTTGTCTCCTGGTATCTCTTTAAAATTCCAGAGGTAAGTCCTTATTCCAGCATTGGATAAAAACTCACCCCTGCATCATGACTTCCCTTTGCACTCTTAGTTTAAAAAAAAATTCCTCTGATTTCTAAGTCACAAATTGGTCTCAAGATCAAAATCAGACTGTCCTATCCAATATATTTATCAATATTTCAAACTTTAAGATAAGGCTCTTTCTCTCTTCCTTTTGCTTGTCTCACTATAGTGGGCTGTTTGCCTTTAGGGAAGAGGGAAATAGCCCCTCACTATCAACACCCTGACACCCCCACCCCAGTACACCCATGGGGTTGGAAGGTAGAAGAGGTCAGACAAATAAAGGTAGGGAAGGAAAGTCTGTACTTGACCGTTAGAGTAGAAAGATGGTGTTGCACCCTCTAGGTATGCTCAAGTACCACTTGAGTACTAGAGTGGGTAGCTGGGAGAAACCCCAGCCTTGGGACTGTCCCTCCAGTCCCTTCCTGCTCCACCTCCAGCCTCTGTCTGATGAAGCCTTGTTGCCCTTCTAGGTCACCCTCTGAGTCAACAGCCAAGATGATCCATGGCCAGCCTACTTGTGCATGGTCCACAGACGATCCCTAGGAAACACTCATATTATTTTCCAGAACAAATTTTTGAGGTGCAAGCTGATGTCAATGACCTAGCCACAGTCTCTCATCCTTTGGACTGCTTGGGAGTGAGTCAGACACAGCCACGGTGCCTCCCTGTCTCCAGCTGCAGGGAGTGCTTCCTAAACTCTCCTTATGGTCTCGAAGAAGCTGCTCTCACTTTTCTTGCGGTGAGGAAATAGATTAAAGTTCTTTTGTGTTTGGGGAGGAGGCAGGGAGAATCGTAGGATAGCATTTGTAAAAATTATATCTTTGTAAAGCTTCTCTTAATATCTATTGATTTTTCCATAGCCTCTTTGTGGATTAGGGGGTTTTAGAATTGGGTAAATAGTCCTAACTATTGACTTTGAAAATCTATGTCTTCAGCTGGTAACTCACTTTGTCATTTCAGGTCTATCTATTAGATCTTGGCACCTCGTGGTAACTTCCTAATTTAACATCCTGTTACATGTGAAGTGGAGATATTGTTTATGCTTACCTTGTGGGGTTTCAGAGATGCCGTGATGCCGTCAATGCAGGTTTAATGCTAAGCAAAGAGCCTACCACTTAGTAAGAGCTCAAGCACATGTTGATATTACTTGCTCTTAATTCTCAGCACCTAGCCCAGGATGTGACACAAAGGAAGTGTTCACTAACTGTTAATGAATGACTTGTAAATAACTGAATGGATTTCAAGGCAGAATAAAGTCAGTGCTAAGTAAGAATACAATCTCAGTATTGTGGCAACCAAGAGAAGCAGCAGGTAATTCTGAAGGGTGCAATCCAAGAAAGCTTCAGTAGGCAAGTGGCATTTGGGATTTCAGTAAGCAGAGAATGAAGCCGATGCACAAGAGCATGGGTACGTAATGGTCCACATGCTTCTGGAATGGTGACGAGCCTAGCGGAGCTAGAGAAGGCTATACAGGATGGGCTCTCATTTATAGATGAGTCTAGGATGTTGGCTGGGGACAAATCATATTTGACTGTAGGCCAGTTAGGGGTCTTTCTCTCCCGGTTAGGGATATTTTAACTGTACATGTTAGAAAATCAATTCCAACAACTTAAACAGCAAAGGGAACAAATTGGCTCATGAAACTGCCAAGTTCCGGGGTAGGTTCCAGCATCAGGCCTAGCTGGAGTCGGGGTTCAAATGATGCCCTGGGAATCCATCTCTCAGGTCTCCTTTCTCTCGGTACTGAGTTCAGTAGTGCCCCTGGGATGTAAGATGGCTGAGGTGGTTCTCAAGGCTGCCTGCTCCCAGTTCAAATCCAGAAGGAATTCAGGCTGTCTTCATCCCGGCCTTCCCAGCAGAAGCTCGAGACTGCCTGTGACTGGTCTGTGGACAGGCTGGAACTATCTTTGGACAGGATCCCTCAATGCTTCCCTCGGAGCCAGGGTGGGTGTTACCTTCACCAGAAGCACATGGGCTGAGAGTGGCCTGTGCTGGGGGGAGTGAGAGGGGCGGGAAGGGGTAAGAAGAGCTGTTGGACCCTAAAGACAAAGGCTAAGTCCTAAAATTTCTTCTCTTTTATTACAACAGACCAGCCTCAGGACCTAAACTGCCTGCCTTTCCCTCCTGACTTACCAACTCTGTGATCTTAAGTAAAGGACCTAATCTCCCTATGGTTCCGTTTCCTTGTCTGTAAAATCCAGACGGTCATAATAGTACCTGCCATGCAGCATGTTTGGAAAGATTAAATGAGTTTTTCCCAGATGCTTACAAGAGCACCTGGTTAACTGCTCAGTGGTAGTTGTCACTATTATAGCAACGTGACTCTAGGCGCTTTACTGCTCTAAGGGATTCTCAGCTGTCCCGTGTCTCTCCAGCCCTGGCGGGTCTATCATGACCATGTGGTTACCCCACCTCTCAAGCGCACCCCTCAGTGTGATGAAAGCCAGAGGCACAGGCCTCACTGCTGCCCACCTGCAACATCACCTGGCATAAGGATGTCCCTGGACCCCTTGGCCCAGGGTGTGCCATGGAAACCCTCGTGCTCCCTGTGCTTGGTGGCATGCGGGAAGTCAAGAGGAAGCCCCAGCCCTCAGTCCCTTCCCTTAGGGAGTTTTCAATCTAATCCTAAAGTCTAGAACACTCTGTCTCCCACACCTGAACCAGGATCCATTCCCGGGGGAGCTGCCAAATGGCCCCGCAAGGGTGTTTCTAGAACAATATCCTTCCTCCAGAGCTCCTTCTTGGTTATAGTGGAAACGAGCATTGAGAAAAAGAGATAAAGAGAAAATTGGGCCGAATCCCAATATCTAACTCACCTGTTTTTTTTTCTCCCTCCTGGACCACACTTGAAAAGAAAAAGTACAGCCCTTCCCCACAACGGACCAGTGGGGTAACCCGAGAACCTCCATTTAGCCCGTCTGATCCTGTGAAAAGGACCTTGCGGTGACACCGAGCTGAATGTATCTCCGCTCTATTTATAGATGCTGTTTGTTTAATTTGAGTCCAGTCTCTAAGAATAAATAATGAACTCATTCTGGGCACAAGCCAGAGTCCACAATTCTGAGACGATTCGTAAATCCCTTTCCCATTCCTTCTGAATCTGGAAGGTGAGCCATTTTTCTTTGCTGGGTTGGGGTAGGCTTCAGACACAGGTATGTTTGGAGATTTGCTTTCTCAGTGTTACTTTTGGGTTTTGGGGTATTGTGGGGCTTTTTGAGGAGGGGGCTTGTTTTGGATAGGTGATTGAAAAATAGAACAGTGACCTCTCTGTCATCCCCAAAGGAAGGACAAAGACCAAATACCCTGAGCCCTTGGTTGGTTAAACTGTAGATCCAAAGAGACTCATTTGGGATTCAGATATCCCTTGGTAAGGAGGGCGTAGCAATGGAGAAGAAAAATTCCTTTCTTTCCAATGCCCTCCTGATCTGGTTGCAGAGGCTGGGTTAGTCTATCTCATAAGGAATACTACCACCCCTGGGTTTTTTTTCAGGGCATGTGATAAGAACCAGGAGCCATGACCCACTTAAACTTTAGGTGTCAAACCGCGGAGCCTGTTGCACTAAAGCCCAAAGGAGCGTTGTCTCTAGTGTTTTGTTGGTGCTTTCAGCGTCCCCATTGCTGACCTATTGGTTTAATGAATCCTAGAGCCAAACCT
This sequence comes from Dasypus novemcinctus, assembly GCF_030445035.2. Lineage (NCBI taxonomy): Eukaryota > Metazoa > Chordata > Mammalia > Cingulata > Dasypodidae > Dasypus > Dasypus novemcinctus. The sequence continues at coordinate 60,857,247 of NC_080695.1, forward strand.
ACTAAGTCTGAAGGGAATGACCTAAATGGATCCTTTGGATTTGGCCCAGTGTATTTACTTATCCCACCTTTCTTCCTTCCCTCTCTATGTATGTGTCCTTAAGAAGGTAATCAGGCTATTCTGGGAAAAGAAAGAACAGTATCCATTCATTTATTTATTCTCCCATATCTAGTGACCCTCTCCTCTCTGCCAGATATTATTCTAGGCACAGGAGACCCATTGATGAAGAGGACAGGGAGGTGATGAGGTGACAAGGTCACTACGTTGAAAACTCTCAGCCTCCTCTCTCTCTCCAGGCTGAGTCAGGCTGGTATGTGAGGTGCTTTCCCAGCAGCCCCTGGACTCCATTCATTTATCCATTCTTCCATTCAAAAATATTTACTAGGCACAGGGCCAGGGGACTGGATACAGTGGTGAGCTAAAGAGATCTCTCCCTGCCCTTAAGAAGTTTAGAATCCAGGGAAGAAGAGAGATATTGGTTAAATAATCCTCTAAATAAAGATATTTCAAACAATGGCAAGTCATTTTGAGTAAAGTTCAGGGCACCGGGCATGCATATAAGAGAGGAGAGAACTGTCAATGACCCAGAAAACTTCCGTTGCCCCAGGTGGCATACTGTCTCTTGAGGAGAGAGACGACTCATGTCCACTTCTGATGATGTGCTTGTCCATTTCCGTTGGCTGCACTCGGCCTTCCAGACTCTTGCCTGATTGTTCTCAAGGCTGACATGGGAGAGCAGGTCTTGGTAGCTGGGGGGGACTCACCTCCAGGGAGAACCTAAGGGTTTCCGCCTCAGTGATCGGCCCGTGGAAGCTTGCCATACTCATGGGTCTGGGCGCCAGAGTGTTTTTCTCTAATGGCATTCTTTTTTATTTTTTATTTCTCATTTCTCTCCCTTTCCCTGCCTCCCCCTCCTCAGTTGTCTGCTCTCTGTGTCCATTCACTGTGTGTTCTTCTGTGTCCGCTTGTATTCTTGTCAGCAGCACCCAGAATCTGAGACTTGTTTTGTTGCATCATCTTGCTGCACCAGTTCTCCATGTGTGCCGCATCACTCCTGGGCAGGCTGCACTTTTTTCGGTCTGGGCAGCTGTCCTTAGAGGGTGCACTTCTTGTGCGTGGGGCTCCCCTACGCAGGGGATGCCCCCACATGGCATGGCACTCCTTGCGCGCATCAGCACTGCGTGTGGGCCAGCTCATCACATGGTTCAGGAGGCCCTGGGTTTGAACCCTGGACCTCCCATGTGGTAGGCAGATGCTCTATCCATTGAGCCAAATCTGCTTCCCTCTAATGGCATCTTCACCCTCTGTCTAACTGGGCAAATGGGTAAACAACATCATCATCTTCACAGCTTCTTTGCAGACTCTTACTTGTGAGTGGTGGTCTTGTCACCACACTCAGAGACATATACAGAAAGATGGCCCATGACCCTGTCTGCAATTTCATGCCTTCAAATGTTCACATGCATTAGCTTTGGAAAAGGAACGCCTCAAAGAAATGGGGAGGGTCTCTGAGGTAAATTTCTGTGCTAATCCGAGTGTGACTTTGAGCAAATCCTTCAGCAAGAGCTTCAGCTTCTTCATTTGAAAAATATGACTTTTTTTGTCTCTTTTAAAATATTTATTAGAGAAGTTGTAGGTTTACAGAAAAATAGGCAGAAAATACAGAGTTCTAATATACACCTCCTATTATGAATACCTTGCATTAGTGTGGAGTATTTGTTACCATTGATGAAAGAATATTGTTTTAATTAAATTACTAATTATAGTCCATGGTTTACATTAGGGTTCACTGTGCTGTACAGCACTATTTTTTTAAATTTTTATTCTAGTAATATATATGCAGCCTAATATTTCCCCTTTTAACCATATCCAAGTATATAATTCAGTGCTTTTAATTATGGTCACAATGTTATGCTGTCCTCACCACCAGCCATTTGTCTCTTTTATGACCAGCACCTTGCTAGGGACTGAGTGAAAACCGAGAAGAGTGTAAGAAATTGCTCCTGCCCTGGAAAAGTTTAAAATGATAAAAAATAATTTTCCTTCATTTACTGAACAAATATTTATTGAATACCTCCAATGTGCCAGACACAGAACCAGGGATTAGGAGATACAAATGTGAATAGAATCAGCCAGACCCTTGCTTCATGGAACTTAACATTCCAGTGAAGGAAGAGAGATGCTCAGACATGAGTGAACAAGATAATTTTGGATGGTTTTGAGTGCTGGGTGGGCTGGGCAGAGAAGACCCCTCAATGGGCATGACATCTGAACAGAGTCCTGTAAGGTGAGATGAGATGGAGTAAGCCACACCACAATTTAAAGGAAGAACAGTCTAGATAGATAGAAGCAGCAAGTGGAAAGAAAGGCTGTGAGGAGTAGAGGTAATAGGCTTATTTAAGAAATAGCGGCGGCGGACTTGGCCCAGTGGTTAGGGCGTCCGTCTACCACATGGGAGGTCTGTGGTTCAAACCCCGGGCCTCCTTGATACCACATGGGAGGTCTGCGGTTCAAACCCTGGGCCTCCTTGACCCATGTGGAGCTGGCCCATGCGCAGTGCTGATGCGCGCAAGGAGTGCCCTGCCACGCAGGGGTGTCCCCCCGCGTAGGGGAACCCCATGCTCAAGGAGTGCGTCCAGTAAGGAGAGCCGCCCAGCGCAAAAGAAAAGTGCAGCCTGCCCAGGAATGGCACCACACACACGGAGAGCTGACACAGCAAGATGATGCAATGAAAAGAAACACAGATTCCCGTGCCACTGACCACAACAGGAACGGACAAAGAAGATGCAGCAAATAGACACAGAGAACAGACAACTGGGGGTGGGGGTGGGGGGTGGGGGGGGAGAAAAATAAATAAATAAATAAATCTTTTTTAAAAAAAAGAAATAGCAAGAACTGGACAGACTAAAAGAGCAGTGAGTGTGGGGGTGAGTGGTAGGTGGGAATGTGAGCAGGGGCAGGGGCAGGGGCCAGGGTATAGCATGTAGATTTTATTTTGAATGCAGAGGAAGCCTTTGGCAGGTAAAAAGATAGCTTTTTAGCCTGAAGCCTTACTGGGGTCCATTCTGTAGCCTGGGATTCTGAGAACTCAGAGCCCCTGCTAAATTTACAGATGGAAAGATGTTGATCTGTTTCTGGAGAGAAAGAACAGCGAAGCCTAATCAAAGGGACCTTCCTGCATAGGAGAAGATGAAACTGCACCATGTACAAACCACGAAACAGACCTCCTGTTTGCTACTCAACATCCATTCCTTCATCTCTTGGATGCAATGCCCTGAACTCTCCTTCATGAAACACTTGTTCCCCTGTTCTCAGGTATTTTGGTTTGGCCCAAGCTAATCAGCAGCATTTTTCAAGTCCCGTCCCCAAACCAAAGTGATTGGCCCAGGGTAGGGCACACAATCCAGTCAGAGCCAATAAAATATGGAAGAGCTTCCCTAGGTCTCTGGCAAAAATGTTTCCTTCCTCTCTTCCTTGGAAACTCTCAGCCTGAGTATGTGAGGGCTTAAAACACCACAGCCATTTGTCACCATGAAGAAAGATCCTGGACCTGCTGGGAAGTTGTGTGGAATCTGAGAGTAAGGCCAATATCATGGAAGGGAGAGCTGAGAGATGGAGCGAGCTGAGTCCTTGTAATGTCATTGCACCCCTGGACCAAGCCCTGCCTGAAGCTGCATCTACTGCTGGACTTTTTAGTGGCCTCCACCAATAAATAGTCTTGAATATATAAGCGAGTTTAAGTTGGGTTTTCTGTGTCTTGCAACATAAAGCGCCCATATGACACAGCCCTTGAAATAGGTACCGGCTGCCAAAGGCCTCCTCTGCATTGGCAGATCTCTAGGAGGAAGTGAGACTGTTCCAGAACCCAAATAAAAGGTCTCGCCTCCCACTTCTCTCTTTCCGCGTTTCCATGCCTCCTGTCGCCATAGCACTGTGACACTCACAGAAAGGCAGGGGAACCAGAGGAGGAGAGGGCACCTGTTTCCTGGCTGTGCTGCCACGTATAATGGTTGGGATGGGGGAGAGAGAGGCAGCTCCAAGCGTGACATTTCAGGGGAGAAAAGAGATAACAGGGTAAAAATAAACTCCCAGGCACCTGTCTCAGCACCCACTTCACAGTCCTTATCTCTCTCTGTTTCGGGGACAGCAAGGTTCCTTTCAGGTCACAGCGTGGCCTGGCTCTCTCCAGCCCTAGATGGGGAGGAGGAAGTGGAGAGAGTTTGGTGTATGTCTGGCTATACCTGCCCATCATCTCTGGCAGGTCAGGCCCTCCCCTCCACATATATGTAGCCCCTCCTCTTACCTTGCAGGTAATCATTCACATCTATGTCCTCATCGAATGCTCCAGGAGTGGGATGGGATGAGTGAGGCAGGTGGAAGCAGTTTTGTTTTCCAGATGGGAAAAACAGCAGGGCTCAGAAAGATTATATGCTGAGCCCAAAGTCACCCAGCTAATAAGGACTGATGTGTGCCGATATCAATCCAGGGTCTTTTCTGCCTTCTTGTCTTTGACCAGGGGTCAAGAGAGCTTGCTTTTCTTTCTGCAGGGTCCAGGTACAGCCACGTGGGCTAGGTACCAGCCATCTCCTGGGGGGAACATCATAGCCCCTGTGCTGGAGGCCCTGCACAGCCCTGCCCTTTGGCCTCCTTTGCCCTCTCCCAGTGACACATCCCCACCTGTTTGCCAGGTGACCAATCTACTTGTTCTCTGTAAAGGGAGGGTTGGGACTTCACAGTATCTGGAATGAGTCCCAACCCTGCAACCAAGGTTCACAAAGGTTCCCTGAGCCTCAGTTTTTTCATCTATAAAATGGTGAGAAAATTATGCCTACTTGCTAGGGCTATTCTGAGGACTGAATAAGCCATTGCATATGAAACATTTAGCCTGTCCCTGGTATAAAATAATTTAAAATTTGGAGCTTGCTACAACAACGAGAGCTTACCACTAGGCTGGTTTTGGTGGCTCGTGACAATGCTACTCACCCGTGTCCTTAGAACAGGCCCTTTGAGTTCTTTCTCTCTCAGTGGCCAAGGATTTGCACTGAGCCATTTCATCAGTTAAGACTCTTGTGGTTGCAAGTGACCAAAACACCGATCCTAACTGGATTACAAGAAAGGGGAATTTGTTGGCTCAGTGGGTAATGCTAAAGGCAGCCAAGGGCAGAGGCTGACTTCAGGCATAGCTGGGTCCAGGGATGGAAAGGATGCCGGCAAGCTCGGGTTTCTCTCTCCCATGTCTCTTCCCCTCATCCCTTGCCATCGGCCCCCCCTCGTGGTGGCAGAAGCGGTTGGAATGGCTCCAGCTTCCCAACCTCTTGGGTTCAAGGCTGGCAGGAAAGAGCCCTTCCCCAGGATTCCCAGCCAAAGGTCTGTGCATCTCACTGCCCACCTGGCCAGAGGACTGGGCTACCCAGAGGGGAGTCAGGCCTGGGTGGGCCCCTTCAAGGGCCAGCTGCTCCACTCAGACCCCCGGGGCCTGAAATCAGTAATGGTGGACGAAAGAGAAGGTGTTTTCTGCAGCTGCCCACCCTCGCTAGCCTCGCGCCCAAAGGCGGCCATTGCTGAGATGACATCTGAAATCTCAGGGAGCAGACCGGACGACCCTGACCCAAGGCTCCCTCAGCACCAGGTGCCAACCAACTAACCTCCACCGGAACCTTCCCTGAGCTCACCCCGCAGCCTGCCCGACGGGAAGCCAGCTCCTGAACGGGGCCTGAGAAACTGCCGTCTTTGCCAAACCTCTGCCAGCAGGCCCCTATCCTTGCTCCACCTCGATGATCGTTTACCGATTATTCGTTTTTCCTCTAAAAAGGAGCCAACCATCCATGAATAGCCCCTCTCCTAGGCCACACAAATAAACACGATGAAGACCAACTTGATGATCAAATTATGGCCGTTTGCTCTGGCCTGCTGCTAGGCCTGAGGACGGCTCCGTGGTTCCTACTAAAAGGCAAGATTAGCAGGCATCGCGAGGTGTTACAGACACACCCCGCGCCAACTCAAGACCTGACAAGATTAGAGCGGCTGAAAACAAATTGTGCTAGGGAGGTGCTCTTCTTGTTAGCTTCCTGCACATCTCCGTGTGTGCTGGGAGGGTGAGGCGTGCCTCTCACTTGGCCAGCTAGAATTTAGTCTATAGTCAACCTGCAGCCACAAAGACACTCTCGAAGCTTCTCTCTCCCCTCCTCCCTAAGCCTGCAGCAGAGGTGGGAAAGTAATGGGTAAGAGAGCAAGAAAGATTAAAAAAATAATTATTACTATGGTAATTAGGCATGCATTTCCAGTGGGAGAGTGTGGGAATTATTCCTAAAAGACTGGAAAGAATTTCCTCTTTTGATCTCAGTTCTGAACCAGAGAAAATCAAATTAAGAAAGAAAAGCAACAGAGAATTCTCAGTGGGGAAGAAGGAGCAGAATTGGGTTGCTAGTGGGGTCCTGGAGCAAAGAAGATGAAAGTGGAAAGTCCCCAGGCACCCCAGGCACCCCGGGCCTTCCTAGCCGGGGCCAGTCTTGGGAGCTGGAGGAAAGCAGGGGCAGGGGCTGTGCCTGGACTCCTTCCCGGGCCCTTCGGGCCCCACCGGGAGGGGCCGGGAGGTTTTGCCCCTTGGAGCCGCCGTGCTTGGTGGTCTCCGCTGTCCAGTCATCTCCTCGGCAGTGGCCCTGGCTTCCAGGGGATGCCACGCAGAGCCAACACTGGAGGAGCCGCCACAACAAGATCAGCAAGTGTAGGCGTGTGAGGAGTTTTGTTGTGTTTTTTTTTTTTAATCCTTTTTGAGGCCTGGGAGAAATGGTCCTGTCACTTCTCTAAATTTTCTTCTGTGGTTGCTAAGCAGCACGCCTCTTCCCCGTTCCACTTCCCTCTGCTCCGGCTTTGTCTCCCTCCACCCTCCACCCCCACATCCACAAGCACATGGCGCTCTTCCCTGCCGTGGTTTGGAAATCAAAGAACAGCCCCTGAGTGCTTGCAAAGGCAGGGTCCCTGGGGAGGTGCTCCCATCCTGCTCTGCAGGACAGGAGCCAAAGGCCTGGCAGGAAAGACCATCGCTTTGGGCCCCCAGCAGAAGTGAAGGCTAACTCTTCCTCTCCCCATCTCCTCTCCCTTCGTTCCTTCCCTCCCTCCATCCCTCTTCCTTCCTCCCCTCCCTCTCTCTCCCCCCTTATCCCTCTCTCCCGCCCTCCCTCCATTCCATCCATGGATTATGCTGTGCACTCACTGTAAGTCAGGAGCTCTCGAGGAGCTTATAGTCCAGCGAGGGTGCCAGGCACAAGCACTAGAACATGCAGCGTGCAGAGTGAAGGGCCTGTAATGCAGAGGTCTGCCAAGCCTGCATGCCCTCCGCAGCAGGGGTGCTGAGGCACCTCTTCCCAAGTCTCACACCCCAAGCACATCTACTGCACCCACACATCCATAAGCTGTAGAGTCCGCTGAGTATGCTGCAGAAGCACCCTGAAAGGGAGTTTACAGCAACCTCTGCAGCCATCCCTTCCACGCCTCCCTTCTAAAACCAAGGACTCTTCCTACCCAGGGTCCTCTCCTTCTGATCCTGACTCTGATCCACCTCTGTACAAGAAATGAGGCTAGAGAAGCAGGCAACGAGGCTAGAGAAGCAGGCAGGGGCCAGGTCATCTAGTACCTCCCAAGCCATGCTTGGAGACTAGGGGAGGAAGACTCAAAAGCATTGCAGGTGCTGGGCAGGAAATGTCAGTGAGGGAAGGAGGCCAGGTGTTCGACAATATGGAATGGTGGGGACTATTCCCTAACATGCTCCTGCCCCTTCAAATCTAAGCAGCACTTGCCTAAGGAGGCAGTGGATATTCAGCTCCGCTTGCCTGAGTGATGCAGCAACAGGGCTCTGGTATTCAAAGAGAAATTGGAATGCCAGATTTTTATGTGAAATGTCCAGATTTAAAGAAAAAACTATCAGTGTGGGCCAAACAAAAACCCATCTGTGGACCTCCAGTCTGGGAAGGGCACCAAGCAGGTGGGTGGCACAGTCATGAGTGTGTTTTAGCTGGTTTTGGCAGCAGAGTGAAGAATGGACTGGGTGAGGGCCGTGGCTGAGGACAGAAGGAACTCCTCAGAGAAGCCAGAAGGCTGGTGGGGACCCTGGACCTTGATTTCCATAGGACCCTCATTTGGATGGGTAGGAGAGTGGCCCAAGTGGACACCAGGTGAATAACTGGGAGGGAAGAGAATACACTGTCACTCTTCCTTTACTTCCCAAAGCTGCCCATCCTGTTCCATCCTGCCCCACCCGAGGCCAGGAAGACCACAGTTAAGGAGGTTCAGTCGCTGGACAGATGTGGCCATGCAGGGTCCCAAAGGCCCACAGGAGATGCTCAAAAGCTGCATCCCTTTCCAGGCCAAGTTGCTCCCAAAGGGACTCACCACGGGGTCACTGCAGGACATTGCGAAGTGGAGCCAGCATGGTGGGGGGTGCATGGCCAAGCTGGCTGCGCTGGTCAAAACCAACTCTCTGGACTTCGCAGGCTCACCCCTTTCCCCCATTTCCCCTTGACCACAAAGACTCTGGGGGCCTCAGTCAAGCTCAGGACTGCCTCCTTCCCCAAGGACTCAACCAAGCCCCAAAGGAATGGCCAGCACCCCAGAGCTCTGGGAGGGGACGAGCATTTGAGGAGGAAGCGCCAAGTCCATAGCTCCAAGATCAGCCTGCTCCTGTCCTGTTCAATGCCTGGAATTCCCTCCGTGGGTGCAAGTCCCCAGCAGCTCCCACATGAAGCCAATTTCCATCCCCCCAGGTCAGCTACCAGCCCTGACCAGCTCCCATCTGTCTGCCTGGCTCTCAGGCCGAGTTTCTGAGGCCTGGTTCTCCCCCAGCTCCGGGACTGTTCTTGGCAGGAAAGGCTGGCTTGTGCCTGGATCTTACCTGGCCCCAGGCATCCCACCTTCTAGTTTCCAAGAAAGGCGGAGGGAGCCCAGAGGGCTAAACCCGCCCCTTACACACAGATACACACACACCATCACCCCACGCTCGGCCGCCCGGGGACTGGCTCTGCCCCACGAGCCTCCAGGAATTGATGAACAACAGCTGGAAATACAAAAACCGATCCACGGAGCATGACAGAACCAGCTTATTTGTCTATTTCTTTGTTTTTAAAATTAGTTAAAGGAGCTCTCTGCATGGGCCTTTTTCCCCCCTTTTGTGTTTTGAAGTAGCGAGGGAGGAAGGGAGGGCGTGCTGGCTCATAAAGTCAATTCTGCTCAGCACGTATTGATTGATGACCAATTGTGCTCTCAGGGAAAGGAGTGTCAATTCCAGCACAACTAGGATCTCCCTGCAAGGTTCGGCAGGGAGGCAACGAAAGCTCAGTGCCAGAGGCTCCTAACAGCAGGCAGGCGGTGGCCTGGGATTTTGAGTAGAGTCTTCATCAGTTTTGTGGTAGGTGATGTTGCTCCCATTTGGCAGGCGGGAAAGTGAGGCTCAGAGAGGTTACACAGTCTGCGCACGGGCACGCTGCTAATGAGGGCAGGCTGAGCCCTCGAACCCATGGCTGTCTGGCTGCCCAGCTGAAGATGTCTGCTGCAGGACAGCAGCCAGGAGGAAAGATGCTCCAGGGATGTTACTCTCCTGGGGACTGATGGGATTCAAGTCTGCAAATGTTTCCCGAGTGTAAGGAACCTGGGAGAGACCACCTTGTCCCAGACCAGGCCTGTGCTCCCACAGTCCAGGCGTCCCTGAGGCCAGTCCCCCACCCCACTGCATCAAACACGCATGTCCAATGTCCAAACCATTGGAAGGGATAACTGTGAAAGAATTTTATGGAACAATTCAAACAAAAATAATATATGGAATAATATCAGGAACACCCAGGCAGCCACCACCAAGCTTAAGAAATACATATTACAAATACAGTTTACATACGTACCCTGTGTATCCCTCACTCACTAATAACCCCGCCACCCCCACCCCCCCTAACCTCCATCCTGAATTTGTGTGTTTATCTTTCACATGCATGTCTTTATGCCTTCGCTACATTTGTATGTTCCTAAACAAGTGTTTGTATAGTTCAGATTCTCTATAAATGGTGGCATGTTGTATGTATCCATAGACAACTTGCTTTTTAAAAACAGCTTTGAGATATACTCACATACCATACATTTCACGCATTTAAAGTACATAGTTTGGGAAACAGACTTGGCCCAGTGATTAGGGCATCTGTCTACCACATGGGAGGTCTGTGGTTCAAACCCCGGGCCTCCTTGACCCATGGGGAGCTGGCCCATGTGCAGTGCTGATGCGCGCAAGGAGTGCCTGCCACGCAGGGGTGTTCCCCCTGTAGGGGAACCCCATGTGCAAGGAGTGTGCCCCATAAGGAGAGCCGCCCAGTGCGAAATAAAGTGCAGCCTGCCCAGGAATGGTGCCGCACACACGGAGAGCTGACACAACAAGATGATGCAACGAAAAGAAACACAGATTCCCGTGCCACTGACAACAACAGAAGCAGACAAAGAAGACGCAGCAAATAGACACAGAGAACAGACAACCAGGGGGTAGGGGGAGGGGAGAGAAATAAATAAATAAAACTTTTTAAAAAATAATAAAGTACATAATTTAATGGCTTTTTGTATATTCAGAATTGTGTATCCATCATCACAATCAATTTTTTTAAATGTCATTATCGCAAGAAACACTGCCCTCTCTTTAGGGCATCACTCCCATCCTTATCTCCCCAACCACCCTACTCCCCAAATCTAGGCAACCACTAATCTACTTTCTGTCCTTATAGATTTATGTTGGACATTTCATAAAATTGGAATCCTATTTGTGACTTTTGTATTTGGCTTCTTTCACTTAAACTATTATTTTCAAGTTTCATCCATGATGTAGCATGTTTCAGTACTTCATTATTGCCAAAGAATATTCCATTGTATGTATATACAATGTATATAACATATTTTATTTATCCATTCATCAGTTGATGGGCATTTGGATTATTTCCTCTTTGGGCTATTATGAATAATGCTGCTATGAACATTCATGTACATGGTTTTGTGTGGAACGTATGCTTTCATTTCTCTTGGGCATGTCCCTAGGATTGGAATTGTTGGGTCATATGTTAACTACGTTTAATCATCTGAGGAACTGCCAGAGAGTTTGGCAAAGCAGCTATACCATTTTACATTCCTACCACCAATGAGTGAGTGGTAATACCCCCTAAACTGATCTACAGTCCAAGGCAATCTCTATCAAATTACCAGCTAACTTCTTTGCAGAAAATGAAAAGCTCATCCTCCAGTTCTCATGGAAATTCAAGAGTCCCAGAAAAGTAAAAAAATTCTTGAAAAGAAGAACAAAATTGGAGGACTCACATGTCTCAATTTTAAAACTTACTACACAGTTACATTAATCAAGACAATGTGGTACTGGCATAAGAATATACATATAGATAAATGGAATGGAACTGAGAATCCAGAAATAAACCCTCACTTTTATCATTAAGGATTTCCAACAAGAGCACCAGGACAATTAAATTCAACAAATGGTGCTGAGATAACTGGATATCCACATGCAAAAGAATGGTGTTGGGCCCCTAACTCACACTACTTAAAAAATTAACTCAAAACAGATCAAGCACCTAAATGTAAGAACTAAAACTATGAGCTTTATTTCAGTTTGCTAAAGGCTGCCAAGACAATATACCAGAAATAGGTTGGCTTTCACAATGAGGATTTATACTTATTCTAAGTATTTTATTCTTTTTGATGCTTTTATAAATGAATTTTTTTAAAATTTCACTTTTGGTTTGTTTGTTGCTACTGTATATTGATTTTTGTTTATTGATCTTGTGTCATGCATCATCACTGAACTCATTTATTAGCTCTAATAGATTTTTAGTGGATTCCTTAGAGTATTCTGTATTAAGGATTATGTCATCTCTAAATAGAGATAGTTTTATTTCTTCCTTTATAATCTGGATGTCTTTTATTTCATTTTCTTGCCTAATTGCACTGGCTAGAATCTCTAGTACAATTTTGAATAGAAATGGTGAGAGTGGACGTCTTTGTCTTGTTCCTAATCTTAGGGGGGAAATATTGAGTCTTTCACCATTAAGTATGATGTCAGCTGTGGGAATTTTGTAGATGCTCTTTGTCTGGTCAAAGAAGTTCCCTTCTATTCCCAGTTTGCTGAGTGTTTTTATAATTAAGTACAACTTAATTTCCTCTCTCAGCAGTGTTTAATAGGCTTATCCATATGTCACTCCTAGTTTATAATGTCTACTTTTACTAAAGAGTTCATAGGGGAGATGGAGGAGGAGGTGGATGAATCACATATTACCCATCTCCTTTAATCATATCTTCCTTATTTCTCTCACACCACTCCCCAAATGTCTGTCACAACTCACCCCACATACTCCCTCCTCTCTTACCCACTTGTCAGCAAAGGGCTTCCAGTAAAACGGAAAACTTCCTCCTCGTCCATAATGGGACAAATTTTAGGCGTGTGGAAGTTTTGTAGAAGAATGTCTTCACTCTCCCTGGGGCTTAAGTAGATCAGAGAAGGCTTCCTAAAAGAGGGGGCATTCAAAGTGGGGCTGGATTGGAAAAATGGGTAGGATGTTGCCAGGAAAGGGAGGAAAACAGCTCGGTCAGAGACATTTTAAATTGTGCCCCAATTGAAACTGAAGTTAGCCCCTAACAAGGTCCAGCTAGGTTAGCCTCGATTGTTAGTGCAAGGGTCTTCTATTCATCTGATAATTGCATTGATAAAGCCTATAGGCTCAATGTAATTTCCAGCCTCTAGAGTTGCTTGGTCCAATATGGTAGCCACTAGCAACATGTAGCTATTGAAATATAAATTAATGAATATTAAATAGTATTAAAGATTCAATTCCTCATTTCACTAGACATATATGGTACTCAAAAGTCACATGTAGTGAGTGGCTTCCATAATGGGCAGCACCACTGTAGAACCTTTCCATCATCAAAGAAAGGTCTATTGGACAGCACAGCTCTGGTATTGAAGGGAGGGAAGGTGTCATTGAAGATGACAGGTAAGTCCTGGGAAGGTGAGGGCATCCTCTGCCACCTCTCACTCTGTAACTTTTGGACCAATCACTTCCCCCTTTAGGATTTTCTCATTGCCAACACAATGAAATAGTGGGCAATGTAACCTTAGGAGCCCTTCAAATTATTTAAGGATTCTATAGTTGCTTAGGAAAAAAAAAAGAACCGTGGACTCAGAGACAGCAGCAGCCAGTTTCAGCACTCAGCATCATGGGCCATGGTGGGCAAGTCACTTAATTTCTCTGAATCCCAGTTTCCACATCTATGAAGAGGGAAGTATTGGGAGGATGACTTGAGGAGGAGGTAAAGAAAAGCACTAAGAGAAAAGACTAGGGATAACAGGATGTCACTAGGTCAGATTAAAATGGGGAAAGTTAGAATAAACCAAGTTAAATGGGTTTATTTGCTGTGGGATTTCCTGGAGCCTTTGAGCACTAATGAGCACTGTGAATCCCTAAGTATTTCCCAAATTGCCATGACCACAGACTCCCTTTTTTTTTTCAATTCCCCCTGGAATGGCTCACAAGCAATAGTTAGTGTCCATGGATCACACCTGGGAATCGCCAGTCGAATGCCTTGCTTGGCAGCAGCTTGCACTGAGGGCTGTCACCCAGAGTTGTAGGTGAGAAAGCACATGTCCCAAGGAAGAATGTGAAAGAAGGGGGTGGGATGACATTATAGAGATGGCTTCAAGTGCGGGCAGCTGTGAGAGGAAACCAGCGAAAGGAGGGATCTGCAGGAAAGTGTGGGGATGGCAGAGAGAAACTACCGTTGACCAAATGCAAATGTAAATTTTATGCTGGGCACTGGCCTGGACATTTTCATATGCATCATCTCCTGTCCTTAGAACGACTCTGGAGGGGGGTGGCATTATCCGTGTTTCACATGTGCAGAAACAAGCTTGGAGAGGTTAAGCAACTTACGTGTGTTTGAAAGAGAGCTAGGATTCCAACCCAAGGCTGCCTGAGTCCAAAGCCCTTACCCGAAACCCTCTGCCTCAGTGAGCCTAGAATGTCATGAACCCGGAGCTCTAAACCTATAGAAGGTGGGGAACAAGCCGCCTGTGGTTTCTAAACCTAACATTGTCATCATCTGACTTTTTTCTTATATCTGGAGTGAGCTCTTTTAAATGGAATGAGCTTAAACCATTATCCTCCCCCAGTCTCTCATCAAAGATGATTCAAGAGCCCCCAAAAGCAGAGCTAAAATAAGTCTTTCTCCTTGCCACCTCCCACTCCTAATCCCCTGAGAATCTCCAGTACTTAGGAGGCCAGTATTAAGCCTGAGATTTCAAGAACTATTTTTGAGAGCCTCACACCCATGTCCCAAGCTGTATATGAAACCCAGAGGTACTAGCCCAGTACCTGGCCCTCAGGCAATGAATTCTATGGATGGTGTATGTGTGTGTCTGTTGGTAGATTGTACAATCTTCCTCTCAGAGTCTGGATATTGATCAATTGTGATCTAAAGCAGTTGTGTCCATTTATTTTGAAACATCTAACTTCTTAAGCACATCTAACCATTGCCTCTGCGGTGATGAGGCCAAATAGCCAACAAATCCCCTTAGGTACTCTCTAGCACTTCAGCATTTAAAAAACAGCATGGTAGGTTAGAGACTTATAAAGAGAGAAGGGAAAATCATAAATACTGTGTACTTCTGGCCACTTTGGCCAAACCTGAAAACAGGCGTTTTCATTTGTAGTTAATTAGATTAATTCTGCTGCAGTTACAAATAGGATCCCCTGCCTCAGCAACAACGAGCATTTGTTGGACCTGTGTTGTAATCTTGCCTTTAAATACAACCACATGTCTGACATATTTTGTTTTCTCTTGGCCACTGGACTGGAAAACTATTAAGACAACATCTGCTTTGCTTTCTGATTGAATCTGGAGCAAAGAGCAGATCTCTGTAGTGTCCTTCAGATTATGGCTGGGATATCGGGTTACAGCTGCTGACCACTTTCCCACTCCCTAAGAATCTGATCCTGAACATGAGTTTTCTACTGGAAACTCCAGTCTCAGTCACTCTAGGACCAAATTACTTTCCAGCCTGTGAAGTCCACCCTCACACCACCACATCTCGCCAGTTCTCTATTGTAACCCCTGGTTAGTTTCTCAATAGAACTTGACTCCATTTGAAATGGTTGTATTTTCCATTCGGTTGTATCTGTCTCCACAATAAGAATATTCCCTCTAGGTGAGCAAGCTCCATGTCTATTCCCCATCCACCCCCATCCTCCTAGAGCCAAGAACACTTAGTAGGCAACTCAGCAAATATTTGTTCAATAAATCATGGTGTTTCCCAAATTGGGTGGAGAATTAAATAAGAGTGAGCCATCTGGTCAGAAAGTTATTGTCTTTACAATCATTCTTAGCAGTCCTTCTGCTAACATCTGGAATCTCCATTCGGGGTTAATATGGCTAACATCTTTGTATTGGCTATTCACCTCTTTCACCCCCACCTCTCATTTCAATTCCAAGTCCATTTCTGGGCTTAGAGCTAAGGATGGTTACCTGGAGTAGCTAGGGTTGAAAAACATTGTTTCATTTCCTGAGTATTTCATGTTTCCAAATATTATCTTTGATATATGACAAGCGGTTTGTGTCTCTACATTGATGGCAAGGATATAAAACTACCTTTTAAAAGAAATTTAAGTTCAAGTACATAGCTTTAAAGGAAAATCCTAAGTAGCAGCGCAGGTGGAATGAAGCAAAAGTTGTGAAGGCATTATCTGCAGGACTGACGTTTGGGAAAGAATGAATGCAGCATGTATGAGCAGTCATCTGTGAGAATGCCCATTTACAGTTCTATCTGGCCAGTTCCCTCTGAAGCACAAGTCAAGCAAAAGAATTTTATTTTCTCTCTTGCCCCAAATAATTTAAGTCTGTGCTGTTAAACTCTGTCTCCTAATCTCTGCTCCCTTCCCCTTTTCCCCAAGACTGCCTTTTGGGGGTTATTATGCAGAAATAAACCAGGAAAGATGGAGGACCTGGGATAATGGTAGGCCTGATACAGGCAGTCCCTCGGGATGTCAGAGGGAATACCTGGAGCCACATTCTTAGCTGTGGCCTGAAATTGCAGACAAAATGTACATTTTTCTGGAGGGAAGTTCATTATCATTCATCACGTTCTTAACATGACCCAAGACAGGATGGGAACCACTGAATCATGGCTGTGAAATTCTGACCCTTCGGTTTCTGCCAAACACAGGTGGTCTGTTAATAATGCAGCAGTTAATTAAAATGTGGGTTATATGATCCTTAAAAAGGTAGACCTGCTCAATCCCATCTTCACTTGAACATTGTCACCATCAAAATTAGTGGAATCTCCCCAAGAGCTCTGTCATTTCCTGTGTCATAAGAAGAGGGAATGGTCTACATTTTGTCTGCATCTTCCGCTAGACAGTGAGCTCATACAGATAGGGATCAAGTCGGTTTGGTTCATCCTCTGCCTTCATAATCCTTCATTTTTAAATGCCTTTACTTCCATCTCTCCCCTCTCCCAACTTCCCCCCTAATATTTCTTTTAGTACTCAAGGGTCAGGGTGGGTGGAGGCAGGAGACCTGGGTTAGCTCTGTGACTTTAAGCAAGTTATTTAACTTCCTCCTTTCATAGGAATGTTGTTAAATTTAGATTAAATGAAGGAACAGATGTGGGAACACTGTGGAAAGTTAGAAGCACCATAAGATAAGAAGGTCTGTTCTGAAAGCAGTAATCATGTTACAAGTAACTCCATGGACCCCTGGAATAAGGCTCTTCCCAGCCAGAAATCAGATGTGGAGCTTGTAGTTGTTGTAATGTTTTAAGCATGATTTGTTTAGATGGCCACCGCTCAAAGATTCCTCAAAGCCCTCTGCCAGTTACTGACCAAGGTGGGTATTTACTGTTGTTTTGGCCTACTTTTTACACAGTGAAACTACACTATCCAGTTCCCAATCTACCCAGTCCAAGGTAGTGTGGATTGGCTGCATATATGGTCATGTGACTTGACCATGGCCAATTAGGTCATCACATTCCCCTAATCAAAATCTGTTGGTTCAGGCATGAGTGTGTCATTCATTTTGGGCCAATCAAAGGCAAAAAGGCTTTTACAAGATTGACTTAGAAGCAACTAGAAAGAGACCTCAAATAAAAGGGTCAACCCAGACTAGCAGAATATCTCAGCCTACATGTTGGATCAAGTGTTAAAAACTGCTCTTTGATCTTGAATAAAAGAGGGAAATGGCAAAGACAAATGAGTTGATATGGCTAAGAGTCTTCCAAAAAGAGTCAGGAGGTCATCAGAGGTGTTGCGCTTACGCACACCTCAGCAGGACCCCAGAAAAATCCAAAATAGATACAACCCTAGGTACTGGTTCTCCTGAAGGCTATGGAGATCCACAGAGTATATAATCATGGCAGATGGATTTGGAGCTCTGTGCCATGTCAGAGGGTCCTACTTTGGAATTTGTGCTCCTGAGTGTGATGGAGCTGGACTCAGATGTGACTTTTCTACACATGCCTCTTCTGTCACTTTTACTGAACCTGTGGTTGGTGCTAGGGATGGTCCATACTCAGGAGACTTGAATCTCTGGACTGCCCATGTGCCAGCTGGGCCCTGAGCCTCAGCAGAGTGGCGACTCCTACTCTCTGGTTCATTGGTGTTACCCAGGTCAGCTAACAGGGAGGTGAAGATGGTCAACCACCACACTAAGGAATCAAGAGTGCCTACAACTGCAAGAAAAGGAATTGTATCCATCATCCATGTGGAATCTAAGCCCCTTTTTGATCTAGAGGTGGAGGGGACATCGCCATCCCAGGGTCCATAGAATGGAGGAATAAAATATGGACTAGAGTGGACTTACTGATATTCTATTATAAAACTATTGTGATGAGTAATAGAAGAAATTTTAGCATCGAGGTGGAGAAAGTGGCCACAGTAGTTGCTGAGGGCAGAGAAAGGGTAGAAGAGATGTGATGTGGGGCCATTTTTAGGATTTTGAGTTGCCTTAATGATATTGCAGGGTTAGGTGCTGGACTTTATATATCCTGCCATAACCCACTGAATGTACTGGGGGATAGTGCAAACTACAGGGTAAACTATTATCTGTGTAGTGCAGCAGTGCCCCAAAATGTGTTCACTGAGTGCGATGAGGGTGCCACAATGATGAGGAAGGTTGTTGGAGTGGGAGGAGTGGGGTGGGGAGGTGGGGGGTATACAGGAACCTCTTATATTTTTAGTGTAACAGTTTTTTTGTGGTGTATATATCTTCAAAAAAATACAATTTACAAAAATGATGTGGTAGGGAGTGGGGAGTGGGTTATATGGGAACCTTTTATGTTTTTTGTTTTTTTATGCTTTTTAACGTAACATTCCTTGTGATCTATTAATTTTTTAAAGTTAAATAAATATATATATAAATAAAAAGCAACCGTAAGGATGAAATTTTTTAAAAAAAGATTGACTTAGACAGTGTTCTATTTAAAGAAACCAGAACCTAGCGTGATATGAGCTGAAGCTGCTACAGTCCTCTTGTTAGCAACAAGAAATGGGAACAAGAGATGGAGTGGGAGGGAGTTGTGATATTACTTTAGTCCCTGAATCCAGCTGTACCTGAATCATTGACCTTTTGGTTACATGAGATGTAAGTTGTTTATTTTCTGAAGCCACTGTGGCATGAGTTTTGTGTCACTTGCAACCGTAAGTCCTGACTGACCATTCTTAGCATCTCTGTCAACAGCTGTTTCTTTCTTCATGATAACTGCTTCCAACCATGGTTTCAGGCCCCATCTGAACCCATGGACCCACTGAAATCATTTATCTTAGTTTTTCTTTACTTTGCTTGTTTTGGCACCATAAAATGGTGATAACCATCTCTTGCATCAATTTGTCATTGTATGGTTTGAAGAAGTTTTTCACAAGCACTATATCATTTAACCATGTATTACACTCCTCTTTATAGAAGAGAAAACTGAGCACCTGAGAATTGAAATGATCTCATGCCTAAAGTCGCAGGTTATGAGCTATAACCTAGGGTTTCTGATTTTCAAGAATGGGCTCTTCAGGTATTCACAGCTGTGCAAATGACTAAAGTGTCTGAGAAGATGCAGGTCAAACACTAATTTCATAACCGGGATTTATGTTCATTCTACCCCAAATTCCATTCCAATAGCCTCAGTTGCATATCCTCACAGCCCTAATCTTACCTATGGAGTGGGAGGTGCCCAACAAGCTGCCAGTAGCACCGGGAACACCAAAGGAACCCTAGGGCTTGTTTGCTCCCAAGCCAGTTACTGCCTTCTCAGACTTGGGGAAATACTGCAGCCTGAACTATGATGTTCTCCTAGCCATGCTCTTTTTCCTCTGGTGGCACCTCTGCCTCCTTCCTACCTCTTTCCCCCATGTACTTAATCATCCTTTATGTATGTGTCATATTTCTCGGTTGCAAACACCAGAATCACTTTAGCTACTTTGAGAACAAAATGAAAATGTTAGGTTGTATCCACTCACAGAATCTGCAGCAGGATCACAAAATCAGGCTTGGAGGCTACAGGGACCAGAACACCACCTGTATCCTGTTGCAAGGGAGGCTAGGAAAGTGAGTTTCTGGCTTCTACCTTTAGGAGGTGGGACTCAGAAAACTCCTCAGACCTAGGAAGGGTATGCAGCAGGTAGAGTCAAAAGCACAAGAAATTGTATATGAAACTTCCTAATTCTGCTAAGATGACATTGCTGCCACGAAACTGCCTCCTACTCATAGACAGGTACTACTTCTCTGTCCTCATAGGACCTCATGTCTGCAGTCATGCGGGCGCATGAGTCTTCACTGGTCTGCCCTTCCCTCCCCTGCCACCCACTGGGGACGTTCTTTCTCCATTATGGTGACACTTAAACGAGTTAATTCAGGTAAAGCACTCTGCCTGAACTGCCCTTCACCTCCCATCCACACTCTTTTACCTTTTCACCTAATTAACTTTGATTCATTCTTCATGTCTCATCTCAAAAACTGTATCCTCAGAAGAGCTGAAGCTGACTCCTATCACAAGTTACGTGCCTTCCTTTCAAATTCATTTATATATTGTAAACCTGTCTCTACTTTTGTTTGTTTGCGTTTTTGTGTGTGTATATATGCAAACTTATTTATGACAAAATAGGAAAGAAATACTCCTAACAAAACATGCATTATTTTTGCAGCTAGACTCAAGGTTATATTGGTATTTATAAATACCTTTTTTCACTGCTCATTCCATGTTCTCTTTGCCCTCAAAATACATCTCAATTGGATATGGCTCTTTGTCTAGTGGAGTAATCTAAATATTCATCATTGTTTGGCATTTGTTTATCTTTCCTTTATTTTGCTTTTTAATTAGAGAAGTTGTAGGTTTACAGAAAAGTCTTGAATAAAATATAGAGTTATCATATACCACCCTATTATTAACACCTTGCATTAGTTTGGTACATTTTTTACGCTTCATGAAAGGTCTTCGACAACAGAAGCATTCACATTTGCATGGTGCTGTCCTATGCTTGCATCTTTTTATTTTAGTCAACTGGACTTTAAATTCCATGAGGGCAGAGGAAGACACCTGTTCTATTCATCATTGTATCCCTCAGCCCCTGGCCCAGTGCGAGGTATGGAAGACACTCAGTAAATAGCTGATGAGTAAAATAATTAACTGAGTGAATACATTTGTCCTTAGATTGATGTCAGGGAATGAGTCAGAAGACTTCTGTCCAAACAACAGATGATTGCACAGTTGTTGGTTATTAGAAGTGACCTTAGTTTGTGTCTTAGTTTGCCAGGTCTGCTATGACAAATACTACACAATGGGATGACTTAAACAGGACTTTATTGTCTCATGGTTTTGGAGGTTTGAGGTCCAACATCAAGGTATTGGCAGAGCTTGCCTCCTCCCAAAGTCTGTAGAGTTCCAGCAAACCTCTATCACATGGGAATTGCTTTCTCCTTGTGTCTATTCCTCTGATTTCTGCTGACTTCTGCATCCAATTTCCTTTGCCTTTAAGGACACCAGTCATATGGATTAAGGCCCATCCAGATTCAATTTGACCTTATCTAAATAGGATCTTTAAAGAGCTTATTCACAAATCTTAACTAATAATCACATCTTCAGAGGTCCTATTTACAAATGTATTCACACCCACAGGAATGTGGCTTAAGACTTGAACGTATCTTTTTTGGGGTACATGATTTAATCTACAAATGCAAGTTTTTGTCTCACAGTTTTGGAGGCTAGAAGTCCAAACTCAAGGTATTGGCACAGCCATGCTTGCTCTAAAGACTGTACTATTCTGAGGATAGCTTTCCAGCAATCTGTGGTCTGTCTCCATGTGTCTCCAGCTCTGGTTTCCACTTCTGGCTTCTACTGACATGCCCGATTTTCCTCTGTTTATAAGGACTTCAGCCGTATTGGATTAAGGCCCATCCTGATTCAATTTGGCCTCATCCAAATAAGATCTTTGAAGGTTCTATTTACAAATGAGTTCACACCGACAGGGCCTGGGTTAGGACTTGAACATATCTTTGTGAGTTCATGATTCAATCCATAACCTGGTCCTAGTATATCGTTGAGATCAATTGATTCTGAGTGATAAATTACACTAGAAGAATGGAACATGTCCAAGAAGGATGGGGAGGCTGTTTCTCTTGGGGAGTGCAAGGAAGTGGTTACAGTTCCCCAGTCCTGGCTAGCGGTAGAACCTGAGTGGCAGTGTAAGAGACATACCCTAGCAGCTAGCAGATCCTCGAGGGCAGACTGACACCAGGTGAGGGGTGTGAGTGGCCCTGCTGGCAGGAACCCCATGGGGAGAGCACAACCAGCGTGACCAAGTGGCAAAAGCTTTCTAGCTCTACTACTGGGAGAGCCAGAGAAAAGGAAGGAAACCTACTCCCCCTTTGTCAAACCTTGTTTTTGTTCAACCCAACCAGCCTCCTCGGGATCTTCATGCTAGGGGACAAGGCATGGCCCTTTCCAAAATGCCCTCTCTTTCAGAGGACGGTCAATCTCTCGGTCTCTCCCTCTCCAAGGCCCCTTCCTCAGCAGACAAATCTTAAAATATCTTATCTTAAAACATCTTCCCTTAGCCCTGCTTTCTTGTCAAATTACTCTTCCCCCTTTCTTGCTTCACTGCCAAATTTCTTCAACGCTTTAAACCCTGGCAATCTAGTTTCTGCCCCTCAGTTGACCAGAACTGGCTACTCTGACCCAAAGTGGTTAACAATCAGTTACTCCTTGCCTTTCTAGGGTTCCTAGCCCCTTTGAAAACCTTGTGAAAGCTATGGATTTCCTATCTAAAGAAGCTACACGCTTGAACCCACATAAACATTTGTATACAATTTTAAGATTTCAAAGTCCTCCTAAAACCCACCCTTGGTCCCCAGGATAATAACTCCTTGCCCAAGTATGTAATCCGGAGTCTTTTCTTAACCAGCTTTGGTGATAATGAGCCCATGTTCTGGGGCTAGACCTTGTGTGTAAATTCTGGTTCCACCCTTTCTGGCCTTGTGCATCTGGACATCTCTGAGCCTCTTCCCCCAATTACAAAAAGGGAAAAGTAACATCTAACTTGGTAAGGTTATGAACGCTTGAATGAGTTAATTCAGGTAAAGCACTTAGAATGGTACTTGGCAAATGTTAATCACCAACATCATCATCATCATCATCATTTAGGTTCATCATTTTTAAATCTCATCGACCTTATCAACGCTAGACCAAATGTGGTTTGGCATCTGATTCATAGACATGTCTTGTGAGCTACATGTTATTCTTTTAAAAATTCATTCACAACATTTAGAAACTAAAAGAGCTCATGCAAAAAAAAGATCTGACTTTTCGGCAACTCTTGACAAATCAGATCTAACTAGCTTGAGCTGGTTTTTTCACTGGTGTGGTGGGCTGGAGCTGAGGAGCTCTCCAATTTGCTATACCCCTCACTGCTCTGAAACCAAAAATCCATAGCTCTAAATCATTTCATTTACACAGTTGTATCCTTTACTGTCATGAAATTGTTTTTATACCCAGAAAAACGAATGATAGATCAAAGAAGTCGTATATTTTATAAAAGAAAGCATAAATAATTTGTGTAAGGCTATGCCTGTGAGTTTAACGCCACAAACACCTTCACTGACTTGCTTTACTGCTGGCCTCTGGGGGCATCTGAGTTTTCAATCCCTGGTTCTAGAATTTCTAACCATTGGCCATTCCTTCTTTCCCATACTCTCTCTTCTGCCAACTTCCTTGTCACTGCCCCAAAGTGCTTCTCCTTTTATTCACACTCCTAATGTGGTGGAAATGACAGAGGTTTTAGAGCTAAACAGTTCCAGGTAAAATCCTAACTCTTCTGAGCTTCAAGTTTTGCATCTATGAAATTGTACAATATCTTGTAGGGTTGTTTCACACTTAAATGGGGAATAAACTTCGAGCTCATAACACAAATCCTTGGAAAATAGCAGTCGCTTAATAAGGATAGTTTGCTTCCTGATTAAATGGGGGGTAGTCATCAAGGTTGGTTCTCAGCCTGGCCTCTCACTGTTGGGACCTCTTGTCTTTGGTGCCTCTTCCCATTCCTGTCCTTTCAACTATTGCTTCTCTACAGTGAACTTCTCTGACCTGGCTTTTTAGCCTAGACCATCATTGCTGGGGCTGCCTCTTCTCGTCCTCCTCTTTGATTGCCTCTTCATCTGATGACTTTAAAGTATCATATTCTACAGAGAGAAGAGAAAGATCATTCAGTCTTCCTCATAGCATGTTGATGAGTTTGCTTTTTAATTATTGATAGTTTGTAAAATTTTATTTCACCTTTACAACTTGTTGGCAACATGTTGGTGATATATACATTTTTAAGATTATTGTTAGGTTTTGGAAAATTGCTATCAAATTTCTTTCCTATGAGTGTTGAAAGATTTGGAATACTTTCCCACAAACTAGCTTCTGGCTCTGTATATTTCAAACCTGGTTTCTCTTCCACTACCTGCAGACTTTGGGACACTTTCATATTGTGATGCATCTTCACGTCATAACTTCAGGTGAGTTAGCTACTTGGAGTGGGTAGGAGGGGTGAATATTCCAGGAAATCATTCCCATACTAGAATAACTAACAATTACTTAACAAGGAAGTGACTGTGAACTGCATAAATATATTCCACTCACCCCAAACTAAATGTATCCCCAATTCCATTTCCCTTTTCTAGATCCAAAAATGCCAACAAATATTCCAGTGACATCCAATACAAGAGGAAATGAGATGGAAGAGAAGGCAGGTGGAAGAAGACATGGGTCTTAATTGATTGCAGTTAAACTATCTTACTTTTGCATATTTTATAGAAGCATAGGACCACACATGGTAGTTTGAATTAAATATCCCAGCAAAGGCATGTTCTTAGTCTTAATACACATTCCTGAGGGTGTGAAACCATTTGTAAATAGGACTTTTGAGGATATTATTTTTAGTTAGGGTGTAGCCAACTGAATCAGGGTGGGTCTTAATCCATTATAAAGAGAAGAAACTGGAATTATAAAGAGAAGAAACTGGAAGCCAGAAGTCAAAGAAGGCCACACAGGAAGAAGCCAGAAGTCAGTGGAAATGTGAAGAGTGGACACAAAGAAAGAGGGATCGTCATGTGATGGGAGGCTGAGATTGAAGCGAAGGAACCCCAAGGATTGCGGCAAGCCAGTGCCAGAGCTACAGACTGTGAGAGAAAGCATGGCCTTGCCAATGCTTTGATTTTGGACTTCTAGCCTTTGAAACCAAAAGTCAATAAATGCTTATTGTTTAAGCCAACCCACTGTGTGGGTATTTACCATGGCAGCTCTGGCAAACTAAGATACCATGTGAGCCCATCGTTAGGACCCTACCACGGCTTTGGAAGTGTTTATGCAGGTGATATGCATGAGCTTCACAGCATATTCGCCTCTGCCTGTGCCCTCTTCATTCTGGCCAAAATGGGCTAATACCATTGCCTGAGTACCCTTACATTGTATCATCACCTGGCCTTTGCTTGTGTCATTTCCTCCTCCTCTGGACCAAATCCTACCTAGGTCAAATACCCTGCCTCCCAAGGACTGTCCTTAACCATTCCAATTAGTTCTCTTCCATCCTTATCTACACACCCATAGAATTTCATTTCTTATATCTTTATTGCATTTGTCAAACATTACCCTGTGTTTTAATCTCGGGCAAATCTTTACTAAATTTCCATCAGGTTTCAGCCACTGTTTGGGCACTGGGGATACAGAAGTTAAGAAGCCAAGTCCCAGCTTGCTTGGAGCTTACAGCTTATAAAATGCATGGGTGGGAATTGTAAATAACTGAACAATTTCAGGGAGGGATAGGGCCATGGAGAAGATCGGAATGACTAGGGGAGAGGGCTACTGTTTGTTAGGGGTTGAATGATGTCCCCCAAAATACATGTACAAGTTCTAACTCCTAATCCCAGGAATGTAACTCTATTTGGAAATAGAATTTTTGAAAATAGGATTAATTTAAATGAGACCAAACTGGAAGCCAACAATGACTGGTGTCTTTATAAGAAGGGAGAATTGGCGGCGGACTAGGCCCAGCGGTGAGGGCATCCATCTACCATATGGGAGGTCCACGGTTCAAACCCCGGGCCTCCCTGACCTGTATGGAGCTGGCCCATGCGCAGTGCTGATGCGCGCAAGGAGGGCCCTGCCATGCAGGGGTGTCCCCCAAGCAGGGGAGCCCCACGCGCAAGGAGTATGCCCCATAAGGAGAGCCACCCAGTGCAAAAGAAAGTGCAACCTGCCCAGGAATGGTGCCGCACACACAGAGAGCTGACACAATAAGATGACACAACAAAAAGAAACAAAGATTCCCGTGCCACTGACAACAACAGAAGCGGACAAAGAAGACACAGCAAATAGACACAAAGAACAGACAGCCAGGGTGGGGGGGGAGGGGAGAGAAATAAATAAATAAATCTTTAAAAAAAATAAAACTTAAAAAAAAAAAGAAGGGAGAATTGGACACATACAGATAGACTTTGAAGAGAAGGTCATGTGACTGTGGAGGAGGCAGAGATTGAAGCGATGCATCTACAAGCCAAGAAACACCAGGAGCTAGAAGAGGCAAGGAAGGATCTCCCCCACAGATTTCAGAGCAGGCATGGTTCTCCCTCTCCTGACACCTTGATTTTGGACTTCTGGCTTCCAAAACTATGAGACAATAAATTTCTGTGTTAAGCCACCCAGTTTGTGTTACTTTGTTTTCTGGCAAAAAGCTCTGGGAAACTAAGACACCACTTTAGCCAGCTGGACATGGACGAGCTAATGCTGGAGCGAGGACTGAATGTTGAGAGGGGGGGCCAGTCCTGAGAAGAACTGAGGGAAAGGCACCCTGGACAGAGGGCACAGTAGCTGCTAAGGCAAGGAAGCAGAAATGACTGCAAGGCCATGGTGATTTCAGATAAAATTATGATGGGCCGGATGGGGGGTGGGGCATCCACTCTCCTTCTTGTAGCTACTGAGCCCTTCGTGCCAGCATGCTACTCAGGGTCCTTTCAATTCTGCCTTCTACCTGTGTCTTCTCTTTCAATGCAGGATCCCTTTCTGTCTGGAACTTCTGGGTTCTACATCAAAACATGACTATTTGGAGACAGGAATTCCCTCTGATTTTGTTTCAATTACTGAGAAGGTGCTAATATGTTTTATCTCAGGTAGTTACTGCATTTATTAACAAGACTTTTGTTGAGAAAATGACTGAATTTTAAAGTGCCTTGATCAGCAGAATTATCAGTCAATGCAGCAAGTCAGTGAAAAGGATACTTGGAGGGAAGGTTGGTGCCTTAAAAATCAGCATGGTGTGGTGACTCCAGCATTGGGTGTATCCGTTTCCTGTTGCTGCTCTAATGAATTTCTGTAGATCAGAAGTCTAGGTCCATGATGGCTTAGCCAGATCCTCTGCTAGGAGCATCACAGGGTGAGATCAAGGTGTCAGCAGGGCTGCCTTCCTTCCAGGAGGCTCTGGGGGAAGAATCCATTTCCCAGCTCATTCAGGTTGTTGGCGGAATTCATTTCCTTTTGGTTGGAGCACTGAGGTCCCCATTGCCATCTGGAGGCCAGTGTTTGCTCTCAGGGGCTGCCTGCATTTTTTCTCATGCTTTCCATGTGCCCCTTTCCTCCAGCAACTGCACATCAGATCCTTGTGCTTTGAATCCCTTCTACTTCTTCCACATCTCTCCGACTCCAGCCAGAGAAAGTTCTCTGCTTTTAAGTGCTTCTGTGATTAGATTGAACCCACCCAGGTAATCCAGGAGAATCTCCCTATTTTAAGGATCCATAATCTTAATTACATCTGCAAAGCACCTTTTGCCATGTAACAACATTTTCACAGTGTCTAGGGATTAGGGTATGGACATCTTTGGGAGACCATCCTGCTTGCTCACCACACTGGATCAGTAGGCAGGAGAGGGTAAATTGTGCCCATGCTCTTGGACTGACTGTAACTGAGAGCAGATCTGTTAATCCACCTGAATTCCAATGTCAACTTCTGCAGAAGAGGCTTAACAACCCTATCATCATTTGATTTTACAGTTTCAGCTTAAATTAAATTGCATAGGCAAACGCACTCTATCTATTCAGCATATATGCATAAGACGTTGTTATTGTTCTGATGGTGCAGGGTATTGATAGCTCCTTATGTTTTGTGGTTTCCTCTTTGCTGCCATCAGTAGTTCTCTAGTGGGAAAGGGCAGCTGTTGCGGAGGTGGTCAAGAATGTAGGCTCTGGAGCCAGATTGCATGCACTTATCCTGGTTCCTCTCTTTACTGTGAGTTAAACTCTGTGCCTCAGTTTCCTCATCTGTACAATGGAGAGAGTAGCATTTGTTATGAGTAAATGGAATTACGTATGTAGTGCTGAGAGCTGCGCCTGGTGCACAGGGGCAGCTGCTATTGTCACCATCTTCAGGTTTCAACAGTAACCACATCACGGCATTCTTGTCACTGCCTTTTCATCGCCTGTTTTGTCATTTGCAGTCATAATTCTTGCCTGTGTATTTGCTCAGGCAGTGATATTTCTCCTCCTGGATTTAAGCTCCATATGGGCTATTTTGTTGAAGGGGGTTGCTCATGATTATTTTTTTTCCTTTATTGAGGTAAAAGTCACAACATAAAACGAACCATTTTAAAGTGAATGATTCAGTGGCATTTAGTACATTCATAGCTTTGTGCACCGACCACCTCCATCTAGTTCCAAAACACTTCCATCATTCTGAAATAAAACCCTGTATTCCACTAAGGAGTTTCTTCCCATGTGCCTTTTCCCCCTAGTTCCTGGCAACCACCAATCTGCATTCTGTCTCTATGGGATATACCTATTGCTTATGCTTATTTTTTTTTAAATTTTATCGTTGTAATATACAACGTAAAATTTCCCATTTTAGCCATTTTTAAGTATACAATTTGTTGGTGTTAATTGCATTCACAATGTGTCACCATCAATACCCTCCATTATCAAAACGTTTCCATATTCTATACTGAAACTCTATATCCATGAAGCATTAATTCCCCATTCTCCACCCACACTCCTGCCCCTGGTAACCGGTATTCTAATTTCGGACTCTATGAATTTGCATATTCTACTTATTTCATACACATGAGCTCATACAATATTTGTCCTTCTGAGCTGGCTTATTTCACTCAACATGATAAAGCAAGTGGCCCCCTTGGATACCTTGCTTCCTCCCAGTTCCATCTCTCCTTCCCCAGAAAGAGGTACCCTGAGGTCGACCATATTAAGTGGTGTGGTAAGGGAAATGCCTGGACAATGTAAACTGATATGGTTGCCATGGCCACCACAGAGGACAGTCTGGCAAGTAGCCATTAAAATTAAAAACAGGCTTTTCTGGTGACCCAGCAGTTTCACTTCTCAACACTCTTTATTTTTTATTTTTTTAAGATTTATTTATTTATTCACCCCCTCCCTCCCCACCCCACCCCCCTCGTTGTCTTTGCCCTTGCTGTCTACTCTCTGTGTTTATACACTGTGTATTCTTCTGTGTCCAACTGTCTTCTCTTTAGGCTGCACCAGTCACCAATCCTGGGACCTTCTGGAGTGGGAGAGAGGCACTCAATCTCTTGCGCCACCTCAGCTCCCTGGTCGGCTGCATCTCTTATTGTCTCTCCTCTGTGTCTCTTTTTGTTGCGTCATCTTGCTGCACCAGCACTCTGCACGGGCCAGCACTCCACGCAGTCCAGCACTTCATGTGGGCCAGCTCACTGCGTGGGTCAGCTTGCCTTCATTAGGAGGCCCCTAGAATCAAACCTTGGACCTCCTATATGGTAGATGGGCGCCCAATCACTTGAGCCACGTCCACTTCCCACAGAAGATTCTTTAAAGCCACATGGGCACATAAGCCCAAGGTGCCACAAACAAGGATGGTCATTGCCAAATTCTTCATAATAGCAAAAATGAAACAACCTAAACATTCATCAAAAGAGGGATGGCTAAGGAAAACAGTACATCCTCATTGGCAGTGCAAGAAGAAAATGTAAAACTTTTAGCTCTGTTTTTCAATTTCATATTTTTTATTTGTACTTTCCATGTTTTAATAGTAAGAGCAAACCCTCAGGCATGGCAATATATGTCAGTCCTTGTTCTAAGCATTTACATAGATTTACTCGTTTAATATTTGCAACAATGTTATGAGGTGGCTTTATTTTATAGATGAGTAAACTGAGGCACAGAGAATGTAGTAACTTCCCCAAGCTTATGCCTTGAAACAGGGATTTGAATTCAGGCAGTCTGATTCCCAAGTCTATGGGAATAAGAAAAAGTGGTACAGTTGTTCTTTTTTATAAGTACATACTATATTAATACAATAATTCATGTCTTAATGTGTAAAATAGCAAATTTTAAAATTGAAGGTGTGTCTTCAAAACTTAAAGGGTCTTTGCAAAAGTTTGAAGACAGCTATAGATGGCTATACAGTCATATGAAAAAATAAAGCAGATCGTCAGGGACTAGTTCTGTTTTATTTAACTGTAATAGCTTATCAGAGCACCTAGCCTTCATTAAGAACTCAGCAAGTAACATAGAATAAATGAATCGCCTGTGTGCCATGTGTGCCCCCATCTGACCTGAAGGTAAGAAAAAAGAGCCCAGACTTAGGTCTTCTTGCTCTTTGCCACCCCTCCCCCAGGCCCTGTGGCCCTAGGATCCTAGCTGGGCAGGTGTGGGGAGGTTCAGGTTTCCTGGACCAGGGAGATGGAGGTCTGCAAAGCTGAGTGGCAGAGCTGGGGATTCCTGGAAGAGTGACAAGAAATCTAAATAAAAATAAACTCCTGGAACTAAGAAGTGAGTTTAGCAAGGTGTCAGCATACAAGGTCAACACAAAAATCAAAGTATTTCTATATTACCAATACAACAATTGGAACCAAAACTAAAAACACAAGACCATCTACAATTGCTCAAAAAAAAAATCCCTATGTATAAATCTAACAAAACA
Organism: Dasypus novemcinctus; assembly: GCF_030445035.2. Lineage (NCBI taxonomy): Eukaryota > Metazoa > Chordata > Mammalia > Cingulata > Dasypodidae > Dasypus > Dasypus novemcinctus. Next base: position 60,887,738 of record NC_080695.1, read on the forward strand.
TATTCATGATCTATATGCTGAAAATTACAAAATGCTGATGAAAGAAATCAAAGATCTAAACATATAGAAAGAAATAATGTGTTCTTGGATTGGAAGATTCAATCTGGTGACAATGTCAACTCTCCCCAAATTGATTTATGGGATCAATACAATTCCTGTCAAAATGCCAAGAGCTTTTTTTTCTTTATAGATATAGACAGTCTGATCCTAAAATTGATGTGGAAGGGCAATGTTGTTTAAGAATAGCATTAGAAGAAGAAAGTGAGAAGAACCACTACCCAAGGTAAGGCATACTGTCTAGTCACAGTAACCAAGACTGGGTGGTATTGGCACATAGATCAAGGGAGCAGAACAGAGAACCCAGGAAGCAGCCCACACAAGTACATTCAGCTGAATTTGACAAAGGTACAAAAGTAATTAGCCACAGAGGCAAAATTGAGCCTCTAACTATATCTCACACCTTATACAAAAAATAACTCAAAATAGTTCCTAGATCTAAATGTAGACTGTAAAACCATCAAACTTTTGGAAGAAAGTGTAGGAGAAAATGTTTGTGAACTAGGGTTAGACGGAGAGTTCTTAGACATGACACCAAAATCATAATGCATAAAAAGAAAACAGTGATAAATAGGACTTCATGAAAATTGAATGCTTTAGCTTTGTGAGAATGATAAGACAAGCCACGGACTGTGAGGAAATATTTGCAAAACACATATCTGATGAAGGACTTGGAGCAGGAATATACAAAGAACTTCCATAATTCAATAGTAAAAAAAATAATCCAATTAGAAAATGGTCTAAAGACATGACAGACATTCCACTGAAGACAGACAGAAGGCAACTTAAGCACACGAAAAGATATCCAGTGTCGCTGGCCCTTAAGGAAATGCAAAATAAAGTCACAATGAGATATCACTGCACACTGACCAGAAGAGTTTGAATAAAAAATACTGACATACTAAGTGCTGGTGAGGATATGAAGCAACTGATCACTCTTACATTCTTGGAGGGAGACATAAAATGGACAGTCACTCTGGAAAAATAGTTTGACAGTTCCTTATGTTAAACATACACTTTCTGTATGTCTCAACAACCATATTCTTGGACACTTAGACAAGAGAAATGAAAATGTGTGTCCAAGCACAAACCTGTACACAAGTATTCGTAGCAGCTTTATTTGTAATAGCCCCAAATTGGAGACAACCCAAATGTCCTTTAACAGGGAAATGCATAAACTAACTCCTAAGCCACAAAAAGGAAAAAATTATTGATACACACAACTCTGATGGATCTCAAGGGTATTATGGTGAGTGAAAAAATAAAGCCCTTCTCAAAAGGTTACCTATTGTATGCTTCCTGTTTACAATATCTTGAAATGACAAATTTAAGAAATGGAGAACAGATAAGTAGTTGTTAAGAATTATGGTTGGGGGGAAGGTCTAATTATAAAAGGGTAGCATGAGGGAGTTTCTTTGTGGTGATGGAACAATTCTGTGTTCTGATTGTGATGGTAGTTACAAAAATCCATAATAGGATGAAATTTCAGTGTTTTATACAAAAAAAAAAAGTGCATGTAAAAACTGATGAAATCTGAATAAGTTCCCTAGTTTAGTGAAAACTATTGTACTAGTGTCAGTTTCCTGGTTTTGAAAACGTACTTTGGTTATGTAAGATGTTATCATGGGGGGAAAGCTGGGTAAAGGTACATGGGAACTCTTTGTACTAATTTTTCAACTTCTCATGAGTCTAAAATTATTTCAAAATAAAAAGTTTCTTAAAAACCCACCTTTTCAAAGGGTGTTTGATTACAAAAGTTTGGAGATAGCCAGCTAGAGAGAAGCATACAGCCAGAAAAAAGGATGAAGCAGACCTTCAGGGACCAGTTCCGTATTTAATTAATTGTTGTTCCCTTGGAGCTTATCAAAGCACCTAGCCCATAGGAAGAACTCAGCAAGTAATGTGGAATAAATGAATCGCCTGTGTGCCCCCGTCTGACCCTGAAGGTAAGAAAAAAGAGCCCAGACCTGGGTCTTCTTGCTCTTTGCCACCCCTCCCCCAGGCCCTGTGGCCCTAGGATCCTGGCTGGGCAGGTGCGGGGAGGCTCAGGTTTCCTGGACCAGGGAGATGGAGGTCTGCAAAGCTGAGTGGCAGAGCTGAGGATTCCTAGGAGAGTGACAAGCAGGCAGGTGGCTGGCACCAGCGCTAGTCCTTTGGGTGGGCAAGTGGCCCTGGGGAGAAGGAGCTCCTTCTTCTGACCCCACCTTTCTCCTCCCCTTGCTTGGGCTCCGAGCTGCTTTGAGCTGCCTGCCTTAGCTCTTTAAATTTTACTGGCCCTTTAGGAGTGGCTTAGGCCTGGGTTTGAATCCCCACTCTGGCTTCCTGGCTGTGCAAGTCAGGTCACCTTGTTGAACCTCAGTGTTTTCATCTGTGAATTGAGAATAATATCCCCATTGCCTTACAGACTCTTGTGCGAATATGAGATGGTTCAGGTAAAAGTCCAGGCAGGTTTTGTGATGCCTTTTGCCATCAGGCATGAATGGAGGAGGCTCAGGGCCAAGCATTCTTGACAGGTTTGTTCTTTAATCCATTCCACTGACAGCTCCTTTGTAGCCAGCTGCAAGTAAGCTCAAATCAGCAGCCTGGGCAACCTGTACAGGCTGGGGCACACACCCTCATGAAGATCTTAGAATCTTAACTTGCTTATTTTTAAATGGGGATAATAAAGGCCCCCAGTTCACAGCGCTGTTGTATTAAATGAGATACCATGTGGAAAGCCCTTGGTGCCTTGCCTGGCACCTGCTGGGCACACACTAAAAGGCAGGGATAATTATTATTGCTCATTCATCATTATGGTGTGCGTGGACCCGTGGAGAGCGGCTGGAGAATTTGCAGGTATTTTTAGCTGCTGGAACTGCTGCCTCCTTCCCCATGGCTGTCTCAGGGAATCACTGTCCAGCCCTCACAGCAGAGCCAAGGCAGCTGCCCCTGCACCTTGTCCCCTGGGCATGGGGTCGCTCATGGGTGGCATCCCCTGGGGATGACTCAGTCAGCGACTATCTGGGTTACCTGCAGCCTCATCAGACTCATTCCCCAGAAACTGGGCCCCAGCATTCTGGGCCAAATGGCTTTGTCGGGGCCCGAGATAACATCCCCTGTGTCCTCAGATGCCCTGCGAGTCAGGTAGATGCCTGGGCACAGGCAGGGGAGTGGAGGGGAGGGGGAAGTGAAAGCTTGTCAGTGATCAGCCAGCAGCAGGTCTCACTGGCAGAGAGAGGAGGGCGTGTGGCGTCCTTGCAGGGCGGCTGTCTGCTGCTTTGCAGAGCCTGTGGCTGCCTTCACCTCTGGCCCAGCTCCCTCCAACTTGCAGAGGATACAGTTCTTAGGGACCAACAGGAGCCGCAGAAAGCATTTCGCTTGAAGCCTTTGTTTTCCTGTGGGGAAACTGAGGCCATGGAGGGTTAGCAGTGCCACTGCACTGACCATGGCAAAGCAACCCCTGAAACCTGCTCCCCAACGCCCAGCTCAGTGCTCTCCCTTCTCTTCTCTACTCACTTGGCTACAGAGTCAGATGTAGCCAGGTTCAACCCCTCGTTCCACAACTTAACTTTCTGTGGGAGCTAAAGCTATAGAGGCCACCTCTCCAAGCCTCCATATCATCATCTGTGAAATGAAATTATAATATGAACCTCACAGGATAGTTTTGAGAATTAAAGAAGACATGGATGGCACACTGTAAACAATGAAAACGTGTGGGTGTTGTTTTAATTGACCCCAGTTGCTTGCTGTGTGACAGATATGGTTTAGAAACTTTGAATGTATTAACTCATTTAATCCTCCCAACAGTCTCCTGAGGCAGGGACAAATTCAACCTCACTTTCCAGAAAGGGAAACTGAGGCACAGAGACGTTTGAGTAATGACTTGATGGTGGCAGAGATAATCAAACCAGGCAGTCTGGCTCCTGAGTCTGTGCTTTTAAGGAGACCTCAGTGTAAGCCTGCCCCCAGTGAGGGCTGACCCAGCTGAGCTATGCCAGGGTGAGTAATATAAGTTGGTGGGTCAGTAAAATGGGAAGACATAGAGAGCAGGCATTGTGGGGATAGGATCAGGACCTGTATAGTTTTGACCAAGAGTCTTCCCTGGAGTGGTTCTCAACTGGGGGCTTTGAAAATGGTAGTTTGAGAACACTTTGGTTGTCATGTTTCAGGGGGCCTATGGCTGGGACATAGTGGGATGGGGCAGGGGTGATAAATGTCCTGCAATGAGCAGGATGGTCTCACACAAAGAATTGTCCTGCACTTTGTCCAACAAAGAGCCCAGTTTAAATAATGGACAAAGGACTTGGATAGACATTTTTCCAAAGAAGATATTCAAATGGCCAATAAGCACGTGAAAATATGCTCTACATTGTTAGCCATTAGGGAAATGCAAATCAAAACCACAATGAGATACTACTTCACACCTACTAGGATGGCTATCATGTTTAAAATTTTAAAATAATAGTATTGACAAGGATGTAGAAAAGTTGGAACCCTTACGCACTGCTGCTAGGAATGTAAAATGGTGCAGCTGCTGTGGAAAACAGTTCTGCGGTTCCACAAAATGTTAAACCTAAAATTACTATGTGACCTCATAATTCCACCCTTAGATATATACCCCAAGGAATTGAAAACAGGGACTCAAACAGATATTCATCCACTGACGTTCATAAGAGAATGATTCACAGTAACCAAAAGGTGAAAATAACCTCAGAATTCACTGAGATGAACAGATAAACAGAATGCCATATATCCATACAATAGAATATTATTCAGCCATAAAAAAGGAATGAAGTTCTGATACATTCCACAACATGAACTTTGAAAACATTATGCTAGTTGAAAGAAGCCAGACACAAAAGGACAAAATATTGTATGATTTTACATATATGAAATATCTAGAAGAAGCAAATTTATAGACATAGAAAGTAGATTAGAGGTTACCAGGGATGGGGGATGGAAGTGTGGTGGGGAAGGGGAGTGACTGCTTAAAAAGTTTCTATTTGGGATGATGAAAAAGGTTTTGTAACAGAAGGTGGTGTTAGTAGCACAACATTATAAATGTAATTTCTACCACTGAACTGTACACTTAAATGGTTAAAATGGAAAATTTTACACACACACACAGGTTATCACATTAAAGAAAAAAAAAAAAGAATGCCAGGGAGCAGCACTATCTACCAAGGAAAGACCAGAGGCAAGCCTGTGATTGGAAGAGACATTTGGGGAGTTGGGCCCAGAGCACCAGAGCAAGGCAATTCATCCTGAGTCATCTATTAATAGAAAAATAAAAAATAAAGACAGGATTAACTTACGTCAAAGTTTCCCAAACTTTGGTACCTAGAAAAACATGTGTCTTTTTTTTTTTAAGAATTATTTATTTATCCCCCTTCCCCACCACGCACTGTTGTCTGTGCCTGCTGTCTGCTTTCTGTGTTTGTATGTTGTGTGCTCTCTTTGTCTTCTCGTCTTCTTTCTAGGAGGCACCAGGAAACAAACCTGGGATCTCCCATGTGGGAGGGAGGTGCGTAATGGCTTGAGCCACCTCTGCTCCTGCTTGTTGTGTCTCTCATTGAGTTTTCCCTGCTTGTTGTCTTTCATTGTGTTTCCTCATTGCATCTCTTTGTTCCATCATCTTGTTGCATCAGCTCACTGCACCAGCCCATTGCATCAGCTCTCTGTCTTGCTCTCTTCTTTAGGAGGCACTGGGAACTGAACCCAGGACCACCCATGTAGTAGGCAGGTGCCCAACTGCTTGAGTCAATCTGCTTCCCTGTATCATTTAAATAGTTATCTATTTTAATGTGTACTAGAAAAAATAATTAGCACATCACATCCACAATTGAATGTATTATTATTATTTCAGATGAATCTAAAACAATTACTTGAGGTTTTTTTGAATGAGTAGAAAGAAGTAATGTAATAATACCAACATTAATTGGGTATACATAACTTATGAAGGTTATTGGAAATGGTTGATAGTTGGGAAACTCTGGACTTTGAGTTCTGTCAAGTCCCAGTGTTCTTAGAATCATGAATTAGATATCATGAAACATGTTGGGGCATGAGGTGGTTAAAAAGGGAAAACCATCACCTGAGGGGACTGGAAAATGGGGGAGAAGAGATGCCCAGTTATCCTTCCTGTTGGGTGGTTTTGAGCTCAACCTGTCTCGGCACTAACTGGTGGTCCTGCCCCACCGCTCTCCCAGTCACAGCTTGCCAGGTGCCCAAGACAGAGAAAGCCCAGGCCCAGATCCTCAGCAGGGCTTTTTGGGCCTGCCTCAGGTGTGTTTCAGCAAGGAGGGGGAAGGAGGGCCCTACTGCCCCAGGCCTTCAGCCCTGCCTGGCCCTCAGGTCCCTGGGTCCCTGTTCTCCTTCACAGTTTCTCTACTGAGTCAACCTGACTTTGAATTTTTGGAAGGGATTATTTTCCTTCACCCTGTAGAGACAGAAATGTGATCAAGAGGTACCTGGCCTTGACCCTTTGGAGATGTCACTTCTGAGGTGACTATATTCCAGGGTATGTACCCCTAGCCCCAAGAGTAGTCAAAGCACCAAAGTATGCTTGATTATACAGGCAAACCTCGGAGATATGATGGGTAAAGTTCTAGACCACCACTGTAAAGCAAATATTGCAATAAAGTGTGTCACACAAATTTTTTGGTTTCCCAGTGTATATAAAAGTTATGTTTACACTATAATTTACTCTATTAAGTGTACAGTAGCATTATGTCTAAAAAATGTACTTACCTTAATTTTAAAAGACTTTATTGCTAAAAAAAATTGCTAGCCATTATGTGAGCCTTCAGTGAGTTGTAATATTTTTCCTGGTGAAGGGTTTTGCCCTTAATGTTGTTGAAGGCTGGGGTGCTATGGCAATTTCTTAAAATAAGACAACCAAGAAGTCTGCCATACCAATTGACTCTTCCTTCCATGAAACACTTCTCGGTAGCATGCAATGCTGTTTGATAGCATTTTACTCAACAGTAGAAGTTCTTTCAAATTTGGAGTGAATCCCCTTAATCCCTGCCGCAGCTTTATCAACTAAGTTTATATAATATTCTAAATCCTTTGTTGTCATTTCAACAGTGTTCATAGCGTCTTCACCAGGAGTACATTCCATCTCAAGAAAGCACTTTCTTTTCTCATCTATAAGAAGCAACTCCTCATCCATTCAAGTTTTATCATAAGATTGCTGCATTTCAGTCACATCTTCAGGCTCCACTTTTAAATCTAGTTCTCTTGCTATTTCCACCACACCTGCAATTTCTTCCTCCACTGAAGGAATCCCCAAAAGTCATCATGAGCATTGGAATCAACTTCTTTCAAACTCCTGTTACTGTGGATATGGTGACCTCTTCCCATGAATTGCAACTGTTTTTACTGGCACTAGAATGGTAAATCTTTTCCAGAAGGTTTTTAATTTATTTTGACCTGATCCATCAAAGGAATCACTATCTATGGCAATTATCACCTTACAAAATACATTTCTTAAATAATAAAACTTGAAAGTTGAAATGACTCCTTGATCCATGGGCTGCAGAATGGATGTTGTGTTAGTAGTCATGAAAACAATATTAATCTCATTGTACATTTCCATCAGAGCTCTGGAGTGACTAGTAGGTCTCAACAGTGAGCTTAAAATATTAAGTAAACCATGTTGTAAATAGATGTGCTATCATCAAGACTTTGCTGTCCCATTTATAGAGCAACAGCAGAGAAGAATTAGCATCATTCTTAAGGGCCCCAGGATTTTTTTTTATCCCTCCCTCCCTTGTGACTTTTTGTGTGCTGTCTGCTCTCTGTGTCCATTTCACTGTACATTCTTTCTGTGTCTGTATTTATTTATTTCCCCTCCCCCTTTGCTGCTTGCTGGCTGGCTGCTCTCTGTGTTCATTCACTATCGACTTTTCTGTGTTCTTGCTTGTCTCCCTTCTTTTGTTGCATCAGATTTGCTGAGCTAGCTCTTGGCAGCATCTGTGGACCAGATGGCGCTCCACAGCGCTTCCGGGCCAGGTGACACTCCACAGTGTCTGCAGGCTGGGCGGCGCTCCATGGCACTTGCAGGCTGGACAGCACTCCACAGCGTCTGTGGAGGGCCCAAGGATTTTAAGAATGGTAAATGATATTTGCTTCAAATTAAAGCCACTAGCTGCATTAACCCCTAACAAGAGAGTCAGCCTCTTCTTTGAAACTTTCTGGCTAGAATTGACTTCTCCTCTTTAGCTATGAAAGTCCTAGATGGCATCTTTTTCCAACATAAGGCTGTTTCATCTACACTGAAAATCTGTTGTTTAGTGTGGCCATCTTCATCAACGATCTTAGCTAGATCTTCTGAATAGCTTGCTGCAGGTACTTCATCAGCATCTGCTGCTTCACCTTGTACTTTTATGTTATGGAGATGGCTTAAACCCCACGAACCAAGCTCTCCTAGCTTCAAACTCCTTCTGCAGCTTCCTAACCCCTCTCAGCCTTCATAGAATTTAAGAGAGTTAGGGTTTTTGTCTGGATTAGTCTTTAGTTTAAGGGAACGTTGTGGCGGATTTGATCTTCAATCCAGACCACTAAAACTTTCTCCATATCAGCAATAAGGATGTTTGACGTAATCATTCTTGTGTTCACTGGACTAGCACTTTTCATTTCCTTCAAGAACTTTTCCTTTGCATTCACAACTTGGCTGACTGCTTGGTACAACAGGCCTAGCTTTCAGCCTATCTCAGCTTTCAAATGCCTTCCTCACTAAACCTAACCATTTCTAGCTTTTGATTTAAAGTGAGAAACATGAGACTCTTCCTTTCACTTGAACACTTGGAGACCATTGTAGGATTATTGATTGGCCTACTTTCAATACTGTGGAGCCTCAGGAAATAGGGAGGCCCAAGGAGAGGGAAAGAGATAAAGAAACAGCCAGTCAGTGGAGAAGTAAGAACACACACAGCATGTGTTGATTACATTTGCTGTCTTATATGTGGCACCCCAAAACAATTACAATATCAACATCAAAGATCGCTGATCACAGATCACATTGGCAGAAATAATAATTATGAAAATACTTGAAATATTGCAAGAATTACCATAGTATGACACAGAGACATGCAGTGATCACATGCTGGTGGAAAAAAGACACCCATAGACTTGTTCCACACAGGGTTGCTACAAACCTTCAATTTGTAAAAACTGCAGTATCTGTGAATATATGCAATAAATGCAATAAAGCAAAGTGCAAAAAAGTGAAGTATGCCTGTCCTCACAACAGCTCTAGCTCCTGGACTGAACTTGATTCTGCAGAGTGCTTTAGAGTGTGATCCTCCCTGAGCCCCTTCCTACACACAAGGGGACTGAGGCACAGGGGAACTACATAACTACAAGTACACACAGCCAGCAGGTGGCAGATCCCCAGCAGTAAAGCATCTGATCCCAGTTCTGCTTTTATTCCAACTGCTTTGCACCTCATTGGCACTTCCTTTCTCTCTTGAAAATTTGGTTATTTACTGGATAGGAAATTTATGTGCCCTGGTGTAAAATACAGAGCTGTACCTTGTCTTTTGATGGCTGAAAGGAAGAGACAGAGGAGAAAGACTGCTACTACTAATTAACAGCTTAGGTAACACTTCCTCATAAGAATGCCAGATACTTTTCGGAATGTTAATCATATATTAATCCTCAGGGACTCTATGAGGGAGGCGCTATCACTTCCACCACTTTTCTGATGGGAAAACTGAGATGTCGTTATGACTTGCCCAAGACCACATAACTAGCAAGTGTCACGCTGGCATCTGGCTTCACAGCTTGTGCCCTTCCTACCAGGTCACACCATATCCCACCTAAGAGTGTCTGGTTGACAGATGGGCCAGCATCTGATCTTTTGCTGCTATTACAGTGCTGCAGTGAATTTCCTCATCCATGCGTGAGGGTCTGCATGTGAATGTATCTATTGGAGCAGAATTGCTGGGTCTAGGGATAGATGGATGGATGGATTATCTTATTTTTTTTACCATGATTCTTTGCTTCTTTTATTAGCGAGTGGAGAAGTAAACAGGGAAGTATAAGCTACACTTGCCTTAGTCACTAATTTTTATTTAATGTGATTGAACAAACACGTGTTGCACAGCTTCTAGGGAGACAGAGAAATAAGGACGTCTTGAATGCCATCCTCACTGTCTAGTAGGGGTCAGAGACCAAACCCTCAGTAACTCCCTGTGGACTAGGTAGCTAGTTCTTAGACTGCCTATGTGTCTCATAGTCCAGGGTTTCGTAGAGTTAGCGTTTCAGAGTGTAGCCTGGGATAGGGTCCCAGATCCACTGTATACTCTCTGGCCCATCTTGAGTTATAGTTAACATTAGCCATTACTAGCGCCATGTGACACTCTGGGCCAGCCTCCCTGCCTGCCAAAACTCCCTTGATCTGAGTCATGGCTGCTTTTTTTAATTTTTTTAATTATCCCTGCTGAGTCCAGAGAAGACAATTATCTTCCCAAAGTTACACTGCCAGATCATCTCTTTCTCTAACTTTCTCTCTTTTTTTCTTTTTCTGGAGACTCTAGAAATCTGGCTTTTTAATGTGAAATCTCCTGACTTTTTAATGTTAACAACTAATTAGGATTTAAAAAAAAAAAACACTCTTCAAGCTAAACCAAACCCATCTGCAAACCAGATGTGGCCTTTGGGCTACCCATTTTGCCTTAGAATGGGGCAGGCTGGAGTTTGTGTCCCAGCTCTGCTAGTCACTGAGGAGCTCTGTGACTGTCTTTGTTGGAAGCCTCTGTGTCCTCATCTGCAGAAGGATGATGAGCAATCCCACATTCGGGCCTGATTGTAAAGGCTGACAATTCATGTAAAGCACCTGGCATGTTGCTGGCCCTCAATAGATTGTGGTTATTGTTCTGGGGATGATGACATTAGACGAAATAAGGACTGTGGAGAATAGAGAACTTTGAGGGAGAAAAACCATTCCATTTTGAGCTTATCAGGTTTTAGGTGTTGACACCCAGGAGATGTCCAAAAGGCAGTTCAAAATGTGCACGGGGGCTGGAGATTTTATATGGGGGTGGGGGGGCAGTATCTTCTGTGGATAGTTTCCATTTACTTGGGGGTGAGATTTTCTTTCTTTCTTTATTTTATTTTATTTATTTTTACTGTTTAGGTAATTTTGTGAGCTCTGAAAAGTTCATGGACTTCTGACTTCTGGCTACCTTCTTGTTGGATGCTCTGCCAGTTTGTTGTCATTGTTTCTTGGAAAACAGCACAATTTCCTTTAGGAGGCAAAACCTGGAAAGAGAGTCAGGGCTGGTTCTTAAAAAGAAACTGCAGGATCTGAGGCAGAGGTGGTGAAAGAGGAATTCAACTGATGTCAGCAAGCTTCTACAGAGAATTATTTTCTACCTGTATAGTTGGGGCTCACTTATTAGAAGAATCATGGGACTCCGGGTAGGAGATGTGGGCTCTGGTTACTGTCCTGCTTCAGATTCATTCTGTGACCTTAGCCAAATTACTTCTACCTTTTGGACAGAGGATTATTATTTGTAAAGCAAGTATGTTGGACTAGATCCGTGTTTCCCAAAGTATGGATGGCTACTGCTACTTGTAGAATATGGGATAACTTGGTTACATACAGAAGCAGGCCTTGAAGAACAATCAATCCTTCTGATGACTTGAAGGGGAAAGTCTTCAATTTAGTATTAACATGCCTTAGTATCTTTCTGATACCTGCCAGAACAAATGGAGGGCAGGCCTTAGGCACATAGCTTAGGCAAGCAACCACATCAGTATTAGTTAGCTATTGCTGTGTAACAAATTACCCCCATACTTAATGGCTTAAAGCAAAAAGTTATTATATCACAGATTTTTTTGGATCAGGAATTCAGAAGCAATTTCTGGTTGGGAGTCACTCATGAGGCTGCAGTCATCTAAATAAAGGCTTGCCTGGGACTGGAGGATCCATTTGGAAGGTGGCTTGAGTTGGTGCTGGCTGTTGGCAGGAGTTCCCATGTTCCTTGTCATGAGGGAGTTTCTTCTTTATAGGCTGCTTGAGTGTCCTTACCCTGTGGTGTCAGTGTCCCCCAGAGCAAGCAATGGAGAGAGCAAGGAGAAAGCTGCAATGTCTTTTATGATGCCTGTCAGTCATATTCATTGTGGGAGGGAGCTACCTAAGAGTGTGAATACTAGGAAGCAAGGAGCACTGGGGACTAGCTCAGAAACTGGCATCCCAGAAGTTAACATTTATTTTCTGAGCAACTAGTTTTCTGGTTATCATATCTATACATGTATACACAGAAAATGTATATTAATATTTTTCTCTCTTTTAGTTTGTGTGAATGATATGCTACCTGTATTATTCTATAACACATTTTTTTTTTCATTCAGTGAAAAAAACCTGTCGGTATTGATCCAAGTAGATCTGGTTCATTCCTTTACATTATCCATTCCCTTATTAATGGTCATTTAGATGGTTTCCCATTTTTGCTTTTATAACCAAGATGACTGAGCTTCCTTGTGCATATCCCAGGATAGATATTGAGATGAGAACTGCCAGGCTATAGAATATATATCATGTTTTGCCACATGGGGCCAATGGCCTTTCAGAAGGATTGTACTGATTTACACTCCCACCCACCAAAAAGGAGTGTTTTCTTTTCTCCACAATATTACTAACCCTTGATATTGCCAAAATATTAATGTTTGCCAATCTGTTGAGTACAGAAATGGTATCTCAACATTTTAACTTCATTTCTTGCTGGGTCTTCGTGAGGTGGGGCATCTTTTCACAATCCCACTTTAATGGGATTAAATCACTTAAAATCACTTGTCTCAAGGCACATGGCTAGTCAGGGAATTAGAGTTGAATTAGAACTTCAGAGTTCTGTGATTTATAAACCCAAGCTCTTTCCAATCTGTTTCCCTGCCTTTAAGTTTGCAGTGTCTCTTTAAGAAAGGAGGGGGATGCCGCAGCAACTCACTTCTGAATTCCTGCCTGTTGTGCCTCTGACGAGGGGGATCCACAGAGCATTATTGTTCTTGGACCCACAGGCCGAGTGGCATTTACCTCCACCTAGGAGGAAGCGATGTCCAAGCTAATACCCCGGACGGGAAATGTGTGCCCAGAAGATTAGCTCCATTGTGTGAGGCTGGACCCGTTCCACCAGCTTTGTTTATGGGACAGATTGTTTTTGCGAAGTTGTTTGCTCCGGTGAGTCTCCAAGTTCTTGAGGCCTGCTGGCTGTGGAGAGGGTCAGATTTACGGGTAGCCTGGAGCTTGGGCGGGAAAGGCCCGGAAAAGAGCAGGTCCCCTTGGGGACTTCAGGAGTCTGTCTGAGGCTCCTTCAAAAAGCAAAACTGTGGCCCTATTTTATTTTATTTTTAAAACTGGTTGCATGACTGGGTGTTGACCTTTTTTCCCCTCCTGGCTGCTCATGTTATTATTTTCATATTACCGTCTACGTCCAATGTCGGCTCACCTTTGCACTCTTCCAGATGCGTTGCTGGGACTTGGAGTGTTTTTTATTATTATTATTGGTTTTGTTTTCCCAACTCACTCTGCCAGAAGCATCAGGCACCTAACAGCACAAGCTCCCGTGCACCCATTTGTTCTAAATCAGTCAGCAGATGGGGCCTGTAGAACACGTAGTTAACATGGTCCCACCCAGAGGCCACTAGGCATTTCTCCTTGGGTGGTCTCATCACTGTGGCCCTGTGCAGGAGAACACATTGTGTCTGGCATCCGATTCTGATGATCTCCCTTCACCGTTCCATCTTCCTACCCACCAGCCAGCCAGCCAGCCAGGCCAGACTGCCCTATCACCCTGAGCTTCCTTACTGTTCTCAAACCTCAAGAATTTAGGCCAGGCACTCTGGCAAAGGATGTGGATGTAAGGAAGAGATATCAGGCTGCTTAGCTTCTCTGAGCCTCAGCTTTCTTATCTGTATAAAGGCATGATAAGGCCATCCCGGATTGAGGGAGTCAAGGATACTGACCTAGCACACTGCTAGATATATGGGAAATACTCAATAAATGGTTCCTATTATTTCCTGAATGCCCTTCTTGGGCCTGACCCTGTGCTAGGGACATAGGAAGATGAAATAAGACCTAACTTTATCCCTAAGAACTCACTGGAAAATGAAAGAGCCACAATGAAGAGACTGGTATAAATACATATATAGAGAGAGTGTGCAATGAGAGAGAACACAGAATAGGTACTTATGATGCTTTGAAGCTGTATGGATTCTAGAAAAGTACGTTCTTAAAGTTAATCCATTCTTGTGGGTATGGACCAATTGTAAGTCAGATCTTTTGGCGAGTAGGATCTTAAGTTAAGATGTGAGCCATCTTGAATACAGAATGCTACCGCCACTGTGGAAGAAAGTTTGGCAGTTCCTCAGGAAGCTAAGTATAGAATTGCCATATTATCCAGCAATCCCACTACTAGGTATACATCTAGAAGAATTTAAAGCAGAGACATGAATAGATATATGCCCAACAATGTTCATAGGGGCATTATTCGCAATTTTTAAAAGATGGAAGCAATACAAGAAGAGTCCATCAACAGAAGAATGGATAAACAAAATGTGGTATATACATATGATGGAATATGATTCGGCATAAGAAGGAACTGAAGTACTGATACATGCAATAATATGAGTGAGCCTTGAGGACCTCATGTTGAGTGAAATAAACCAGACACAAAAGGACAAATATTGCATACTCTCACTGATATGAACTAAGGATAGTAAGCAGACTCATGGACCTAGAGTAGGGTAGATAGGTTACCAGATTATAGAAGGGGAGTAAAGAGTGGTGTGCCAATGCTTAATCTGGAAGAATTTATAATTAGATTGATTGTAACCACTTTGAAAGGGACTGAGGTAATGGTGGCACAGTAATATGAGTGTAATTAACAGTGCTGATGTGTGAATGTAAACATGGTTGAAAGGGAAAGTTTTGGCCCATCCATGATGCTAGAAGAAAAGCTAAACAATAAAATGAGGGACTGTATAACATAATGAACTCTGGGATGGCCAGAATTATAATTAATAATACAAATATATGAAGGTTCTTTCAGGATCTATAACATAGGTACATCAAAAGAGCAGGGTATGGGAAGCGGATGTGGCTCAACTGATAGAGCATCTGCCTACCATATAGGAGGTCCAGGGTTCAAACTCAGGGCATCCTGGCCCATGTGCTGAGCTGACTCACACACAATACTGCCACGCACAAGGATCCATCTGGAAGGTGGCTTGAGTTGGTGCTGGCTATTGGCAGGAGTTCCCAGCATAGGGGAGCCCCACACGCAAGGAGTGAGGCCCGCAAGGAGAGTCATCCCATGCGAAAAAAGCGCAGCCTGCCCAGGAGTGGTACCACACACACAGAGAGCTGATGCATCAAGACAATGCAACAAAAAGAGACACAGATTCCCAGTGCCACCAGTGCAGGTGGATACAGAAGAATACACAGTGAATGGTCACAAGAGAGCAGACAAAGGAGGGGAAGGGGAGAGAAATAAATAAAATAAATCTTTAAAAGAAAAAAAAGTGCAGGGTGTTGGGAAGCAGATGTGGCTCAGGAGACTGGGCTCCCGCCTACCACATGGGAGGTCGCTGATTCGGATCCTGGTTACTCCTAGAGAAGACAGTGTGCTGGTGCAAGGGGCAGACACGGCAAGCTGACACTACAAGAGACACAAGAAGAACAATATGTAATGAGAGATACAACAAAGCAAGGAGCAGAGATTCCTGGTGCCTCCTAAAGAAGGCAGCAAGCTGACGCGAAAGGCAGGCATGGAGAGTTGACACAACAAGATGATGCAACTAGAGACATGGGGAGGAAAAACAACAAAGCAGAGAGCAGAGGTGGCTCAAGTGATTAGGGACCTCCCTCCCATATCAGAGGTCCCAGGTTCAGCTCTCAGTGCATCCTAAAGAAACAAGGAAGACAAACAGACACAGCAAGTGAAACACAAGGGACTGGGGAGAAATAAATAAAATCTTTAAAAAAACAAAACATTATATATATTTTTTTAAAGTTCAGGGTGTTCATAGTGGGGTGATATTTAGGGAAAAGGCACATAGGGCATACTTCTATGGGATATAAATATAATCTTATTGTCATAGGTATGTTTTCTCGATAGAGGCCCATAGCAACTTCTATCCTGGTGAAGACCTGCTACTTTCTCAAATAAAATGGCAAAAATCTCTGGAATATATATATATATATGCCATGCCTAATAAAAGAAACAGGTCAATATGCCAAGCACTCAATCTTAATGCTTGTACTTATGAACTTTATTCCTCCAAAAATGAAACTAAGCCTAATTATAAGTAATACCTAAGAGTTACCTCCTGAAAACATCCTTGTTACTCAAATGTGGCCTCTCTCTAAGCCAAACTCTGCAAATAAACTCACTACTTTCCCCCTGGCATGGGGCATAACTCCCAGGGTTGAGCCTCCCTGGCACCAAGGGATTATTACCAACTATTGATCAGTGATACATTTGGGAAAAAGACCTTGATCAAAAGGGGGAAATATTGAATAAAACAGAGTTTCTCTGGTTTAGAAAATTCAAAGTGAGTTGGCTGGTCATTCCAGAGGTTATGCTTATGCAGGTCTCAGGCAAATTTCCCAAACTGCAACAGTAAACAAATCCTTCAACAAACGTGTACCCAAGGGCTCTAGGGCTGTCCAGACACCATAGCCAAGACACAGGGCCTCACAAAAGCAACAACCCCTCAGCACATCCTACTTGGGAACATATTCCCCAATATAACAGTTATACTCGTTTATAATTCCCAATCATGATTCTTCACCTTTTATTTGAGTCCTAATTTTCAATATACCTGTTAAATATATCTCTCAGAGACTTAAATTTTTGGGTTGTTCATGTGCCAGTTGAGCCCTAAAGCCCAGTGTAGTTACAGCCAACTCCTACTCTCTAGTTATTTTGATTTTGCCCTGGACAACTAACAAAATGAAGATATGATGATGGACAAGTCCCATACCAAAAACAAGGAGTATCTGCAACTGTAAGCAAAAAATTCTTTCCATCTGTCCCACTTTATCTAAGTCCCCTCTCAGCCTGAAGCAGAGTAGACATCATCTCAAATCCCTCAAGATTGAGGAATGAACAAACATAAGGGGGGAGTATAACCACAGACCAAAGTAGATTTATTTTTATTGTAGATAATATCATCTTGACAGAGTAACTTACAACATTTATATAAAGATAGCAGTTGTCAGGTATGAAGAAGGGAGGGGAAGGAATGAATAGGTGGAACACAGGGCATTTTTAGGGCAGTGAAACTGTTTGGTATGATACTGTAATAATGGGTACATGTCATTATACATTTGTCAAAGTGTAGAAAATTGTACAGCACAAAGTATAAGTCATAATGTAAACTATAAACTTTGGTTAGTAGTAATGCTTCAATATTGGTTCATCAATTGTAACAAATGTACCACAGTAATGTAAGATGCTAATAATAGGGGAAACTATGTGAGTGGGGATTATATGGGAAATTCCTATACTTTTGGTGTAATTTTGCTGTAAATCTAAAACTTCTCTAAAAATAAAGTTGTTATTATTAAGAATTAATTTTTTTAAAAGATGTGACCCACCTCATTCAGGGTGGGTCTTAATCCTTTTACTGGAATCCTTTATAAATGAATGAAATGCATGGGGAAGCTGAAAGCAATGAAACATCAGAAGAGAAGGGAGAGATCAACAGACACCACCATGCCTTGCTATGTAACAAAGGATTCCAGTTTTGCCGCAGCCAGACTTTGGGGAAAAAGCATCACCTTGATGATGCCTTGATTTGGACATTTTCATGACCTCAAAACTGTAAGCTTATAAGCTAATAAATCCCCACTGTTAAAAGCCAACCCATTTTATGGTATTTGCTTCTGGCAGCAGAGCAAACTAAAACAGTTTCTAAACCAGTCAGAAGTCTTCCTGGAGGAGATGGCATCAGACTCAGTCTTAGAAGTGACTCCCTCTGCTATTTAGGTTTTCCCACCAAAAGTCTGCCAGAGCCTCACATGATACCACTCAGAACTCATGTCCAGTGGGAGGCCTTTCCATTTAAGAGCCTTCTCCCATGAATTCTGTCTACATGGAGGTCTAGCCACGCACAAGCTGACTGCTCCCCTACCTCTATCTCCCTTAGACTGCCTTCTCCATTTCCCATTCCACTGGGCTGGAAGGAGCAGTCTTTTCTTACTTTCCCTTCCTGCCTGGTATGGTCTATACATCATCATATCCCCTTTTTTTTCAATAGCCTTAAGAATGATGAGGAAGGATTGGGGTGGGGAGGGATGTATATAAATGCTTGCTTTACAAATGGGAATAGACAAAAAGAATAGGAAAAAAGTTGGAATTTTTCCTGGAGTCAATCTGCTTGCGTCTACATTCTACCTCCACCAAGCTATAGGCTGTATGACATCTGGCAAATCATTTGAACTCTCTGACCCTTAGTTGCCTCAACTGTAAAATGGGATGATATTAACCCATACCTCATCAGCTTGTGAAAACTAAAATAATACCTGTGGATTTGTTAAGAAGTACATTTGGGCATTAATAGCAGAAATCCTCCATTTTATTTGGGGATATGTATTCCCTCAGGCCTGTGATAAAAGTAGAATTTTTGTTTTGTTTTGTTTTGCTTTGTTTTGTTTTGTTTTGTTTTGTTTTGAATAAGAAAGAAGGTAATGGATGTTGGGCAGGTTCTCTGCCACGGTTTGTAAAAGTGGCATCAGCATAGTGCCTGGAGCAAGTGCTGGAAAATTCTGGTTTAGTAGTAGTATTGATTGTGAACTAAGTCATGTAAGATCTGATATTTGGAGCTGGTATCTGCTTAGAACTTGGTTATGAGACAATAAGGGAAGAAAGACAGTGGAGTCCCTTGGCATCACCAAGTTATACTCACTTCAGTTAAGGCTACTCCCTGCCAGAGCTCTCTCTGCAAGACACCTAGTACTTAACAAATATTTTGTTCAATGAATGGACCCCTTTACCCCAGAAGTCTGCCCTTCCCTCTCCTAGAACTCATGTTGAATCTCTGTCCTTATATCCTTGAATTGACCTCTGAATGGCTTCGTTGAGCACAAGCTGCAATGCAAAGTTCTCTTCTTCCCACGGTGCATATCAGCAAAACCACATATTATATTTCATTTCCAGTATTTTTTGGCCTGCACTTTGGAATAAGCCGGGCTTTATGCACACTACCCTTTTGTGTGTCCGTGTCTATCTCTCTCCCTCCACCCTGCAAAGGTGCTAATCCAGCAGCTCACTGTAAATGGTGTGAATTTCTTCCAACTGCCATGGTCATGTTTCTTAATCAATAGCTGGGTTTGTCAGCACCAGGTAAACACAGCTTTGATTTGAGGAGAAGGAGGAAGACAAAGGACACCACTGCAAAAGCACATGGAGAAGGAGTCCTTTCTTCCATAAAGTAGGTAATTCATAAAGTCAACACATAATAGCAACTATTTGAGCAATTATTATGTGTCCGGCACTGCTCTAAGTGCTATACATTTATTAACTTATTTAATTCTTACAATCTTTTAGGTAGGTGCTATAATTATCTTTATTTTGTGTGTGAGGGAATTGGGGCACAGATACGCTAATAGTGAAGGCCACTGTGGATCAGGACCTGTGCCTAGAGACTGAGGCTGTAGTAGTCAATAAAACAGACATGAACTTTTGTCGCATGGTGCTTAGAATCTAGTGGAGGGATATGAACAAAAAGCAAGCAGCTAATGATCATAATTTCAAACAGTGTTTCAATTAGGGATGCTTTTGGCTGTAAGTACGAGATAACCCAATTACAGTGGCTTAAACTCTAGAGGTTTATTTTTCTCTCTTGAGCGGAAGGTAGGAGGATGCTGGTATTGGTTCTATGGATCAAGCATCTGCCATTTATAGTCATAGATGGCTGATCAGCTCTAGTCATCACCTTTGCTATTAAGCAGGAAGGAGGAAAAAGGGGAAGGGGCAGATTTCTGTACCTGTCATTGGCCACATCTGGTTCAGATGGCCACCTCTGCCTGGATTTCACTAGGGACTAGGGACTTGCCTTTGTTTCCTAGCTGCTAAAGCAAATAGCAAACAAAAGCTTGGCTTAACAACAGTAATTTATTGGCTCTTGGTTTCTGAGGCTAGAAGGCTAGCTTTCTTCCTGGGGTTGGTATCTCTTGGCTGGCTGGCAAATTTTGGGATTCCTTGGCTTTTCCCTCAAATGGTGATGCACATGGTGTCTTCTTTCTCTCTTGGGTCCTGTTGACATCCAACTTCTTGCTGCTCCCTGTGGCTTCTTCCTCCAATAGAATTTCCTTTGTTTTCAAGGACTATGGCCATATTGGAATAAGGCCCACCCTCATCAATTTGGGCACACAGTAGCTAGTAACATCTTTGAAGGTCCTATTTACAAATGGAGTCACACCCACAAGACCAAGGGTTAGGAGTTGCCATACCTTTTGTAAGGGACATGATTCAATTCCCATTGGGAGTTGACAGCAGAATTAGGTCAGCCAGACAAGAGGGCCTGCTTCAGAAAGCGCCAGGAAGGAAATCAAACAGTCTGATGGGATAGAGGTCTTCTTTAGGCAGGGAGGTTGGGGAGGTGACATTTGAAACAGTGTGACCTGATGACGAAAAGAATCCAGCACTTCAAACATTTGGGGACAGAGAATTCTGCACAGAGGACATCATAATGCAAAGTGCCTTATCTGGAAATGAGCACGGTGAGACCTTAGGAAGGAGAGAAGATCAGAGTGGCTGGAACATGTGAGCTATGGGGGACGAGACAAACCAAGGCCAAAGAGGAAGATAGGAGGTAGATCACAAAGGGTCTTTTAGGTCCTATAAGGAGTTTGGTTCTTTTCCAAGCATGAAGGGAAGTCCCTGGGGCTTTTAATCAGGGAAGGATATGATTAGATCCTTGTTTTATAATGAACTATTGGAGCAGAATAGTTGTTATGAGAGTCCTGAGGCTTAAGAAGACAATTCTAGGGGATGATATAGTTTTCCCCAGAGTTTTCACCTTGGGTTTACTTTTTCTGTCTCTTGGACATTTTCCATCCCATTTTTATTTCACTGTGGCTCCTGGAGAGCAGGAATTGTGTCATGGTCATCCCCGATTTCAGTGCCTAAGATGGGATGAGGCATGTGGCAGCTCTTGGTATACGTCATTGAGCTTAACTGGACAAAGGTGAGTTTTCTATGCCAGGCTACCTAAGTTTCACCCTCCACTCTGACAGGTCTTGGCTAGAGCCATGGTTCTCACCCCAGGGGTAATTTTGTTTAGGGGACATTGGACAATGCCTAGGGATATTTTTGCTGCTCATGACTTGGAGCATCTAGTGGGTAGAGGCCAGGGATGCTGTTCAACATCCTACCTTGCACAGGACAGACCCCCAAAGCAAAGGATTATCTGGCCCTTAAAAGCAATACTGCCAAGTTTGAGAAACCCTGTGTTAGGTCTACATAGCATCTGTTCTGTTATTTCCTTAATATTTTCCTTTAAATTAATTCTCTTTTTAAATTAAAAAAAATTTAAGCCATATATCACTACCATAAAAAAGAAACTTGTGTTACTTGCCATAAATAGAAGGTTATTGGAAAGATAAGCACTCAGCAAACAAAAATGCATTATGTTCTATCTAGATACTGTGACAAGTTCAAGGATCTCAGGGAGTTGGTCAATGTCATGAATGACAAGAAAGACTTGGGAACTGTTCCAGATTACAGGAGAGTGAAGAGAAATGATAGTTAAACCTAATGTGTCATTCTTGACTGGATCCTGAATCAGAAAAACTGATCCTGAATCAGTAACTGGCAAACTTTGAATATGGGTTGCACATTAGATAATGAAATGGTATCAATAGTAAATTTCCTGAATTTAACAACTGTACTGTGATAATGTAATGGCATGACCTTATTTTTAGAAATATGTGGAGCTTTTAGGAATAAAGGATCATGATATCAGCAACTTTCTCTCAAACATTTTTTTAATGTGTGTATATGTGTATATAATATATATACACACACACACTGGCATGTGCACATACGTGTGTGTGTCTATATATATGTGTTTATGTATATGCGTACATCTATCTCCATATCTTTATCTATATGATCTATATATCTAGAGAGAGGGCAAATATTGCAAAAATGTGAACAATTGGTGAATCTAGGTGAAGGGAAGATGAGAGTTCACTGTACCACTTTTGCAACTTTTGTGTAACTTTGAATTTTTTGCAAAATAAAAATTAAAAGCAAGTAAGCAAACAAAAAACATCTCCCTTACAAAAGTCTTGAATTTTAAAAAAATCTCAGGAGAGCTTCAATATGAAATAGTTTCTAATGAGTTGAATGTTTCCCATTTGACTCTCAAAATAATTAACAGAATTAAAATGTCTAGAAAATGAAAAAAAATTTTCCATGTCATATTTATGTAGCTAAAATTGTCAAATTAACTTTAAAAAATGACTCTATAATTGAATTTGTTCCCCTCTGGTTGTAGAGCTGTAGTTAAATAAACATCACGTATCTGTAGCAACATGGTTATATATACCTCACATATATGTAGAGCCATAGTTATAAATATCCATTCAGAGAATAAGGACCAGTCAGTGTGCATGAGGTTTGTGATACTCATAATAGATATTGGTTAATTATAAGAAAAACTATTTTCTTTAAAAAATATTAACAAGTGCTAAAGAGGTGTTAAAAATAAACTAGCACTAACCAGAGACTTTCTCCTTGAATTTATCAGAAGGATTGAGAGCCAATTAAAAGGGGAATGATTTCCTCTCAGTGATTCAGCCAAGGTTAGGTCCATCCCAGAGGACTCTGGAAGCTCATCAGTTGGGTGCTTCTCTACAGTCTTATGAAAGTACTAGCTGTGAGACTCAGTTTTCTCAACTGCAAAATGGAGATAATAGAGAATCAGATGGGTGCCAATTTGGGGGCAGGTGATCCGCCTTCTTGAGTCTCTAGATACATACTGATTTGACTTTCCACTTCCACTTGCATTCCAAATCCTGGGCAAATTCCAATGCCCTTGCAAAGATGCCCTTGAATTCTTGGGACTCACATTCTTACTGCATCTGGGGCTCTGACTTCCACCTATCTTGGTCGAATTCTTGTTCTCCTGCTGACTCTTGTGGCAGTTTATTTATTCTCACTCTGTCAAGAATTCAGTCCCTTACTGTGATTTCCAACATGTACACAAATAAACCCAGACATAGACACAGACACACACAGATGCAAACACACACAATCACAGACCGGGGTGTGTAGAGAAACAAAGACATTCAAACACAGATGCAGACACAGAGACACAAACATTTACAGGCACACACAGACACACAAACACAAACACAGACACTTGTGCAGACACACTGACACCCACATCCCCCAGATTTGCTTGCCTGGCAGATTTTATGAGAGCTGGTGATATGGAAGGAATTTGCAATGCAGGTTACTTATACATGAGCAATAGCTGTCTTCCTCCAAAGTCCCTTGGACATTCTGCCATCCTTCCCCCCCTCCCCTTGTCCCCCTCACATCCAAATATCCTTCTCCATTTTTTTTTTCTTTATCAAGACAATTCTTCTTTTCAACCTTAATTTCCAACTCTGCTCTGGACTTCCCTTTGCACAACTCTTCTCTCATTAACACACTCTGCTGAGCAACAGGGCTGCCATTCTGGTTCTTCCCTCTTGTATCATGTTTCTACAAGGGGAAAGAAGCAGCACGGAGATTTATTTCCCCACAGATAAGAATTGTGCCGGATGCCCTCACACAACCTTAAAATGCTAGAATGACAGCACTCCATTTTGTTATTGCCATTGAGAGAGGTTTACGCGGTGGCAGCGATGTGTACCATGGATTTAGGATTCTAGCCTAAGTCAGCTACAGCCTTGCATTCATGGTATTCTGTGTTGGATCACCTCCAACACAACAAGCTCTTTCCTGGCTCAATGTTTTGCACATGCTGTTCCCTCTGCTTGGGTGTTTCCTGCTCCCACTCTTGTGTAGTTCCTTCTCGTTTTCAGGTCTCAGCCTCAATGTCATCACCTTAGAAGTGCTTTCCCTGACCACCTTATTGATTTCCTTCACAGCATTTTTCACAGCTCACAATGATTACATTTTAATTTTTTAACTTGCTTTTGGTCTGTTTTCCTTCCCTAGAGAGTAAGCTCTATGAGGACAGGAATTATGCCCATATGGTCACCATTATGTCCCCAGAGCCTAGCACAGTTCTTCATAAGTATCTGTTGTTGAATGACATTGCCCCTCAAAACCCTTGCCCAATAAATGGGTCTTATGTCTTACACCAGTTTTAGAATGTATGGTTTTCAGATTCACACTGCTCCTAGAAAACCAAATCAGTAATAGGTAAATTCAGCACCTTGTTTATTTTTAACTTTTTGTTTTGAAATAATTATAGGCTTGCAGAAAAGTTACAAAAATAGCACAGCATATTCCCATATACTCTTTTCCAGCTTCTCCAAATGTTATCTTCTTTCATTATTATACTGCGATGATCAAAACTAAGAAATTAACACAGGTACAATACTATTGACTAACCTTTGAACTTTACTTGGATTTCACCAGTTTTTTTCTCAACTGTCCTTTTCCTGTCTGGATAACACATTGCATTCAGTCATCACCTCTCCTGGTCTCCTTCAATAGGTGACAGTTCATCTTTCCTTGTTTTCTTGACCTTGACACTTTAGAGGAAAACTAATCAGGTATTTTTAGAATGCCTTCAGTTTGGATCTGTCTGATGTTTTCTCATGGTTAGAATGGGGGCATGGGTTGGGGGAAGAATGCCACAGAGGTGACGTGCCAGCCTCATCACATCCAATCAGGGGTATATATCAACATGAGTTATTACTAGTAGTTAACTTTGATCACTTGGTTCAAGTAGTGTCTGTTGGGCCTCTTCACTGTAAAGTTACTATTCTCTCCTTTACAATTAATAAATATCTGGGGGGGGGGGAGATACTTGGAGGCTATGCAAATCCTGTTTCTCCTAAAACTTTTGTCCACTAATTTTAGCATCAATGGATCTTGCCTATGGCAATTATTATTATGGTGTTCTAATGGTGATTTTTTAAAAACTTCCCTCGTTTCTTCTACATTAACTGGAATTCCTCTTTAGGAGCTGTCACTTCTCCCTCCTTTCCTCCCTCCCTCTCTTCCATCCCTTCCTTACTTCCTTCCTTTACCAATATGGGCTCATAGATATTTATTTTATTCTACAGCTCATAAGCCAATACCACCATTATTTATATTGCTCAAATTGTTCCTGCTTTGGCTATTGGGAGCTTTTTTAAGTTGGCTTCTGGGTCCTTTGACAAGCCCTGTGACAATCTGAAGTTTTATGAATCCCAGAAAAGATCATGTTCTTTAAATGAATCTATTCCTTTGATTACATTAGATACAGTTAAGGGGACTTTTGATTAAGTCACTTTCAATTAGATTGCTTTAGGGCCTTTGATTGGACTATATTAGTGAGACATGACCCAGGTTGAGTCTCTGCTCTCTTGCTGGAGGTTTATATAAACTGAGAACTGAAAGCAGAACACACAAAGTGGGCTGCCATTTTATCCTGCTGTGTGAGGGAGGCCTCCAGGATCACTTACAGCTGCAGAAAGACAGAGAAATCCCAAGAGGCTGAAAGAGAGGCTAAAGACTGGAATCAGCAGAGAAGCTGAGGCAACTAGCCTCCCAAGAGGCTAGGCCCACAAAGCAGCTTGAAGCTGAAAGAGAAGGTGAGGCTGCGGGAAACAGAAGAGAGAGATTGGCAGACCCGCTATTTTGCCTTACCATGTGGCAGGAGTCCAGGATCTGCCAGCAGCCGACTTGTGGTGAGGAAGAATCTCTGACGATGCCTTAATTTGGACATTTTCATAGCCTCAGAACTGTAAGGCTTTACAGTTAGGGGAAAACTGTAGGATTTTCCCCTAATAAATCCCTATCATAAAAGCCAACCCATTTCTGGTAGTTTGTTCCTGGCAGCTTTAGCAAACTAAAACAAGCCCCCATCCCTTTTTTGAGCACTTCCTTATTTCCTAGCACCAAAAGTTGTTCCAGGCTCATTTTGCATTTTTCCCTGCCACAGTTTTGGAATCAATCATTTCTCCCAGGAGTCTTGGTTCCTTTTATTGGAAAATGGTGTTTAGAAACCAAGATCTAGTTGATAGGTGTGCCCATTGCTACTGGAGTATCCTTGCTTATAGTCCTCTTAGTGTACAGAGCTTGGAAATATATTATGTATACCAATCTATGCCTACACACACATATATTTACTTCTGTATCTGTAAGAATGTATGTGTATATATAGTTCATATTATAGTTAGAGTTCATGCTGATATCACAAATCTCAATTTCAGTTCATCCTAGCTCATTCTAACCCTACTGCTTTCTTATTTGAAACTTCTATTGCTTTTTAATTGAAGGTTGGTCTTCAAATCTTGATGAATTGTAAAAAAAGAAAAAAAAGTCCTCTCAGACTCCTCCCCAGTTCTTTTCTCCCCTGGAAATGGCTGACATGCAAGCACAACATTGAATGCTGGATGTTGCTGTCAGACTAGACAAAAGAGAACACAGCAGATTGCCTGGTGCTTCTTAGTACAAAAAGGACTAATTGTACACATTATCGGCAGGGGGATGCATAGGGTCAGCCCAGGCTCTGGAATGTGAGCTCACTGTTCCGGCCAAATGAGTCAGTTGAGATATGGGAATGCAAATTTATTTGAGCGGATGTGTATCAGCATGTCTCTGGAAGAAAAATTGCTCATTTTCTGCTCCAGCCCTATGAAGAAACTTCTCACCCAGTGGTGTCCTCATACTCTGACTACTGTCCCTGCTTCTGGAAGCATCTGGCCTTGCACTGACTTTTTTTTTTAATCTCTTCTTTGGTTTCTGCCCTGTTCTCCCTCCCAACATACATTCATTTTCCACTGATATTCCATTTTTATTTCCCTTTTCACAGACCCTGTGAATTCTCGCCCAAAGGAGGATCCTAACAGAAACTTTTCATGGCTGGGTCTTCAGAATCTTTTCAATCAGAAAAGCCAAGTTTACATTTTCCTCTAGTTTATGTCTGAGGTTTGGTTTTTCTATTAAGTTCCCCACTCGTGTAACACTTGGCATGTGGAAGATTTTTATGTTTTTCCACCCTTTCATAACAGCTCAGAGTTGTTCAGCATGAAACCTCAAGGAATGCTCAGCTGAAAACCCAGATTTTGCCCACCACACTCCGGATATGTGAAAGATAAGAAAGGAAGGGCAAGATTTGCTCAGTCTGATGGCGTATGGCATGCTTGTTATTTGAGACTCAAAAGGCTGACTCTTCCCACTGCAGGGAAGAAAGAAAATAAGTCCATTTTCCAGTTATTATTCCTTACAGCCTTAAAAATGATTATAGAAGCCCACAGCCCCATTTAACTGGGATCTTGCAAGACCCATAGTTTGGGGTATGGGTCACCTTTACAGTGACCTGAGTTGACCAGGAATGAACCCAGAATACCCCTGAGTAGGGGGCAGGGGAGTCAGTCAGAGAAGGAGTCTCAGGAGAGCACCTATTTTCTCAGCTATATCTAGCAAGTAAAGATGGAAAGGTCTTGGCGGCCAAAATTTCCTGAGGAGTGAACTGAAAAGCTCTCTGGGCGGGGGGGTACCAAGGGTGCTAAATCATTGCAGGGGCCTGAGCCATCATGAGACAATGAAGAGCTCATTCTGAGAATTCCAAGAATACTATCTGTTCTTGGAAGGAATGCTTAGCAAAGCCACTTAGAGTTGGCGGGAAGGAAGGGAGGATGTGGTAAGGAATAATATTAAAAATGATAGCTATGGGGCATGCTGAGTGGTAGTAGAAGTAAGGATAATAAGAATAAGAAGAGGATGGCAGAGGAGGAAGAGGAAGAAGAGGAGGAGACTAGAGCTAGACTTTATTCAATTCTTCCTTATGAGTCAGACACTAAGTACCTTACATATATCTCACTGAATTCTCACAACACCTTTGTGAGGTAGGTACTGCCATTAGTCTCATTTTACATCTGAGAAATTGAGGCTCAGAGAGATTAAGCATGGTGCTTACTATCACAAAAAGACAAAGTGGCACAGGCTGGAATAGAACCCTAAACCTGCTTTCTTAAATACTTTGCTGTGGGGCCTTCTCAGGAGGGTCTGTTTTGTAATCTGTAGGACTTTGGTTTTGTTGAGCTAGGTATTGGGTGGCTGTGGCTTATGCTTTAATACAAGAAAGGAAGTCATGGTCTGCCCTCTACATAGCTGTAACCTAATGGCAGAAGTACCCAGCTGACAAGTGCAGGGCTATGCTGTGGGGGATGGTCCTAACACCAGGACACCAGGTCGGGGCCATCAAACCACATCTCAAGGATTTAGCAGGTGTTTGTAGGCAGGGCAGTGGAATGGAGGGAAGGCATGGAAGACAGAAACCAGTATGAGCCAAACACAGAGGTGTGAAATAGCATGGTATGGCCTCTGAATGATAAGTGGTTTGGTGTAGCTAAAAGTTAGGGTTCAAGGTGAAGGTGAGGGGTATGGGGAAGAAGGGGAAGACAAGAGCTAAAGCTGGAGAAGTAAGCTGGGACATTATATGGACCAGTTGAATCCAGTGTGTAAGAACTTGGGCTCTAGATTCAGACAGACCCGGGTTTGAATTCCAGTTCTGCCATGTTCTAGTTTTAGAACTCTTCTGAGCATGAATTTTCACATGTGGAAAACAGAGAGACATAGGTTAGATGAGGAAATGGAGACACAGAACCTAAGTCCTGGTCTTGGGTCACATGGTTGGTGAATGGATTTGCCAGGATGCACAACCACCTTTACATACAGAGCTGCATGGTCTGTGGATCTCCTACCTATTCTCATGTGATTCGCAGATTTCAGATCACTTGCCATGTTTGTATGGTAATATTTCTATCTCTGCATCTGCCATCTCCCAGTCTATGTGGCCCTCAGGGGCACATCCCAACACATTTGATTGCTATTGTAATATGGGGATGAGGGGTGTCCCAGGCTTGCCAGTGCATCATAATCACCAGGGAGCTTCAGAAAACTTCAGACATCTGGGCCTCATCCCAGATGTATGGAACCAGAATCTTCAGTACATAAGCTTTTTCTCTTGGGCAGAAGTGGTTTTGAATCATAGCAAAAAAACAAAAACCAAAACCTGTTTCTTGAATAACTAAATGAACCAATGATCATATTAATGTATGGGTCAGAATAGGCTAGTATATGCCATGACAACCAACAAGCCCCAAATCTGAGTGGTTTAAAACAACAAAGGCTGGATTTCTGCTCACATTGTATGTCCAGGATGGATCTGCTGGGGCTCTATTCAATGGAACAGCCACCATCTCGTGCATGGCTGCTTGCCATACATGATGGACAGAGCTCTGCAGAGTTTCCACTGGTATTAATAGCCTGGGCCCAGAAGGGTCACACGTTGCCTCCAACCATGCTTCTTGGCTAGGACCAGGTGGTGCATTCCTTCATGAAACCAGAAGGTGGGGAGCCAAAAATAATCGGTGAAGAGCACAGATGAACCAGACTCTATGCAGCTGGCATCATTTGCTGCATTTCATAGAGAGACTTAAGAAGTTTGCTCAAGGCCATAAAGCAAGTATGGAGCTGGATTGGAGCTTTTTTTTCCTGGCTCAATGCCATACTTTTTAATTTTTAAAAAATATGTAATGAGGCTGGATGATGCATGGCATTAATGCTTAGTGGGTAAAAGCCTGGGATCTGGACTGCCTCCAGATCTTCAGCTCTGCCACTTATCAGATGCTTGAGCTGGGCAAGCAATAGAACCACCTTATACACATTAAAGAGATGAAAAGGGTCAAGGAAGGATGTGTTTTCTGGACCAAGTGTTTGGAACTAGGTAGGGCTTACCTGAGTAGGATTAGCATTGAAGGAGGTGGGTAGATTTAAAGAGTTACAAAGGATTTAGGGCTGGTTCCTGCCACAGCCAGTGAGGAGGCATGATGGTTCCCCATAAGTTGCTCTCTTTCTCCCTGTACCAGTGTAAATGTTTGGACTACAAGGAACAGTGAACCCAACTCAAGTTGGTTTAACCATATGCATTAGCTCAGGGAAGAAGATGTCCAGAGGCCTTGTGTTCTAGGGTTACTCCAGCAGCTTGATGGTGGCATCAGAGTCAGGATCATTTGGTCTCTCTGCTTTGCTCTCTGCTGTGCAGAGAATCCTAATACAGGTTCCCATTATAGTGTGGAAGAGCTATTGATGGCATCTGTGGCTCTTATAAGGGAGGGGGAAATAGCTGGCTTCCTGGGATCTCTCTATTACAGCAGGGATAGTTCCCCACTCAGCGGCCCCTAGCAAGACTCTCTCAAGTCTCCTTGACTACTATTAGATTCAGTGGGGTGTGTGTGTGTGGGGGGAGGGGGGTGGTTGTGAGGGGAAGGTGTCAGCATTCTTGGCTAGAAATGGCCTGTTTATTGAAAGATGCTAGGAATCCCACAGAATGATTGGGAGGGTTGGAGAGAAGAACTTGAGGCTGAGCTTCTAGGAAAAATGCCCCAAACCACACCGCAGGCCTGAACAAACCACACCTGCTGCCCTCTCTATAACCACTATGCCATTAGCACCAGTGTCATTTCTTCGCTGGGAGCTCGACCTTGCAACCACCATCCCTTGAGCTGGGTGCTTCTGCCACTGGTTGCATCAACAGAATGGAGGCTCACAGTGCTTACTTCTAAAATTAGTTTCCCGTGGTCCCTCTGGCCGGTAGAGCCTAAGACATGTACCTTGTCCCAGTTGCAAGGAAGGCAGGAGATTGGCATTCTGATTTCTACTGGGGTGCCCAGACTTACAATGTGAGATTCCCTCAAACACAGTCTACAGATATAATAGTCCACTACAGCCAGCCCATTTTTGGCCATTCACTGGTAGGGGAGAGGTGGTAGGATGTCATAATGAACTTGTATTTATCCACAGGGCAGATGGGCATCTGGGGAGTACAGTATTGTCCACAACAGTGATCTGCCTCCAGTTTGGTCTCCTCCTTTCCATTTGTCTCCACATGCTCAGGATGTGTACATGTCTAAGAAAGCCTCCTAGGCTCCTGGTCCAGGCCTACCCTCCCTGCTGTGGGGGGTTTCATGTCCATCTCCACTTATCTACTCCTTGCCTGTCCATGCTGTCCCTGTGTCTGGAATGCTCTCCCTCCTCCTTTTGGCCTAGTTCACTCCAACACATCCTTCAGAACTCAGTTTAAGCGAGTTCTTTCTGGGTAATTTGCTCTTCTTTTTCATTGTACCCATCATTATACTTCAACATTTATTGTACCCATCATTATGTTTCAACATTTATTTGTTCAATTATTTAATTAGCATTTCTCTCCTCTACTAGGCCATAAATGATAGGCAAGCACAGCCTGTGTCTGTCTTGCTCATGGCTGCTAAGGCAGTACCTGGCACTTAAGTACTTAGTGAGTTTTTATTGAATGAATGAGTACTAAACAACCATGTTATAGGCATTTATGAAATTCCTTTTGGATCATCAGACATTTTAACAGTGCTCTTTGGAAATCATACCTTAAAACCATAGGGCTGTGCATTTTAGAATCGCCCTGTTTTTTTTTTTTTTTTTTTTCTTTTGGTCAAACCATAATGCCCTCTTTGGATGCTGCTGTGCCTCTAACTTCACTGGTGAACAGCATGTCCACAGCGACCCCTTGCCATTGATGGGAATAGGTAGCATGCCTTGCGTCTGGGTAGAAATCTGAAGTTGGGGTATCATGATCCAAGGGTGGTGGCAGCTGCAATTGCTATAAAATCTTCTCCCTGCAATCATGTCACTGAAGTATTAACCGCAAACTTGCCAAAATTCTCTTGGGAAGTTGCAGCATAATTAAATTTTTCTTTGCATTGCTTTTGACTAAAAAGTGACTTTCAGGACCCAGATCCTTGAAAAGTATTTCAGTGTCTTGGTCTATATAAGGGGAGCCCTTCATAAAACAAGCTGCCAGTCTCCCATGAAAGTGGGAGGAGAGAGCCTATCAGAGCTTCAGGAAAGCTGGGCTCCCTCCACCAGTGGGAGGAAGTGCTGGGGTAATATTTATCCATTTGAAAAATATTCATTGTTTGCAGTGTGCTACAAACTAATTTTCTTCCCTGCCTGAGCAGATACAGTCACATCCTCCAACTTGATTTGGAATTTATATTAGGAAATGGGGAAAGATCAAAATATCACCGAGAACCCACCCATGGTAATAACAGCTGTAATTTACTGAGTGCTTAATATGCGCCAGGCACTTTTCTACATGCTTCACGTACATTTACTAAATTAATCTTCCCATCAACCTATTAATATGCTTATTTTAGATGAGGTTACTGAGGCACAGTGCCTCCAGTGGAGAACATACAGTAGCTTAGACTGGAGTGCTGAATTCTAAGCTTTCAGCTGCATGAATACAAGGACTTTGGGGGCAGGGAAGGACTTTGGAGGTCACTGCGGCCAAAGTTTATGGGTTTGGGACCAGGGTGACCTGGGTTTGAATCCCAAATCTGTTACTTACCAGTTGTGTGCCTTTGGGCAAGTTCTCTCATCTCTTAGATCCTTAGTTTCCTCAAATGTAAAATGGGGGTAATTGTACCTCGTTGGGAGGACTAAATGAGTTAACAAATAGCTTCTGGTGCAGTGTTTGGCAACTTAGAGCTGTCCATCAGATGTGACTTTCCTTCCTCTTTCCCTTCCCTCAGCAGGTGTGTTGGGTGATGCTGGCACATGGTGACGCCCCCATAAGCTCTGGCCTGTAGAGACTGGGATTTGTTTTTGAAGGGAGTGGACACGTTTGGAGGGTGGGTAGGTCAAACTTTGCTGACGTCGATGTGACTCTTAGGTGGGCTGGGTGAGCCAATGCAGACCCTGATGCAGGGTGAAGGAAGGCTCTTGACTTTACAGCAGCTTGTTGGCCTAGAAGAGCTAGATGAACTAACTCACATGAGTTCATGGCAACTTAGCAGAGGCAGTGCTGGGAGCTGGACTCACATCCGGGTTCAGATCCTGTCTCGCTGCGGAACCTCAGGCCAGTTTTTTCCTCTCTGAGTCTCCATTTTCCCTTGGCTAGGGAGTCACACCTTCTCCCTAACAACATACACATTCAGGTTCTATGGCCCGAGTACCATTCCATTGTGCTCCACCATCAAAGTGCCATCAGTCTAAAGTGGGGACAGAGCCGAATATAAACAGCCACACAGTTCTCAGGGTCCCACACAGGGTCTGGCACTGGGAGCTTTAGAAAGTTCGTGCAATGAGGGAGAAACATTTCACTTAGGGCAGCTCCACTAAAACCAGGGAAATTGTAGCAACTGACTTAGGAGCACCACTTCTCACCTTGGTGAGACTTGGGTTGAAGTGAGGTCTGGGGCTGAGACCCGCGCCCTGAGCTGAAGGAGGGACAGGATCTGTGAGCTGTCATGGAGGCGTCAAAATAGGGCAGCATTTGGCTGGAGCGTCAGACAATCCCGGATGCCAATCCTGGCTCTGCCAATTCCTAGTTGAGTGACCTGGAGCCAGTTACTTGACCTTGCCAAGCCTCCGTTTCTTCCTCTCAGAGAACAGGGAGGATGGTAATGCCCACTCCTTGAGGCTGTTGCAAGAACCAAAGGGGATATGTAAAGATACTCGTCCCGCAGTCAGCACTCAAAGGCCGGCTGCTACGATTTTTGGGGTCATTGTTGTCAAAGCTTAAGCGAAGGCTCTCACGGCCAGGGTCCCGGGCCCGCGCATGCGCACGCTCACGCCGCCGGCCAGGTGAGAAGGCAGCCGGCTCGCACCTGGGTTTGAATTCTTCGCCCTCACGGGGGTGGGCGGAATGAATGGTGGGCGGAGGGTCGCGAGAAGGGCGAGGCTCGACCCGGTGGCGGGGGGCGGGGTGTGGGCAGCAGGCAGAGCGGGGTCCAGGCCGGGGTCCGCGTCCGTCGCGGAGTGGGAGGGGGAGTGCGGAGGGGAGCGAAGTCTCGCGAGATTGCGCGGCGGCGGCGGTAGCGACAGCGGCGGTGGCGGCGGCGGCCCGTGAGGTGAGCTGCGGGAGACGTCGACCGCGGCGGCCGTTGGGGGCTGAGGAGGGGGCGAGAGCAGAGGAGGCCGAGGGGCCGGGGTCGGGGGTGAACGGGGCGGCCGGCGTCCTGGGCCGAAGCCCCAGCTCGTCCCGCGGCTGCAGCGGAGCCGCCTTCTCCGCGCAGTCCTGGGACCCTCGCGGGGCGGGGCGGCCGGGCCGGGGCCGCCGGACCAGTCCCCCTCGCAGCCGGCCCTCGCGCCGGACGCCGGCGCGGGACCGGTCTGTGTTTGCCCTGGCGGCGGGGTCGGCACCGAGGAGTTGGTGCTCTGACCGTGGTAACTTGGCAACTCCATTTACTGAACCTTTAATGTATGCCAAGCACTTTACTTGCGCTCTTTCACGCCAGTGCTGCACAGAGAGGTTAAGCGCCCTGCCCAGAGTCACACTGCTGGAAAGAGGTGGAATTGGGGATCAAACCCTGGCACAATGATTCAGGAGCACACGCCTCTTCGTTGTGTCCCTTCTTTCTCCCCACCCCCACTTGCAGTGTTTCAGGGCTCGAGTTCTTTTTCTGGGGTCCTAATTGGGCTGCAGAGGGTGTGTCTAGGAACCCCCTGAAATTGGATGCAAGATGTTAGGAACTTCTGGGAGAGGGTTCACAGCTTTGGTCAGATTCCCCGAAGGGTCCCAGACTCTTAATGTTCAAGAACCATTGTTTCGCCCCGTGGAGAGCAGAGGTGGGGTTGGAGCAGTGGGCGTGTGCTGGGGTGGGGTGTCTGGCGGAATGGAAGTGGAACCCCCTGGAGGCCAGGGCTTGCCTTAGTCAAAGGAAACTTTTTAAGTTTGAGCTTTGTTAAGCACGTGATTTTATTTAAACCAGTAGTTCTAAACCCTGTCAGAACCAAAGCCCTCCTTCCCCTTTGGAACATTTATAAAGCTCACAGTCCTACCCTGAAATGAAATTCATAAATAATATAATTTACTTGCACACATAATTGAAAATCAATATGGTGCGCTAACTGAAACCTAAGGAAACAAAGGGAAAACAACATTCATTGCTCTTTGTAAATTGGTTAGCACGATTCTGCCGAAAGACTGCAGTGCTGAATTCTCTTGTGGGTGATGTTAACAAGATTGAAAATTTTGATTCAGTACCATATATCGCTAGTTGAAATGCTCAGGATTGTGATACTGCAATTATAACAACGTGTGGTGTGAGGAAATGGTCAGTAATTTTCAGTTTCTTTTTTCCATTTAAGCTTCCCTCGTTTTAGCTACCTTCTCAATTACTGAGCTTTCCATCATTTCTTGTAAAAGCTTTTCAGTATTGTGTTCTAAATAAGTGCCAAATTATAGGCTTAATCTGGCTGGACTGAAACGACTCTGGGAACCAGGATGAATCTTATTTTGCAAGCACTGAATGAAGTCTAACAACCCTAACTCTTAAACACTGAGCA
The DNA here is from genome assembly GCF_030445035.2 of Dasypus novemcinctus. Lineage (NCBI taxonomy): Eukaryota > Metazoa > Chordata > Mammalia > Cingulata > Dasypodidae > Dasypus > Dasypus novemcinctus. The sequence continues at coordinate 60,923,293 of NC_080695.1, forward strand.
CCAATGGTGTTTCCCATCATTCTGATTACCAAAAATGTCCCTCAGGGTACAGTACCAGCTCCCTTGAGAATTATACGGTAGAACAATCTCCATTATCTAGTGAATTATAACAAGAAAAGGGGCAGAATTTTACTGACAAGAGTTTTTTGTTGGGAAATTTATTTCTGTTCTTTCTGAGGTGACTGGTCCCCCTCCCCCCCCCCCACACACACACACAAGGTGCAAAGAAAAAGGTCAGGTTCTTGGCTGATGACACTTTCACTGATTATCCTAGAATCTCATGGGGAGGCAAAGTTAGTGCTTATGTCTGTCCATCTGAAAAATTTGCTTTATTTAATGGAAATCCCTGAGTCAATTGGCATTTTGAGGTTAGAATGGATTTGTAATGGGAAAGCAATAGTGTGTAGAACAACTAAAAAGCTTTAAGTACAATACAAATTAGTGTAATCATTTTTAAAATAACTTTTGTTCCTAATGACTAACATTCATATTAGAGGATTTGGAAAATGCAAAAATGTACGAAGATGAAAATTTCAAATGACCTTTAATCACGTCATCAGTCCTTCTTGTATGGTTTGTTAGAAATTTTCTTTTCATTTGAATTTCTGTTAGTCTTGCTCCTTAGGAAAAAAAATGCAAATTGAGTTTAGCGAAAACATTTAACATTATAAATTTCTTCAACTCTAAGTATAAAAAGGAAGTTTATTATTTCTCATTCTGTTGAACAGTAAATTGCTTCTTGCTGTAAGATGTTTGCTTATTATTTGTTATTTTTGAACGGTGCCATGGAAACAAACATGTAAGTAAAGGCTGTTGCCAAATAGAATATATTTTAAATTGTCTAGAGATGGATACATCGAATGCTTTTGTGTTGGAAAATTATCCAAATTGAAAGTAATTGCTTTTTATTAAGAGCAAGTAGTATCTTGTTTCAGAGTGTAAAGAGATCACTACTTTTTTTTAATATATTCACCTAAACAAAAAACGAACCGAGTTATGAATTGCTCAGATATTGAAACTGTTCCAGTTTTCTGTATACCGTCGAATGGGCAAAAATTCATCCCTTATGAAGTTTTACGTTTGAGAGACACAAGATGTTAACTAGAATGAAACCGAACCCAGTTAATTTACTATACGTATTTAATCATATATTTGTGATTTATAAGTAAGGTATTTCATTTTTAAGTTGTGCATCTGAGATAGAATGTTACCTTAAAATTGTCATGTCATGGTTTCATTGATAACTTTGTTTCTTAGTGGTACATAAAATTGAAATTGATTGTATCTTAGATTCAATGAAATACGGTTGTATGTACAGTTTTCAGGATATTTGATTAATGTTTAAAATGCCAGAAATCTTATCCAAAGGATGACTTGCAAAATGAAGATATAAAAAACATTTCTAGATCCTTCCATTTATACTGGAATTTTTTACTTGAAAGATTTTTGTAGAGATTTTCCCCCATGTTAAACAAATGGGGAATTGGTGTTTGTAAATAGAACAACTGTTTTTTGAAAATGTTTGGAGGGAAACAAACTGCTTCATGATTTTTTCATGGAGAGCAGATGGTGTAGTTAATGTGTTTGAGGTAAGGTTAATCAGACAGTATAACCGGGCAGTTATATGAATATAACTTTTGTTTTGTTTTGTTTTTCTGTTCTGGAATGCTTGTAGGTCCACTTATAAATGAACATTTTCTCAAATGGGACATCCCTAGATTGGATTTCAACAATTCATGTTATTGTTGTCTTAGTAAGAATTATATTTGAAAGTATACTTACTTTCTGTGAAAGACACAATTTATATGGGAGGCTAGTGATACTTCTCAGGCTGGAAACCTGTGTAAGGAGTTTTTGATTTGGTAATGAGAGCAGATTTCATAGGAAGCTCAACCACATGGAGATTGCATACCTTATTCCTCAGGTAGACTTCAGTTTTCCTTCTCAAAATATGGTCCCCAAACCAGGGGCAAGTCCTGGCATAGTAGGCTTCAAATGCAGATTTGGGGCCCACCCTAGACCCACTGAATACAAATCTGCATTTTAACAAAATCCTTCCCCAAGACCTGCACATGAAAGTTTGAGAAGCACTAAAACAGAGCAGTGGCTCTTAAGCTTAGTTTTACCTGGAAGTCTTGCTCAACTAAGGCCAGAGAATTTGCATTGATTCTGGTGCTGCTGGTCCAGGGACCATCATGATTCTGGTGCTTCTGGTCCATGGACCATACGTCGAGAGTCACTGGACTAAAGCATCTTTCCTGTTGTACCCTACCATTCTAATTCCTCACTCCTCCAAATAACTTTTTTTCAATAATCAGATGCTTTGCTTGATTAAAAGGAAAAATTACATTTGTTTTTTGTAATTTTTAGTGAAAGCTATACTAAAATTGCTTGTCAATATCTAATTTCAGAGAAAATTCTCTTTTTTATGTTGGTTGCATTTTGATTCTGGTTTGTAGGTAGTATCCTTTCTGTAAGGTAGTAATCTCAAATTTAAATTTTTTTTTTATAGATAAGATATTTATGGTTCAAAAATAAAAACAATGCATTAAGGTATATTTTGAGTCTTTTTCCCAGTTCTGTCCTGTACTACCCCATTATTCTCCCCTCCTCCATAGATAGTTTCCTTTGGATACTCAGTGTTTCTTTGTGCAGTTCCAAGCATTGTTTCTTTATGCAGTTTTAAACACTAATATACTACATGTTCTCCCTCATTTTTATACAAAAAGAAGCATTCTATATAAACTATTCTGCCCCTTGCTTTTTTTTTCAGTTAATATATCCTGGAGGTTTTTCCATATTAGTGTATAGAAAGTTGTGTTGGTCTGTTCTTGTTTTTAAAGCCTTTTAATTGGGATATATTCACATATCATGCAATCCAAACGTATACTCAATGGCTTTTCGTATAATCACAATGTGCATTCGTCACCACAAAAAATTTTAGAACAATTTTAAATAACAGCTGCAGCATATTCCCTGTTAAGGCTGTACCATAGCTTATCTATTGGTAGATATGAGTTAGTTATTTTACAATCACAGACAGTGCAGCTGTGAATAACCTTTTTGTGCAGGTATATTGGTGGAGTACATTTTCAGAAGTGGGATTGTTGCGTCTGTGCGCAGTGCATTTATAATTTTGATAAAACTGCAAAATCGCCTTTCTTTGGGGTTATACCATTTTGTATTTCCACAAATAATGTCAGAGGATACCTATTCCTCCATCGTTTCTCCAACAGACTGTATTTACCAACCTTTGGATTTGTATCAGTCTCATAGGTAAAAATGACATCTTAGTATAGTTTTACTGTGTATTGAGCATTTCTCATTAGGTATGAAGCTGAGCATCTTTTTTTATCTGCTTAAAGACTTTTTTCTTCTGTGAACTATCTGTTCAGGCTCTTTACACAGTTTTCTTTTGGGTTGCCTTTTTCTCTTATTTTATTGAAATTATTTTTTTATTAGAGTGGTTATAGGTTTACAGAAAAATCATGTATAAAACACAGAGTTCCCATATACCTTCCACCCTACTATTAACACCTTACATTTGTGGGTACACTTCTTAAAATTCATGAAAAAACATTTTTATAATTGTACTATTAACTAGAGTCCATCTTTTATAGTAGGGTTCACTGTGTTGTATACTCCTATGTTTAAAAAATTTTTTTATTCTAATAATATATATACAAATTAAAATGTACCCTTTAACCACATTCAAATATATGGTTCAGTGCTGTTAATTATGTTCACGTTGTTGTGCTACCATTTACCACCATCCATTATCAGACTTTACCATCAACCCAAACAGAAACTCTATACAATTTAGATCTTAACTCCCTATTCCCACCCCCATCCCATCCCCTGCTAACCTATATTGTGGATTTTGACTCATGAGTTTACTTATATAAAATAATTGGATATTTTTTATCAATTCCTAGGAACAAGGTTGTCACTTGTTTTTTCTCTTTTGTGTATTTTTCCATTCAGAAGTTTTTAATTTTTAAAATTTTAGTCAAAATGTTAGTCTTTCATGGTGCCTGGATTTTTTTTTTTTTAATTTTAAATTTTTACTTTTTTTTTTTTTTTTTAGAGATACTTGGATTATACAAATGTCATGTTAAAAAAATAGGGGATTTCTGTATGCCCTGCTCCTCACACCTCCTACGTTTTCCCACATTAGCAACATCCTTTATTAGTGAGATACATTCACTGTGATTGAAGAACACAATTTGTAATGCCACTAAGTGTGAAGTTTACATTGTAGTTTACACTCTCTCCTACACAATTCTTTAGGTTATGACAAGATTTTTTTTGGTCTTTTTTTTTAATGTTACATTAAAAAAATATGAGGTCCCCATATACCCCCCACAACAACAACCTCCTCCATCATCATGGGACATCCATTGCACTTGGTGAATATATCTCTGAGCACTGCTGCACCACATGGTCAATGGTCCACATTATAGTTTACAATCTCCCCCAGTTCACCCAGTGGGCCATGGGAGGACATACAATGTCCAGTAACTGAATGACAAGATTTCTAATGGCCTGTTTCTGTTGTTGCATTGTCATTCAGCTCAATTCCCAAGTCCCAAAAATGTCCCATATTACTCCTGGTTTTCCCTCTCCCTGCCCTTAGAACCTCTAGTGGCCACTGCCTCCACATCAATGATATAATTTATTCCTTTACTAGAATCATAATAAGTCTATAGTAGAATACCAGTAAGTCTACTTTAGACCATAGTTCATCCCCCAATCCTGAAGAGTCTGGGATGGAGATGCGCAAAGATTTAAGTCCCTTGGACATACACCTACCATCTCTAGTATTAATTATAGGTTCAAATAGAAAGAGAGCCATGTGTAGGGAAACCACAACTGAGTCCAACTCTGTCACCCTGGGGAGCATAAATTCCAAAGTAGGACCCCCTGGCAAGGTACCAAACTCCTGAGCTATCTGTCCTAACTATAGTGTCTGGATGTCTCCAGAGCTCTCAGGAGCCCTACTATTTGGGGTAGTACCTACTTTGGCAGTCAGAAATATCCTGCTGAAACATGAATAAGTGTAACCTCTGGATTGACCTTCCAACTCACTTTGAAATATCTTAGCCATTTAAAACTCATTTGTCTTTACCTTTTCCCCCTTTTGGTCAAAGTCTTTTTCCAGTTGCATTGCTAGCTGGTGCCTGGTAGTAATCCCTCATTGCCAGGGAGGTTCATCCCTGGGAGTCATCTCCCACATTCGGGGGAAGGTAATATATTTATCCGTTGAGTTCGGCTTAGGGAGAGGCCACATTTGAGCAACAGGGAGGCTCTCAGGAGGCAACTCTTAGGAACCCTAAAATGCTAGGCTAAGTTTCCATTTCAAGAGTAAAGGTTCATAAGCACAGTCATCAATATCAAGGGCTTGCCAATGGACCATCCTCCTTCACTAGTAATTGCCCCTGTACTTGGGGGATTCTTACAGACCTATTAGAGAATGTGGCAGAGCTCCCCAGTGCCTGGATTTTGAGTCATGTTTAGAAAGGCTTCCAAGGGCTTTGAAATTTTCTCATGTTTACTTTTAGTAGTTTTATTGTTTCTTTTTCACACTTAAGTATTTGATCCATTTCCAGTTTGTTCTGGTGTTCAGGGTGATATATAACTCCAAATTTATCTTTTTCTATATGGCAACAAGATGTCTTTAGACATTTGTTTCAAAGTCCATCTTTAAAAAACACTTTTATTGTATTCTGAACTTGTAGGTGTCTTGAGGTACACCTCTGGACTTTGAATTCTTTTCCATTCATCCTTCTATTTATATGCCAGTACTATATTCTTTTTTTCATAAAATGTTTTAATATCATTTTAAAGTTGTTTTCCATTGTTGCTCTTTTCCTGGCAATTCTTCTATGTTTACTTTTCAATGTCAACTTTAGAATCATTTTATCTAGTTCCAGAATAAAAAGATTTTTAAAAATTGGAATCATGTTAAATTTATAAATGAACTTGAGAATAATCTTTCTGATGTTGAAGCACCCTATCTAAGAACATTGTATATCTTTTCATTTGTTTGCTTTTACTCTTGAGTCCTTTTGGTATATTGTAAAAGTTTTCCTAATATAGGTATTGCCCATTTCTTGTTAAATCTATTCCTATGTATTTTTATCTTTTTGTTGCTTTTGTAAGTGGGATTGTCTCTTTCTTTATTTCAAGTGGTTTTGCTTATATGTATGCAGGCTGCTTATTTCTATATAAATACAGAAATTTATGTACCCTATAGTTTTTAACAGATTTTAAATTCTCCAAAATCCCAGGTACATTTTTGTCTAAGAATATGAAAGATTTGGGAATCAAATTTGGATTTAATACTTTGTATGCATTTATTAGCTCTGTGACATAGGGCAAAATATTTGACTTCTCCGAGCCTCCGTTTCCTAATATGTAAAATAAAAAATACTGTTCTTATAAGAATGTTGGGAAGTTTCATGTGAAACTCATCACATAGTGTCTCTTCCCACCTCCCTTCCCCGCCAACACCAATGTGGGTCCAGGTTGCTGTTCTCTTTTCCATTTTCCTACTCTTACCCCTCTCACCTTTAAAAGAGAAAAATGGAAAGAAACCATGAATAACAACAACAAAAAGATTAAAATTGAAGTTAAAACTAAGCTCTTACTCAATTTAAGCAAGGTGATCAGTGTACTTGAGAACAGCCAACAAACTCAGCCTGGCATTCAGGCTTCCCTCCTACTTTCTATTGGTGCTACTTACTGCTCTCCTTGATGGGCTCTAAAAATGAGGCTACTTAGCATTCCCCAAAGGCCCTGTGCTTCCTATAAGACTTTCTTCCACTCGGAATTTTCTACCACCTAATTCTGCCAGTTCAGTTACCTGCTGCCCCCAGACCAGTCAAAAGCAGTATCTGTCTACTCATTTAGTTTGTCTGTCATGTAGCTGTGCCTTAATAGACTGCATTCTATGAGGAGAGAATTTATATCCATCCTGTACACCAGAGAATCCCCAGCATCTAGCATAATACCTGGTCAAAAATAGGCACTCAAATATTTGTTAAATGACTTAATAATAACATTGATCTCTCTTTTTGTGCTTATATTATGTGTCTGGGTTACTGTTGTTCAACCAGTAAGCCCAGTAAGCTCCTTCAAGACAAGGATTATGGGAAGCAGATTTGGCTCAACTTATAGAGCATCTGCCTACCGCATGGGAGGTGCAGGGTTCAAACCCAGGGCCTCCCGACCCATGTGGTGAGCTGATGCGCGCAAGGAGTGCTGTGCCAGGCAGGGGTGTCCCCCACGTAGGGGAGTCCCACACGCAAGGAATGCACCCCACAAGGAGAGCTGCCCTGTGCAAAAAAAGCGCAGCCTGCCCAGGAGTGGTGCCACATACACGGAGAGGTGGCACACCAAGATTATACAACAAAAAGAGACACAGATTCCCAGTGCTACTGACAAGAATAAATGCGGGCACAGAAGAACACAGAGAGCATACAAGGGGGGGAGTGGGGAGAGGAGAGAAATAAATAAAAAATAAATCTTAAAAAAAAAAAGACAAGGATTATGCCTTTTCTCAATAATAATAACAATAAAAATAAATATAAATAATGTTGGTAGAGGCAGATTTATCATCATCATAATAGCCCTTAATAATAAAATAATAATTAACACCTGTTGAGCATTTGTAATGTTCTAGGGATTGTTTTTAAAGGTCCTGATGTGGATTATCATATAATCCTCATAAAAGCCCTATGAGTTGGGTACTGTTATTAAATGTATGGCATATAGAAGTTAAGTAACTTGTCCAAGATCACTCAGCTAGGAAGTGGTAGAACTGGGATTTAAATGCTAAAGTTTCTAAGTCTAGCACCCCAACTCAGTCTGCCGTAGTGCTGCTCACAGGTTTGTCAATATGTTATTCTTTATAAGTATTTGAACAATATTTTTCAAATACAGGTCTTTGAAAAATATGGTTTGTTTATAAGTACTTGAACAACTAAGGAAAAGTTATTTACATACACTTTCAGTTTCTTGCTTTTATTCCCTACCACCCAATTTTAGTAACTTCTATTTTATTCTTTTCAATTTATGTCAGATTTACATATTCTTCAGGAACCTTTTTCAGGGTACCTTGCGTGCAGTGTAGAAGATGTTCAATAAAAAGTAATTTTTACTTTTCTTTCCCCCCAGGTTCACAATCAAGGTGCTAAGAAAGAGAATGTAAGACAGGAAAATAATTAAATATTTTTACTCAGGTAAGTTTTCTCAATGAAAAAAATTTTCTTTTTATTTTTTCACTCCTCTCTGTGTTGAGTGTAGGACAGTAATTGTTGTAGGAGTGTTTAAGTTCAGAGAACCTGGGATTTTTAGCTATTTTAATAAGGTCATCTGGCTTTCCCTTTGAATGTGCTCTTTAAATCCCCACTATCTCACTATTTTAAAAGAGTCTAGCAGGTTGAACCCATAGGTTGCTGGTTGGTACATTCACTTACAACATTTAGTGAATCTTTCTTTTTAAAATAGGGAGTTGAAAGGATTTGAAACCACTTATGAGATGATTGCAACACTTTTTTTCTTAAATGAAAATTGATGTCTTTTTTTTTATTATAATGATGAGAAAAACTTCCATTCATATAAAACAATATAATGAAAAAAAGTAAGCACCCAAATCCTGTCACTCAGAGATTATTGCCATTAATATTTTAGTGAACATAATTCTAGAAATTAATCTATGCATATAGAAGTATTTTATACAAGATTTTAGATAAGTTGGAGTACCCTATTCATGGTGTTCTTTTTCTAAAAAATGCAGCAGTATGCTTTGCACATCTCTACACATGAATTAGACACAAATAATCATACATACTCATTTTACTGACTATATACTATTCCATTGTATAGAGGCACCATACTTTTTTTAAACTACTTTGGTGACTGTTTATCTTGTTTCTAGTTTTTCTTTCTTTTGGGTAATAGTGTGTTGATCATTCTTATATTTTAATGATTGTATACGTGTTTATTAATTTTCTTAGAAGTATAATTACTGGGTAAAGATTGTACACATTTTAAATGTTGATACATGTGGATAAACTGCCCTTTGTAAAAACTACCAATTTAAACCTTTTCCCAGAGTTTGAGAGAGTCCTATTTTCTATATCCTTGTCAACACTGAGTTTTGTTAATCTTTTTCATGCTTATCAATCCAATAAGAGAAAAAATGGTATCTTTTTGAGATAGCAAGGTTTTTGATTAGAAGAAACCTTTTATGTTTTCAAAGACCTTTTTGGTTTGATATTCATACTGACACGAATTTCCTTATTGAGAATATAACTCATGTGTGAGACATCCCTTGAACTTTAAATGTGATAAAAAGTTAAAATGTGTTGAGTTCTTTGTTTCTAGATCTGTTGCCCTAATTAACTCATTATGAATATTTAAGAATAATTGGTTAACTAACTACAATTGTTTTAGATACTGAAAGTTTTCCTCTATACAGAATAATGCTTTGTTTTCTGTTGGTTTATAGGGGCGGGTAAAAAAAAAAAAACTTTAAAAACTAATTTCTTGACATCTTTTAAACTCAAAATAGCATATGAAATATGATTTACACACTTGTTGTTTATGGAAATTATAGAGTGTTTGAATTCACATGTAAGCTTATATATATTAATGTTCAGTTTCTTCTGTCCAAAGAATTTAACCAGTTTTTTATATGAATGTAATTTCTCATTTTATGTTTATTTTAGATTTTATTTCAATCAAATAAGAATTACTTAGGGAAGGTCTCACATGAAGTAGGTATTGACTTTGTCATTGGCCTATTGTTTGCTCTTTGACTTAATAAAAACCAATTAAAATCCACCCCTTTTCCTTATATATAGGTGCATCTTCTTATAATTGAGATTGCCTTTTGTGGGGATGCTTCTCTTTTCACTTCTAGTTAATATCGTTGACTGAATGCCAACAAAATAGGCATAAACTGTGTTTTTTCCACCAGTTTACATTTAACACTTAATACAGTAGCTGGTGTGTGTGTACATGGTAGACATTCAAATAAATTGTTTTTTCAATTTTTCGTTTATTTCTCAAATACATTTTATAAGATAAAATTTTAGAATCTTTGAGGGGATGAATGGTTAGTGTATATTGTGTCATTACTAAATTAGAATGAAGATATTCTTGAACTCCTAAATTATTTCTTAGACGCTTTCATTGTAAATGAGAAGAATTTAAATTTTAATTTGGAGAAGAAAACTAACATCTATGATTTTATACAAACATCTAGACATACATAATTGTAGTTACATTTATTACTGTAACATTTTGTGACATTGTGATTGTACTATTGATTGATGCTATACCCCATTTATTTTCAAAATCATAATTATAGACATCGGGATACCTCCCTCCCCCATTATCTGCCCTCTGTGCCCATTCGCTGTGCGTTCTTCTGTGTCTGTTGTATTCTTCCCATCCTGGGGCCTTCCAGAGTGGGAGAGAGGTGATCATCCTCTTGAGTCACCTCAGCTCCCAACATAGGGATATTTTTCACCGCTATATTATTTGAAGCCAAGAATAAAGTGAAATGCCCCAAATATGTATTAATTATAATAAAGAGAATTTGAGCTATATTTAAATTATGTAGTTTAGCGTTTATTAAAAATAAAAATAGGGAAATAAAGTGCTAGGCCTTGAGAAGAATGTATAACTCTGTGTCCAGTGTCCTGCCTATTAAGCTTTTCTGATTCATAACTGGTTTTTCACAGCCAAAATAAGCTGAGATAATGGGGCAATTACCTAATAGATTTAAGCAATGGTATCATCTCGTTTCACACATTTTGTTTCCATTGGAATGTGGGAGTCTAAAGAATACATTTGCTAGCTTTAATTAGTATTTTAGCTCTCATTTGCATGTAAAAATTTTTTTTAAAGATTTATTTTTTATTTATTTCTCTCCTCTTCTCCCTCCCCCCCTAGTTGTCTGCTCTCTTTGTCCATTCGCTGTGTGTTCTTCTGTGACCGCTTCTATCCTTATCAGCGGCAACAGGAATCTGTGTTTCTTTTTGTTGCGTCATCTTGTTGTGTCATCTCTCTGTGTGTGTGGCACCATTCTTGGGCAGGCTGTACCTTCTTTTGCTCCGGGCGGCTCTCCTTACGGGACGTACTCCTTGGACGTGGGGCTCCCCTATGCGGGGGACATCCCTGCGTGGCATGACACTCCTTGCGCGCATTAGCACTACGCATGGGCCAGTTCCACACGGGTCAAGGAGGCCTGGGGTTTGAACCGTGGACCTCCCATGTGGTAGGCGGATGCCCTATCCATTGGGCCAAGTCTGCTTCCCTGCATGTAAAAATTTTTAAATTGATTTATCCCCTAGCATTTTACTTCTTTGCTTAGCAACTCTTTTCTTAATAAATAATCCAAGGTTAAATATACACAGACTTGAAAGAAAATTGAGTCTTCATTAGCAGAGTCTAAATTAATGAGTTTTTCCTATACTTTTTCCTCTGATATATTATTGTGGCTAATGGTATAATCTTGTATTTGTTTCCTAAAGCACCCAAAGTTCCGGTTTTTTACTCTTCTTTCCTATGCTGTATAGGAATTTGTTTGTATGGTAGCATTCATTTCACTGATGAGTTAATTTCTTTAATTGTGTGCTTTAAAACCCTGATTCTAAAAACACTTCAAAAGTGAAGAATTACTAATAATAGTTGAACAGAAGTCATAATTAAAGCTTTATCATTTATTTCCTCTCTTTGCTGTATTTGTAAAACTTTTTATGTTGTATTTAAACAAGATTTTAAGACATTCCTATGTAATTAATAGACTGGATTTTGTGCAATTGTAACAGTTTCTTCCTATTTTAGGCATAAAGCTTAAAGTTTAGACTGGCATTGCAAGTAGTTAGCTTTTGATTGCAAAGTTGGGCAGAGGAGGAAAGTGTCTTCATATACAGATTTTGTGAGAGTGGAATATTCAGATAAAACTTTTATGATCAGGGTAAGAGCATTGGACTGGAATAGGAGGAGGAAAAATTTAAGTGCTTGTATGTAGTATAGATAATAGATTCCTAGCAAAGCCAACATGCAGGCCTGAATTATATAGTATCTGTAACTGAGTTGGTCTCTCCCAGGGGTGTTATTAACTCAAGGTCTTAAAAGGGCAGAATTTTGGGAAGAGTTGTGGAGAACAGCAGTAATGGGCCACAGTTCCATAGTGAAGCTCAGTGCTTAGTGAAACTCCCTGAGGATATCCCCACCCCCGCAGTGTCCCATCATCCTTGAGAAATTTTCTTCCTTCCTAACCCTGGAAGCTTTGCCTACTGTTGCAGCATGATGGAAAATTGTCTGGAGCTGGGCAGAGGGCATTTGACCCTGTCTAATTACTGCAGAATCCAGACTTTCTCTTTAAATAGGCTTCCGACATGGGAATACAGCCTAAAAGCACCATTTACCCCCTTTATTATAACTATGTAATGACAAGTATTGGAATTTCACACGAACTTTTCCTTCATGTCAGTTTGTTCAGAGAGGACACTGGTGTTCATGGTGAGGGTTATGTGTTTGTGTATGTTAAGTAAGTTTTGTTTTAAATATTTTTCAGTCTAATGCAACAAAGTTCTGAATGTGCTAGCAGTCATCACTCAAACCTTAATTACTGTCAGTAGGAAAGGATCTCCTCCTACATCTTTTCTGGGGTGCTTGAAACCATCCCACTTCCTTTTTCTTTTACCTTTAGAGCTGATTACTGACACTTGGGAGTAACAATCAGATTGCTTCAATCTTTATGGAAAGGTTACCAATTATTGCACTGCAAAACATGCACTTCTTCTAATAATGTTTCTCTTGGTGTGTCTCTCCCAGTTCAGTGCTTTTAAATGCCTCTTAGGTGAATGAATGCTTTGTGTCATGCCCTGATTTAATCCATTTAAAAGAGACTTTATTAATGGCTTTCTTACCATGGGGGAGGGGGATTGCAAGGGCAGGGGAGGATAATTTATTTAATATGAAATCTGCATGGAATCTGTTGATTGTGAGATGTCATTGGAATAGAACAAGGATGGCCTGTGTCAATTACTTAAGACTATAGCATATACTCTATAATAAGTATTTGCTTTGAAAAATTGAGAGCAGGAAGGATTTTGATGGTGGGGATGTACATAATTGAGCCTTGTGCTATGCCCTTTGCATAGCCTTTCATCCTTACAGCAACATGGTGAGGATAGGTCTATGTCAGTATTAGAGAATAGAGGGCTCCATGAGATGGTGAAATTTGCCCTTGGGCATTTAGCTCTCTCTGGCTCCCAGACTTGGGTTCTCTTATGTATGTACATTGACAGAGAAAGGGCTCTCAGGAGTTGTTAGAATTTTTCCAAAATTATTGCAGAGAATTGAAGTGTTGAGCAGAATAAAGAATGAGAATGAAGGTCATCAACATCATTTTCATCATCTTCTTTATTTCTAATGTTCTCCAGTAGCAACTGATGAAGTTTAAGAGCCTGCCAGGGTGTCTGGCTCATTGTGTCCAATACAACATAGGCTTGTTTAACTTAGCAGTGCTTGGAGATGAAAGGTTCATGGCTGCCAAGTACAAACAGACCTTCTGTGGGATGTTACTTTTGTTATGGAAGAGAATGCTTGTTTTTCCTTGCTCTGTGCTAATAAAGAAGCTGGCACATTTTCTCATGAGTAGAAGGACTTTGACATGTTTAAATCTGTGTAATCAAAGGGAAGTGAGCAGTTCTGATAAACATTTTTCTTTGTGCAGTCTTTGGTTAATACCATTCCATACCTCCCAACAAATTGAACATTGTGTGATCTTGTTCATTCCCTTTTTTTACTTTGGATTTGGTTGATTGCTATAGGGATTTAGTGGTAGGAAAATAGATCATTTTCTCATTTGAGTGTGTTGTGTGTTTTTATGACAGGTTATCCTGCAGCAGGCAGAGTGATTCAACCAGGTCCCTGCCCAGAGGTGTCACTGTATAATTTTATGTGGTAATTTTTTTAATAGCATACCATAAAGTTCACCTGATTAAACTGTACAATTCATTGGTTTTTAGTATATTCAAAAAACTGTGCATCTAATTCAAGAATGTTTTTATTACTCCAAAAAGAAACCTGATACCCATTAGCAGTCATTTCCCATTCACCCCTCCCTCCAGTTTTTGGCAACCACTAATCTACTTTCTGTTTGTATGGATTTACTTTTCTAGACATGTCATATAAATGGAATTATATAATATGTGATTTTTGCATCAGGCTTCTTTCACTTAGTATAATTTTGTTGAGGTTTATTGATATGGTAGCATGTATCAGTATTTTGTTCCTTTTTATTGATAAGAAGTATTCCATTGTTTGGCTATTTGGCATTTTGTGTATCTGTTCACCAGTTGGTAGACAATTAGATTGTTTCTACCTTTGACTATTTTGAATAATGCTTCTAAGAACATTTGTGTACAAGTTCTTGTGTGAGGACATATATTTTCATTTCTCATGGGTATATACTTAGGAGTGGCATTGCTGGCATTACCTATGGTAATTCTGTGTTTAACTTTTTGAAAAACAGTCAAAACTATTTCCCAAAGTGGCTGCACCATTGTATATTCCCACCCATAATATTTGACGGTTCTAATTTCCCCACATCCTCACCAACACTTGTCATTTTCTGTTTTTCTCATTATAGTCATCTCAGTGGGTTTGACGATGTTATTTCATGGTTTGGATTTGCATTTTATTCATGACTAATGATATGGAGCATCTTTTCATGGGCTCATTAGACATTTGTATATCTTCTTTATAGAAACACCTATTCAAATTGTTTGCCCATTTTAAAATTGGGTTATTTGTCTTATTCTTATTGAGTTATAGTAATTCTTTATATATTCTGTATACTAGATTCTTATCAGGTATGTGATTTGCAAAAATCCTCTCCCATTCTTTGAGTTGTTTTTACTTTCTTGATGGTGTCCTTTAACATACAAAAGTTTTTTATTTTGATAAGGTCCAGTTTATCTATGTTTTCTGTGGTTGCTTGAAAACGTGGGATTGTATAACATAGTGAACCCCGTGGTGGCCAGGGATTGTGGTTAATAATACAAATATAAGAATGTTCTTTCAGGATCTATAACAAAGATGCATCACTTGTACAGAGTGTTTATAGGGGGAGAAAATGCACCTAAAGTAAATTGTGGACTACAATTAACAGTACTAGTTTAACATCCTTGCATCAATTGTAACAAAGGTACCACACCAATGTTAAGTGTTAAAAATGGGAGTGGGGAGGAGGTTATGGGAAAGTTGCATATTTTATTAATATTCTTAGAAAAATGGTATATGCCACAGAAACAATCAAATTTCCTTGTCTGTTAAATACTGTTTTACTCTGAGCCTTCTCTGAAAGTACATGTGAAGAACTTCATGAGAACCAAGGCAAGTATATAATTTATGTTCTGTTAGTTAACATAACCCAGGTAAGAAGGTAAAAATGGGATGCTGTCTGGAGTCCCAGTAGACAGGGTTTTTTGAACATCTTGAAAGTTTATAGTTATATAGCTGGATACGTCCATGGGATATAAAGGTATCCTGGTTGCCATAGGTATTTTTCTGGATAGGTAGAGGCCCACATAATAGCTAACAGAATATTAAACTTTCCTCTTGGGAAAGTCCTGCTACTTTCTCAAAGTAGATGGCAAAAAGCTCTGGATTATGTAAGCCTTGCCTAATAAAAGGAAACAGGCCAATAAGCCAAGCGCTTGACTTTAAGGCTTGCATTTACAAACCTTATTTCTGTAATAATGAAATTAAGCCTAAATATGATTAATGCTTAAGAGTTAACTCCTGAAAATCTCCTTGTTACTCAAATGTTGCTCTCTGTAAGGCAAACTCTGCAAATAAACTCACTATCCCCCCCCCCAATGTGGGACATAATTCCCAGGGATGAACCTCCCTGGCACCAAAGAATTATTAACATGAGTTAATCATCCACACATTTGGAGAAAGAACTTAAAAGGGGGAAATACTAAATAAAATAGAGTTTTTATGACAGAGATTTCAAAGACAGTCGGGAGGTCATTCTGGAGGTCACATTTACTAAGATCTCAGCCAGATTTCATGAACTCTGCTGCAGTAAGCAAAGCCTCAAACCAAAGTGCTCCTGAGGACCCTAGAGATGTCCAGATACCATAGGCAAGTCACACAACCTTATGAAATTAACACTGCCTCAGTGGCCCTTTTCTGGGAATATATGTAAATCTCTTTCCCCAAGAGAACATAGATAAACCCATTTATAGATTCTCTAATCACAATTCTTCTACTGCTTTTATCTGAACCTATACTTTTCAATTGTTAAGTATAATTCTCAGAGACTAAAAGTCTTCGCATTGTTCATATGCCAGTTGAGCTCTGAAACCTGGCAGATATGCAGTCAAATCCTGCTCTCCAATTCTTTTGGTCTGCCTTGGACAACCAACTAAATAATGAGGTTGGACCAGCCCTACAAAGGAGTATTTTCAACTCTAAGCAAAACAATTCCATTTTTCTGCCCTGTAGTATCTTTGTCCCTTCTCAGCCTGAAGTAGCAGAACAGATATCTCAAACCTCTCAAGATTGAGGAATGAACATATTGGGGGGGGTTAGGTAACCAATGATCAAAGCAGATTTATTGTTATTATAATTGTTAGCTGAGTAACTTGTAACATTGATACAAATAATAAATTCTTAAATAAAATCATACTTAATATCTAAGACATCTCCCATTTTAAAAACTGGTTCAAAATTAAATGTTTAATTGGTTAACAGTATGTGCTGGTTTGAGTCTTTTGCAGACCTCAGAAAATTATGTTCTTAAGCTAACCATTTCCTCTACCTGTAAACCTACTGTATAATATGTGGTGCAACCTTTTGATAGATTCAGTCAAGGGACCTTTTAATTATGTCACTTTTGATTAAATCACTTCAGTTAAGGGCCTTTGATTAGATTGTGGGACCCAGGGTGATCCTAATCCTTATATTAGGTTGGTGCAAAAGTAATTGTGGTTTTGCATTGTTGAAAAGTTGCCATTTGATATTGGCATACATTCTTAAATAAATGTGGTTATGTCATACATCATTTTAATGTGCATTTCTTTATGTTTTTTTGCTAATGACTTATTACTTGCTGTTTATTTTATATTTATTTTAGACCATGGAAATGATGTTAGACAAAAAGCAAATTCAAGCGATTTTCTTATTTGAGTTCAAAATGGGTCGTACAACAGCAGAGACAACTTACAACATCAACAAAGCATTTGGCCCAGGAACTGCTAACGAACATACAGTGCAGTGGGTGTTCAAGAAGTTTTGCAAAGGAGACGAGAGCCTTGAAGATGAGGAGCATAGTGGCCAGGCATTGGAAGTTGACGATGACCAGTTGAGAGCAGTCATTGAAGCTGATCCTTGTAAACTACATGAGAAGTTGCCAAAGAACTCAACATTAGCCATTCTGTGGTCATTTGGCATTTGAAGCAAATTGGAAAGGTGAAAAAGCTCAATAAGTGGGTACCTCATAAGCTGGCTAAAAATAAAAAAAATTGTTGTTTTGAAGTGTCGTCTTCTCTTATTCTGTGCAACAATTGTGAACCATTTCTTGATTGGATTGTGATGTGCGATGAAAAATGGACTTAATGCAACAACCAGCAGTGACCAGCTCAGTGGTTGGACCGAGAAGAAGCTCCAAAGCACTTTCCAAAGCCAAACTGGCACCAAATAAAAGGTCATGGTCACTGTTTGGTGGTCTGTTGCTATTCTGATCCACTACAGCTTTCTGAAACACAATGAAACCATTACATCTGAGAAGTATGCTCAGCAAATTGATGAGATGCACTGAAAACTGCAGTGCCTGCAGCTGGCAGTGGTCAACAGAAATGGTCCAGTTCTCCACAACAGTGCCCAACCATACATCACACAACCAATGCTTCAAAAGTTGAATGAATTGGGCTATGAAGTTTTGCCTCATCTGCCATATTCATGTGACCTCTCGCCAACTGACTACCATTTCTTCAAGAATCTCAACAACTTTTTGCAAGGAAAATGCTTCCACAATGAGCAAGATGCAGAAAATGCTTTCCAAGAGTTAGTCGAATCCTGAAGCATGGATTTTTATACTATGGGAATAAACTTACTTCTCTTTGGCAAAAATGTGTTGATTGTAATGGTTCCTATTTTGATTAATAAAGATGTGTTTGAGCCTAGGTATAATGATTTAAAAATCACGGTCCGAAACTTCAGTTCCTTTTGTACCACCAAATACTAGAGTCTTATATAAAATGAACTCTAGAAAGACAGTTGCAGTTTTTACTCTGCCATGTGAGAAAGGACTCCAGGATTGCCTGCAGCTGCAGAAAGACAGAGAAACCCAGAGAGGCTGAGAAAGACTGAAGGCTGGAATCAGCAAGCAGCCTCATTGAGGAGAACTGAGAGACTAGCCATGTGCCTCATGGCCCACACCTGAGCTTTGGGCGAAAGTGAGGCTGGAAGGGACGGTAGGGATCTTGGCAGAGACGCTTCTATTTTGCCTTGCCATGTGGCAGGATTCCAGGATCACCAGCAGCCAACTTTGGTGAGACTGCATCTCTGTTGATACCTTGGTTTGGATATTTTCTTGGCCCCAGAAATGTAAGCTTTTACCCTAATAAATCTCTCTTGTAAAAGCCAACCCATTTCTGGTATGTTGTTCCCAGCAGCTTTAGCAAACTAAAGCACAATACAGTGGTTTAAAGATATTAGGGAAACGGACTTTGGCCCAGTGGTTAGGGCGTCCGTCTACCATATGGGAGGTCCGCGGTTCAAACCCCGGGCCTCCTTGACCCGTGTGGAGCTGGCCCATGAGCAGCGCTGATGCGCGCAAGGAGTGCCGTGCCACGCAAGGGTGTCCCCCGCGTGGGGGAGCCCCACGCGCAAGGAGTGCGCCCGTGAGGAAAGCCGCCCAGCGTGAAAAGAAAGAGCAGCCTGCCCAGGAATGGCGCCGCCCACACTTCCCGTGCCGCTGACGACAACAGAAGCGGACAAAGAAACAAGACGCAGCAAATAGACACCAAGAACAGACAACCAGGGGAGGGGAGGGAATTAAATAAATAAATAAATCTTTAAAAAAAAAAAAAAAGATATTAAACATCTTGTGTATTTTCAGATATTCCCATCTAATCTAATTCAGTGTGGGAAGATCAAGTTTCCTAACCTAATACCCAGTGGAACTTTTTATTATTATTTTAAACATATCTTTTTCAGTGTTCTTCCTAGGACAGAAAACATCCATCATTTGTGAACATTTATAAGCATCTATGTATGGGGCATCCAGAGATGAGTGGGATGTGCTCTTATGCTCAAGGAACAAGAGTGCATGTGCCACAGAAGGACAGTGAAGGTGCATAGAAGGGAGGAAGGGATATTTTCCTCTCTAGCTTAGAATTCCTCATAGAAGTGTTGATGTTGGTGTTCAGAACTTTTTATTAGGGTCTGCAGTTCTCTCTTCCAGTTTCTTGCTGCCATGTATGTCATGTGCACTGGCAACAGATATTCATAGAAGCCATGTTTAATATTATTGATGTAATGAATATAGATATAGATGATTTTTATACTGAGAAATGAGCCTAAAGAAAACCTGTTCTTTCATTTTATCAGAAAGGAAAATATCCTATTTCTGATCAGTTGAGAATAGGGTGTGAGAGTATGTGTGTGTGTCAGCCCATGTGGTTCTGTATAGTCAGAGCATAAAGCATGAGGCAGGAGGTAACAAGAGCTTTGCTGAAGAGGAAGATTGATAGAAGAGAACTGGGCTTGCCCAAAGAAGGAATTTGGATTTTGTTCTTCAATGGGGGGCCTTTGAAGGGTCACTCTGGTTACTGTATTGTGGAACTAGGATGTAAGGAACAAGGCTAGAGCCAGGAAACCAGTTGGAGTGTTACATTAGTCCAAGTGAGAGTCAATGAAGACCTGTATTGGAGCACTGGTGGCAGAATTGGAGAAGACAGAGGCAAGCGATATTTAAGAGGCATATACAAGTCAGAACTATTGGCTTTTATTTTTTTTCCTATCTGGTTGCGTCATCGTCTTTTTACTGCGTCGCTTCACTACATGGGGGGTCTGCACCTCTCCGGGCCTTGCAGGTCTCGGATGCTTTTTTTTTGTGTGTGTGTTTTTTTTTTTACCAGGAGGTCCTGGAGATTAAACCTGGGTCCTCCTCCATGTGGTAAACGGGAGCTCAATTGCTTGAGTCACAGCCACTTCCCACTATTGGCTTTAAGTAATAGAAATCCCACTCAAACTATCTTAAGTTAAAAGGGGGATTAATTGGAAGTCTTCTGGAGAAGCTTGTCAAAGGAATGAAATGCTGCAGAAACCAGGACAACCTCAGGGATTAGAAGTGGTCCTCCTTATCACCGAGACCCTTTGCTTGTATCTGTTCCCTCAGGCTTCTTTACCAGTGGGGGCCATCCTCACACTCCATCTAAGAGGAAGGAAAGAGCTTCTCTCTCCTACCTTAAAATCCCAGGAACACTTTTTTTTTTAAAATATTTATTTATTTATTTAATTCCCCTCCCTCCCCCGGTTGTCTGTTCTATCTGTCTATTTGCTGCATCTTGTTTCTTTGTCCGCTTCTGTTGTCGTCAGCGGCAGGGGAAGTGTGGGTGGCGCCCTTCCTGGGCAGGCTGCACTTTCTTTCGCGCTGGGCGGCTCTCCTTATGGGTGCACTCCTTGCGCGTGGGGCTCCCCTACGCGGAGGACACCCCTGCGTGGCAGGGCACTCCTTACGCGCATCAGCACTGCGCATGGGCCAGCTCCACACGGGTCAAGGAGGCCCGGGGTTTGAACCTTGGGCCTCCCATGTGGTAGACGGACGCCCTAACCACTGGGCCAAGTCCGTTTCCCAGGTACACTCTTGACCTTGGGTGTTGTGTCCTGTAGGCACTGGGATCTTTGTTGGAGGCGCTCTATCCCCATCACCTAGGGAGTTCCCAAAGAAGGGAAGGAGGGTTGTATTGGACAGAGCCAACTGTGCATGTCCACGCTGAGATACAGGTGGACCCAGTGATTGAGATCTGAGGAGGAGAGGAGAGGTCAAGAATGCCTTCCAGGTGTGTAGCTTTGGTAACCTGTGATGTTGCTGTTTCTGTCCAAGAACAAGGATCCTGGGAGAGCAGGCCAGAGTGCAGTGAATAAACTGAGTTCAGTTTTAGACCAGCTTAATCTGGGACAGTTTGCATATTACATATTTTGTGCAGTTATTTGATTGATTTGACTTACTTTACTATGAGAAGTCCTGCAAGGGCATGGACTGTTTTCTTTGCTGCAGATCCCCAGAGCCTAGCATACTGTACTTGATACAGTAAATATCTGTGCAACTGAATAAATTCAGGTACATATGTATACCAGGTGGATGAACAGTTTGGATTTCAGATGAAGCTAGGAAATACAGATCGGAAGTTATCAGTGTAGCGCTAGATGGTAGACAAGCCTAAGAGTTATCCTTGTTAGCGAAGGGTGATTTCTAATGTAAAAGCTTTAATATTGTGTTGACCTGTATTTTTCATGTCCAGGTAATGAAATTCTGTGTATCTCTCTCTCTTTTTTTAAACCCTGCCTGGCATGTAAAGCCAGTAATTATCTGCTGACAATCCTGCCAATACTTTTTTCCCTAAAATTTTCAACATCAAAATTAGATTTGTGATAGGGGAAAATGGTGCTAAAGAGAGAGATTCTATTTCCTTATAAGAATAACTGACTCATAGGATGAAACCTTGGATATGATTTCAGATGACTCTTGTAAACTCTCACAAAAGATGTTTATAAAACACTTGGAACAATACAGATTGTACTAAGAAAATGTGCTTTGATCCACTCTGGAGATACAAAGCAGGGAACTTAATAAATCAAGTCCTACTTGTGAATGGAAAGGGCTTGAAGTTCACCTTAAAAGTAAGAATTCAGTTCACATCAGGACTTCAATGTTTGTATTCTGAATCACAAATGTTAACTTTGTTTCATCTTTTATATAAAAATCAAGTGAATTGCAGATTTCAGATCTTGGCATATTGAAATCTGAATCCTGATTCCTATCTCTTAATAACTATTGGAACACTAATTTAGAAAAGGAATTTGACTTTGGTTTTTTACCCTTTCATTTTGGAGTAAGTGTGCTTCCAGTTCTGTCTTCCTCTATATTCAGGAAAACCAAACCACTGATAGCTTGGATATGCCATAATTTTTATATTTAAATATTAGAAAAACATATAGTATTTATATAAAGTAGTAGTATTATGTTCACACTTGGGAGGGGTATTTTATTTTAAAGGCTTGTTGTAAGTGTATTTTGTAGGCTAAACACCCTTATCCTGCCATCCTGCCATATAACAAGATAAATTGTATATATTTTTAGTGTCTTCATTTATTGCCTAGATTTATTTTTTTGTGCTGAAGTAGAGATGTGAGCTATTTTAAATTGTTTATTTTCTTTTTCACCAAAAAACTTTCATGAAATTTGCCTGGCTCAGAATACAGGCTAGAGTCTTTTAGCAGGTTGTAATTTGATAAAGCGTTTCTATCTAAGAACTCAAATTAAATAGATTATGATGTCTCAGCTTTTTTTTTTTCTTTTTTTCCCCAGCTTTTTATTTTAACAATACTTTCAGATTTACAGGACAGTTACAAAAATAATACAAATCCCATACAGAGAACTCCAACATACCCACCCCCCAGATTGGTCAATCAAGCAACCTATCAATTCATTTTCTGGACACTTGAATGTAAGTTGTATACATCATCCTCCTACAGGACTTAAAACTGCCATGTAATTTCCTAAGAACAAGAATATTCATGCATGAAAATCACTTTAAGTACAGTTATCAGCTTCAAGAAATTTAGCATTGATGTAAAGCTTACAGTTTGTATTTCTGTTTTTCTGTGTGTTCCAATAATATGCCTTTGAGCCTTTTCCCTTGTGAGATCTCTTCCAGGATCATGACTTGCATTTAATTGTTATTGTCTCTTTAATTAAGTAATTACCTGGAATATCTCTGTGCCAAGGCCAAGACCCCTATGAATTACCTCATGTTTGAAATCATTTACAGCGTTGAAATTAAGAATGTTTTCTGGAGGCACCCCTTCTCAGCACCTGAAAAAAAATAATTAAAATGCAACAGAATGCAACAGGTCAATTCTATCAATTGGCTCGAAGATGGTCTAATACCAATCTTACTCAAGCTCTTCCAAAACATTGAATGGGAAGGAATGCTACCATACTCATTCTATGAAGCCAGTATTACCGTAATACCAAAACCAGATATACTATTAAAAAAATTTATACACCAATTTCTTTAATGAAATTAGATACAAAAATCCTCAATAAAATCCTTGAAAACTGAATCCAAAAGCACATTGAAAGAATTATTCACCACAATCAAGGGGTTTTATCCCAGATATGCAAAGTGGTTCAACACAAGAAAATGAATAAACCACATTAATAAATTGAAGAAGAAAGATTACATGATCCTCTCAGTTGATGCAGAATAGGCATTTGACAAAATATAGCATCCTTTCTTGATATTTAAAAAAAAACTCCAAAAAATAGGAATAGAAGGAAGCTATTGGGGAAATACAGACAAAATTACAATTTGATACCATTTCACACCTTATAGAATAGCCATTATTTAAAGAAATTAACAGAAAACTGCAAGTGCTGGAGAGGATGTGGAGAAATAGGAACAGTCCTTCTCTTTTGGCGGGAATGTAGAATGGTGCAACCTCTGTGGAAGACAGTTTGGCAGAACCACAAGAAGCTGAGTATAGAACTGTATGATCCATCAATCTCATTACTAGGAATATAAGCAGAAGAACTGGAAGCAAGGACATAAACTGATGTGCACACTGATGTTCATAGCAGCATTATTCACAATTGCTAAAATACAGAATCAGTCAGTGTCCATCAACCATGAATGGGTTAAAAAAATGTAGTATATACATACAATGGAATACTATTCATCTGTAAGAAGAAATGAAATTGGTATGGATATGACAGCATGGATGAACCTAGAGGATATTATGTTGAGTGAAATAAGCCAGACACATAAAGACAAATCGTGTATGGTCTTATTAATAGAACTAAACATGAAGTGTGAACTCACAAAGATGAACTCTATAATACAGGTTACTAGGAGATAGAATGTGGGTTGAGAAGAGGAGCTGATGTTTAGTGTAAGTAGAACTTTTTAAAAAATATATTTATTACCCCACCCTCCACCCTCGTTTTGCACTTGCTGTTTGCTCTCTGTTCATTTTCCTTTTTTAGGAGGCACTGGGAACTGAACCCAGGACCTCCTATGTGGGAGGGAGGTACCCATTCACTTGAGTCACCTCTGCTCCCTGTTTGTTGTGACTCTCATTGTGTTTCCTTGCTGAATCTCTTCATTGCATCGCCTCACGGTGTCACCTTGTTGTGTCAGCTTGCTTTCTTGCTCATCTTCTTTAGGAGACACTGGGAACCAAACCTGGGACCTCCCATGTGGTAGACAGGTGCCAAACTGCTTGAGCCACAACTGTGTCTTGTATGCAGAACTTTTAATAAGCTTTATTGCAAAAGTGTGGAATAGAGTTGATGGTAACACATTATAGAGAGTATAACTAGTATAACTATCACTGCTGATTTATAAATGAGTTTGTGGCTTAAAGGGGTAGTCTGTGGATGTAAATGTCAACTGAAAGGAAACCAGAGAATAATATAGGGTATGTATAATATAACAGTGATTTAGGTGGTGGTTGAAAAATGTGATTAATATTATAAATATAAGAATGTTTTTGTGTTAAGTATATGGTGGTACATGGGAAAATTACAACTAATGTAACTTATGGACAGTAGTTAACAGTAATATTGTCATATTTTTGTAGTAATGGCAAAAAAGACATTATACCAGTTTTAAGGAATAAAAATAGGGTATAAGGGGGTATGGGATTTTTCCTTTTGGAGTAATGAAACATTCTAAAATTGAGGTAATGAAAGTACAACTCTGTGATGAAAATGAAACTAGTGAGTGTACACATTGAATGGATTGTGCAAAACAGAGAATCCAGTGGTGGAAGATGGACTGTTAACAGGACAAATATAAAAATGTTTTCTCATGAACTATAACAAATATAAATTACTAATACAGGGTGTTAATAATCACATGGTTGGGGAAAAGTACACCTAATGTAAGATATGGGTTATAGTTAGTAGTAATATTTCGGCAATGCTCTTTCATAGTTTGTAACAAATGTCTCACAATAATGCAGGGTGTTGGTTGTGGGGTGATGTAAGGGAGCCCATATGATGACATGCATGCTTGTTTTGTAAGTTCACAACTTTTACTATACACTTAATGTTTGTGTATGTTCATGTATGAATAATATATTCAGTAACATGTTATTTTAAAAATGCAGTGGATGTGGTGCAGCATATTCTGTATTCTGAAGTGATTATATTCGTTAGGAGGTAGTCAGCTTTATTCTTCACTATTTAATTTTTCCAAGATAGCTTCATTCAACTCACAGTTAGCACTCTACTTGATAAATATATGTCCCAAAGATTTAAATCTTTCGTCCATCCATATGCAAGTTGAGCCCTGAATTTCAGCAGAGTTATAACACCTACTTTCCAGTTCATTGGACTCATCCAGGACAGCTAGGAGGGAGATGATAATGGACAAAGCCCATTGCAAGGAACAGAGAGTGTTTGCAACTGCAGGCAAATCACTCCATCCATCTGCCCCATGGGATCTAAGCCCCTCAGTTAGAAACAGAGTGGGCATCACCATCCCAAAATCCTCAAGATTGGGGAATGAACAATGAACTAAAGCAGACTTATTATTCTATTATAGACTTGTTATTATTCTAGCAGTGGAAGAACTCTTATCATTGATATAAAGGCAGTGGCCACCAGAGGTTCTGAGGGATGGGAGAGGGAAGAATAGGTGTAATATAGGGACATTTTCTGGATATTGGGTTTGTCCTGCATGACATTGCAATGACAGATACAGGCCATTGTGTATTTTGTCATAAATTAAAAAATTGTATGGGACAAAGTGTAAACTATAATACAAACTGGAGTCCATAGTAGCAATGCTTCAAAATGGGTTCATTAATTTTAACAAGTGTACTATACTAATGAAGAATGTTAATGTGGGAAAGTATGGGAGGGGAAGGGAGTGGTGCATAATCCCTTATATTTTTTATATAACATTTATGTAATCTAAAGTTTTTTTTAAAATAAAAAAAATTAGTTTAAAAATTTGAGAGAAAAGTTCACAACCTAGATATTGAGGGAGGAAGTAAGTAGCTCTTACAAACAGTGGTGAATACGCTGCCTGATGGAATGAGCCTGGGTCCCTCCTGAGGTTAGTCTTTGGGTTTTCCAGGCCGCTCCTCTACTGTACTGCCCAAAACAAAGATAACCTTCACATAGTGTTCCCATTTAATTTGGGGATATGTCAGTGATAAATATAATTCAAAAAGGAACATTAAACCTTGGGGGTGGAAGAATGCAAACCAAAATGTTTTATCTCTACCTAGATTCAATCTCATTAAGACTAATTTCTGAATTATCGAAAGTGTGAAACAATTGAAATGCACTTCTGTTTGTGTGTAGAACAGTCTAGTGTTGCCTACCAGATATAAGGAACCTGATAAGTGATTCTTAGTCAAATATATATTTATATTATGTATATAAATAGACAATTCTAATGTGTGTCAATCTTTTCTGTAGTTTAAGGAGCTGATAAATCTTGTTCATGTTTTCTACGGAATAGTTTTTCTTAGTGGAGGAGAATGCAAAAACTATTCAACCAGGTCTAGTTTCCGCAGACCCTATTCTAGTAAAGTTTATATTTGTTGGTTTTATGCTGCATCTCAAAGACAGCAAAATAGTGTACTAAAATCCTATAAGGGGATACATTTTCTAAGGGATGCTGTTTGCAAACTTCCCTGGATGTGTTTATTATCCATAAAATTCCAGTATATAAAACAGGTAAAATAGGGACTCCAGTCAGTGGAACAGTGGAAAATTCGGCTGGCGTTCCCCTGGCGCTTCAGGAGAATCATCTGAAAACTACTATTCTCTGCTGTCATTAGTAAAATAGTCTTTCTGGAGAAGTGAAAGATAAATTACTAATTTGTGAATCCTATTTTTTTATAACTTTATACTGTATTAACAGCTTTTATAACAAGCACTGCTATAATTTTAAATCAGAATTATTTTAAATATTTAAAACCACTTTATACATGGCTGGGAGTAATAATCACACCACTTGTTAGACTACTGTATAGCTATAAAAGTCTTCTTGCAAAAGAGACCTTGCCTGCCTTGGCAAGATTATGGTTATAAAAGGTACCTGAAAACGAAAGCATGGAAGATAAAGTGCAGTCTATTGCTAGTCCTGTCACTATGTTGTTTCTCCTCCATGTTAGTCATACAGTCATATTAAAATGAATTAGAGTAGTAACACACTGAGGATAATTAGGCACTAGGTGTTCATAGTGAGATCAGTCTGCATTCTCAGGCAGTTGTGGTCCCAGTTGAGGCTCGGCTTGGGAGACTCCCTGCTAAGTGGTTCAAAAAATTCCTCTGAGATATTAGTAATAGGAAAAAGCTTTGTGACTTTGGCTAGGTTACTTAAGGTCATTATTAGTCCACTTACCTGTAAAATGCTCTATCAGAGCATTGTTAGGAGGATGAACAGAAAGGTGCTTTAGCGCAGCGCCTGGCACATTATAGACTGCCAGTGTATGTTAGGCTATGGCTATAATTTCCTTTAAAAGGAAATTTAATAGTAGGGTAACAGTTGACAGTGGAGGTACCATGAAGAAACACACAGTTTGCTGTCAGTTTGAGTTTTACTCAAACTGCAGCAGGTGTCATTTTGCCATTTTATTTAGAGTAAATATTATAGGTGAGATGGAAAAGTCCCGTAAGATAAACTATCAGCTCTTGAATGGCTGTGCTTTTTTTGGATACTTTTCTTACTATTTTAACTAAAACAGAACCATTTAGTTTTTTAAAAAATCTGAAAAACAAAAAGTAGGAGGTAAAATGACTACTGTGGTTTGGTTTTTCATCTTTTATTATGGTTATTGCTTCTCTATGGGAATGAATATTTATAAACTATGTTTGCAGAACCTGTGCTCTGGAATGCTTTGGTTATTAAACACTTAGAAGATTAGCAGTAGTTAATGTTGATATGAATTTGGGTATGATGTATTTAACATGTAACAGGTAATCACTATGTCAGTCAAAATTCACTAAAAGCTTATCGTTTCATAAAGGCTTTCTTTAAGAACAAAAAACATGACAGTTTGGAGGCTACCTGAAAAAGTTTTTAAAGGAGTAAAATTTTCAAGAGAATCTGAAGCACAGTGGCATCCACAGTTATCTCTAACAGCATATTTATTGATCTATATCTGTTAAATCAGTTCACTGGATTCTTTGATAGACACAGTGTAAAAGTGTATTACTGCTGCAGGGGAAAAAAAGATAGTAAAAATTTTTCAAATGATGCCCTTGGTAAACTGTAACATATCCTGTTTTTGTGGCAAGTGATGTAGACCTTTGGGATTTTGTGATAAATAAATAAGTTACATCTTCTATAAGATGTAATTACCATCCTTGGTCTAGTTAGCACAGAATTCTCTAAAATTGCCAGTAAGGAATATGCTGTGGCACAGAGTATTGTCTTTGATACAGTCTTTAGGGAATTTGCTTGAAACCTCCTAGTTGTTGGTGGATTTTGTTTGTTTGTTTCTTTTCAATACTTTTGAAACTGTCTACCTAAGGTTTTATTTTTCCAAGCCAAAAGGACCTCTTGGGAGCTGACAACATCCATTCTTCTGACTGTATATGGAAATACTTTTTAAAAACTGGTAATCCTGAATTCACTGAGGCTTCAAGAGACTCCTCTCATTTCGGATTTCTAAGCTATGGATATACAATTCTTTAGTCATTTATTGTTAATATTTATTATTTTATCTGATTTTATTAGAAGAATCATTGATTAGGTCTGTCTAGATTATATTTCCATTGATATTCTTTATTTTTGTTGTGTCTTTAAATGCAGTGAGTAAAACCTTACAAATTATTCCAAGAATAGAAGGAGAATGATTTTGTAATTTGATACTGACCATTCTGCATGAAATCTAACACTTACAACAATACCAGATGCAGAGTACATGTGCAAATAAATGTTTATTTGAATTAATGAATTGCTTTAGGGCAGTTTGTGGTTATAACATTTTCAGTATTAAATGACCAAGCATCAGTACTGATAATTTAGCTAAACATTCAAGCTTCTTTTGAAGCCAATAAACAGACCACTGTGCAATCCAGGGAGACCAGTTTGTTCACTTTTCCCTCCAGTAGTAATTTATTTTTACAGTTGTGTTTATATAGACCGAAGGTCAAAGGAATAGGTGTATTTGAGGCAGTTACAGCAATTACCTTGCTTTTACTTTGAGGGAAGATTTTCAGTATGCTGATAAAAAAGGGGCAATTTAAAATTGATAATATAAAATTTGGGCAGCTCTTTTTTTAGCAGCTTTATTGAAATATAATTGACATACAATAAACTGTACATGTTTAAAGTGTACTAATTCATCAGTTCTGACACATGTATACACTCATGAAACAATGATCACAATAAGAATAATGAACATATTCATCATTCCCTGAAGTTTCTTGGTACCGCTTTGTAATCCTCCCTCACTTTCTTCCCCATGCCTCCTCCCCCATTCCTGTCTCTAGGCAACCACTGATCTGCTTTCTGTCACCGTGGATTAGTTTTGCCTTTCCTTGAGTTTTATATAAATAGAATCATATAGTATGTACTCTTTTTTTGTCTGGCTCCTTTCACTCAGCATTATTGTTTTGAGATTCATCAGTGTTAAGTGTATCAATGGTTTTTTCCTTTTTATTGCTGAGAAGTATTCCATTATATGAATATAACACAATTTGTGTATTTATTCATTGTTGGTGGCCATTTAGTTATTTCCAGGATTTGGTTATTTCAAATAAAACTGACATGAACATTTGTGTACAACTCTTTGTATAGATATACACTTTCTTGTCCCTTAGGTAAATATCTAGGAGTGGAGTAGAATGGCAGGGTCATATTGGTAGGTACATGTTTAACTTTAAAAAACTGCCAAACTGTTTTCCAAATTGTTGTATTCTTTTACATCCCCACCCACCGTGCATTAGATTTCTGGTTGCTCTACATCCTTGTCAACACGTGGTATGGTCTTTTTCATTTTAGCCATTCTAATAGGAATAGTAATATTTCATTTTGTTTTTAACTTGCATTTTCTTAATGACTAGTGGTATTGAGCATATTTTCATGTGTTTGTTTACTGTCCATGGTAAATTGTCTGTCCAACTTTTTGGCCCATTTAATTACTGGGTTGTTTGATTCCTTATTATTGAGTTTTGAGAGTTCTTTACATATTCTGGCCACACTATTTTTACCACTCCCTTTGCCTAATTTAGGCCATATTAGATTGTTAATTTGTGAATTATTTCTCTTAATCTCTGACTTATCTTTTCATTCTCTTAATAATGTCTCTCAAAAAGTAGATGTTTTAATTTTGATGAAGTTCATTTCATCAATTTGTTCTTTTATGGATTGTGCTTTTAGTGTCATAGCTAAGAAATTTTTACCTAACCCATGGTCACAGAGATTGCTTATGGTTTTCTCTAGCTATTTTATAAATTTAGGTTTTACATGTAGGTGTATGATCCATTTTAATTAATTTTTACCTGTGGTGCAAAGTATATGGATCAAAATTCATATTTTTTGTGTATGGATTTCTAGTTTTCCAACACTCTGTTGAATAGACCATCCTTTCTTCACTGAACTGCCTTTTATCTTTGTTGAAAATCAGTTGTCTGCATAGTTGGGTCTTTTTCTGGACTCTGTTCTCTTCCTTTGACCTATTTGTTAATCTTTATGCCAGGATTACATTGTCTTAATTACTGTGGCTTATAATAAGTTTTGATATCAGGTTGTGTTAGTCTTCCAATGTTTTTCTTTTTTCACAGTATTTTGACTATTCTGGGGCCTTTTGCCATGTAAAGCTCAGAATTAGTTTGTCAGCTTATAGAAAACAGCCTACTGGGATTTTCATTGGAATCCCAATGTATTGAATCTGTAGATCACTTTAGGGAGAACTGAGTTACTAATACTAGTAAGTCTTCCAGCCCATGAACATGTTATTTCTCTCCACTTATGTAGGTTTTCTTTAATTTCTCTTACTAATGTTTAATAGTCTTCTAAGTACAGACCTTGCACATATTTTGGCAGATTTATCCCTAAGTATTTCATATTTTTATATTATTATAAATGGTATTTTTAAAAATTTCAATGAACAGTTCATTGCTACCTTATAGAAATATAATTCAGTTTTTTATGTAGATCTCGTATCCTGCTACTTTGCTGAACTCACTTGTTAATTCTTGTAGCTTTTTTTAATAGACTCAATTGGTCACATCTCTTGCTATAATATACAGGATATTTTACAACTTTTCAAGGATCTCCATTGATTATTATATCATTTTTTAATAGAGAAGATTTAATTCTTCTTTTCCATCTGGATGCCTGTTACTTATTTTTCTTCTCTTACTGCACTGGCTATAACTTCCAGTATAATGTTGGATAAAAGTGGTGAGAGGACTTATACCTTATCTTAGGATGCATTCATTCTTTCACTAAGAAGTGTAGTGTTAGCTGTCTGGTTTTCTGTAAATGTCCGATATCAGGTTGAGGGATTTCTCTTCTGTTCCTAGTTTGCTAAGAAATTATATCAAGAATAGATGTAGGATTTTGGTAGATATTTTCTGTATCTACTAAGATAATCATATGGTTCTTATTTTTTAGTCTGTTAATATAGTGAATTAGATTGGTTATTTTTTTAATGCTAAATCACCCTTGATTTCCTGGGATAAACCCCATTAGGTCATGATTAATTATTCTTTTTATATATTATTGGACTTGATTTGCTAAAATTTTCTTAAGAACTCTTGCACCTATGTTCATGAGAGACATAATGCCTTCTTGTAATGTCTTT
Organism: Dasypus novemcinctus; assembly: GCF_030445035.2. Taxonomy (NCBI): domain Eukaryota; kingdom Metazoa; phylum Chordata; class Mammalia; order Cingulata; family Dasypodidae; genus Dasypus; species Dasypus novemcinctus. The sequence continues at coordinate 60,955,399 of NC_080695.1, forward strand.
GTTGGGTTTTAATATCAAGGTAGGACTGTCCTAAGAACTGTAAAACTATAGATTATAGGATAGAATAAATTAGAAAATATTCACTTTGTGCAGTTTCCTGAGAGAGTTTGTATAGAATTGTGGATTTTGTGTTGTTGTTCTTTTTCCTTAAATGTTTGTTGGACTTAACCAGTGAGACCTGCAATTGAAGTTTTCTATGATGGGAGGTTTTAAACTACAAATCCATTTTCATTAATAGATCCAGGAGTATCTAGGCTATCTAACTTCTTGAATTGAGTTTTGGTAGTTTTGATCTTTCAAGAATTTGTCATTTCATCTACGTTGTTGAATTTACTGGTATAAAGTTTTTCATAAAAATCCCCTAATATCCTTTCATACCTGTAGAATCTGTTGATGTTACCTCTTTCATTCCTGGTATTGGTAATGTGTGTCTTCTCTTTTTTCCTGATCAGTCCAGCTGGGTATTTCACAATTTTATTTACCTTCTGAAAGAACCAGTTTGGTTTCATTGATTTTTTTTATCCTTCTGTTTTCTGTTTCATTGATTTTCTGTTCTGATCTTCCTTCATTGTTTCCTTTCTTATGCTTTCTTGGTGTGTGTATAATTTTAATAATTTTTTCCCTTCCTCTAATTTTAAGGGTAAAGTTTTGTTAATGTTGTTGTTGTTTTAAGGTCTTGAGTTAAATTGTTTTCTCCCAAACACAGAAAAGGATATTGAGGCACAGAGAAGTTTCAGACAGACAGACAGTTAAAATGCATACCCTTATATCCTTTTTCTTACAGTACAATAAAATGCTGTGATAAGGGCAAGTAAGGCTACAAGGGGAATGCATGAGAAGGGTACTTAGCCTGTAAGGAGTGTGATAGACAGCTTCCTTAGAGAAGTTGATATCTGAGGTTTATTTTCTTGAATTCCTGGATAAATCTATGAGACCAAATCCAAGGTATTAGTTCTTAAAGTTTATTTTGCATTGACTCAGATCTCCTTCTTGGTTGCTGTATTGTGAAAAATGAGTTAGAATGTTCAGAGTAATTCTGCACACAGTTAAATAGTTCCTTGAGTTTAACTGACAAATCTTCTTTTATTCCTATTAAGACAGTTTTCTATGGTCATAGTAACACTGGCTCCTACAGTAGTGGCAGGTGTTGTCAACAAGATTATTTTTAATATGAAGAAAACTTGGGGGACGGATTGGGGGAGGGATTACTATAAAGATTTACATCAGTATCTTTCTGAAAACTTAACATCACCTAGTAACATATTTCTCTAATAAACTATTATCTTTTCATAAAGTTCTATGATTTGTTTAATTAAAAAGAACTTTATTAAAAAGGCTTACTACTATAATTATTTTATAAATGGCGTGAAACCAATGTAATGTAATACCATCTTCTCAGAGTTTATATTAGAAGGTTGAGTTCCCCTCCAGTTTGAATCAAGGTACTATATATAGGGATTTTGAAAATATTTGACAGCTGTTTGCTGTTTTCTTGTGGCACTAATATGGCTGGGTTGGTAGTGGGGAAGAAACAAAATGGCCATTAGCGCCGAGAGTTGTGTGTATTATTTTGGTTTCTCTTACCAAAAAAAAATCAAACCAAGAGCTGAGCTTTTAAAAAAAGGAAAAAAATACAACAATACCTATGTATGGTTGAAAGAGAATGTTACTCTTAAACTTCAAGGTTTAAAAATTTTCAGTCCGTTGTAGAGAAAATGACCATGGGAGCTAGGCAACCTGTTTGTGTTGGGTCCAGGACCAGAACCCACTCTTGAATCAGAAAAACCTGGGTTCTAATTCTGACTCTTTCTGTACTCTTTTTGTAATACATTGTAGACTTCAAAATGTCACTTCTTTTTCTGTAAAGTGGAGAAGATGTTAGTACCTTTCTTCTGGTTGTGGGTTAAATGAGAAAATGTGTGAGTTATTGCTCAATAAATATTTAATACTATATTGGGTAGGGGTTCATTTTCCCCTTCTCAAGGACTCAGGTAAATAAGGGACAAATAAGAAGCTACTTAATATCCAGAGTTTTTGTATTTTTGTAGTGATTCCAACTGACCCACTCCATCTGCATTTAGAAGTATAATTTTTTTCTTTTACTAAATTTAATAATATGCAACTGAGTTTACATGTTTTGTAATTGCTTTCAAAATCATTAGCTCTTTAGCATCAAAGATTGGCTCTTCAGTGTCATTTGGTCTCAGACTTTCTAATGATGTGCCCAGCAAATAATAAAGTAAATGTTGCTCTCTCTGATGGTACATATCTTAAAGTTTAAATAATATGCACAGTGTATGCATCTACTTTTCCCTCTCAGGTATTTTGGAATTTGCAATTTCTTCTTGCGGTGTTTCCTGCTTGTTTTAGCGTTAAAGTTAAAGGAAGATAGTGGGGTGAATGTTGAGTGATTCAAAGTATGGGAGCAAAGAGATGATTTGCCTGTCAGCTCCCTCTGTCTGGAATGCCCCTTCCTTCCCAGCTTCCTATTCTTTACCTCTCTTTAAGAATAAGTTCCAGCACTTATTTCCTCTGGGATTCCTTTGTTGACCCTCCTGCCAAGTGGTGTTAAATCCCTTCTTCCTGCACCTCCCATGCCTCATAATTTCTTGCTCTTGTCTAATATTCTTTATCATACTATGTTGTGATTGTCTCTTTTCTTGTCTGTCCTCAGAAACCCTTAAAGGATTAAACCCTTAATCATCTTCATATCCCAGCATCCAGCAAAACTCCTGATTAAAGTTGCTCAGAGAAATCATGTTGAATAGGAAGCTTGAATTCAATGCATTAAGTTCAGAACCCCTTATATTTTTTTAATGTAGTGTTTCTAAAAAAATAAAGAGATTGTATAAAAGTAAAAAAAAAAGAATAACAAGAGGGGAACTGAACTCATATCTATGTAAAAAAAAGTTCAGAGAATTTCAATAAAATGATTTATTCTAACAAAGGTATTTCTTTTCCCATATTCCACTCTCCCCTAGTTTTTTTTTTCTTCAAAGATTTATTTTTTTATTTCTCTTCCCCCAATTGTCTGCTCTCTGTGTCCATTCGCTGTGTTCTTCTGTGTCCAACCTATATTCTTGTCAGCAGCCCTGAGAATCTGTCTCTTTTTGTTGTGTCATCTTGCTGTGTCAGCTCTCTGTGTGTTGGGCCCCACTCCTGGGCAGGCTGCACTTTTTTTGTGCTGAACGGTTCTCCTTACGGGGCACACTCCTTGCATGTGGGGCTCCCTACACGTGGGACACCCCTGCGTGGCATGGCACTCCTTGCATGCATCAGCACTGCACGTGGACCAGCTCATCACACAGGTCAGGAGACCCTGGGTTTGAACCCTGGACCTCCCATTTGGTAGGCGGATGCTCTATCCATTGAGCCAAATCTGCTTCCCTTTCCCCTAGTTTTTAAACTAAGGAAATATTTGAGTGATAAGATACTGTTCAGGGCATTGCTCAGTGCTTATTGGATCCAGTGATTTTTGCAGAACCCTGGGATACATTTTTCATTTTGCATTTCCACTGCTGAAATCAGGAGGAACAGAATCTCACACTCCTGCAGCTACCTGCACTATACTTTTGCATTAGGTACATTGGCCAGTTGCCTACAAATACTGTCTACTTTAAAGGCTTTCGCAAAGCCTGACCAGCAGAGCTGCAATAAATAGGTGTTGAAATTTAAATCATAAAAGTTGAGAGTAGCAGTTTTAAAGAGACTGCTTGCTTTTCATTCCTGTCCTAAAGAATAGTATAGAGAATTTAGGCTTCACTCTTAAGTGATCAGTTAAATGCTTAACTTTCACTCTGGAGAAGCTCTGCTCAGTTTCTGACCACTAAGACATAGAAATCATGATTTAGTATTGGCCATACTAGAGGGAGAACAAATGAGGTCATATGATGAAGCCACACAGTCTTGAAATATAATCTTCCTACTTAATGGATAACAATTTCTTTTTAAAAGGTGTTCTTGATCCAGAATGAAAAAATTCATAGAAGACAAATTGCAGATTAATCAGTGCCATTTTATTGGCCTGATAATGGTGAGGTAGGGAATAGATGGAAGGAAGGAGGCCATTTATCAAAGAAAAATGTGAACCTGTGCCCAGGGATAGGAAATTTAATGTCCTGGAAATCAGTAAACTTTCAGAGAGTAAACAACCTTATTGAAAATAAAAAATTGAATCCTTTCTACTTTCCTTTAAGATTACTGAGCTAGTAGAGGCCTGGAAATGTTATTTTACCACTCCCTTTGCCTAATTTAGGCTGTGTTTTAAATACGTGCAGAGAGTCTTCTTTGATATCTTTTTTAAAAAGATCAATTATCAAAAAGGGCTGGTGTATACTTTAAAAATAAAATTCACAATGTCTATCTTTTGGTCTGTTCGTCTCTGATTGAAATAGAGCTATGGTCTGATTATATGTGTTGTTCTCAAAAGATATTTTAGGTTTGTGAAGTAATAAGATGCTATCCTTTTATTAGAGGAAAGATATTATAGTCTAGTTATGTTTTAAAAATAAATTTGAGTTTATTGGTAATAGTAAAGTTAAAATGTTCTTAGAGAGGTATTTACAGAAAGTTAAAATACTGATGATCTGTCTCTTCATACTAAGAACAAAAGCAAGTAATTGTGAAATATTTCAGTGGGTTGAACCTTAAGTTAGAGATTGTCTTTCCTAGCATTACAAGGAGCACTTTGCTTAGTTGCTATGGAAACATTTAATTTTTTGAGTTGAAAGTTATGATGTAGATCTTGATACTGTGCTGTAAAAGATGTTACAAAGTAAAAATCTTAATGCTACTCCGACAATTTCAAGAACAAATAGTCGCTGTGCACTGGCTATGTGCTAGGTACTATGCTCGAGCCTTGAGGTACACAGATGAAAGACGATGTTCGCAGTCTCTAGGGGCTCACACTTCTCATGGGGAAATAAAAACAGATGCGTAGAATAGAGCAGAACAATGGATAGAATGATGGTATGGTCCAGGTGCAATGGGAGTGATACAGAAGGGAATTAGAGAATGCCTGAGGTGACTTTAAGGATGTACAGAAATATGCTGGATAGACAGACAGGTAGGGTGAAGATGGGATTTCCACAAAGGGAACCACATGGGTAAGGGCTAAGAGTTTGTAAAGAGGTTATTTTAAAGCAGTTCTTTTTTAAATCATTACGCTTCTTCTTAGCCATATCATTAAGAAATACTTGGAACATCTTACATTTTATAATTCATGTGTCACTTGAATGCAGACTCTGGAATCAGACAGCCATCTTCCACTTAAACAACTGGGTAACCATGTGAGTTATTTAACCTCCCAAACTCCACAAGTTGTTACAAAGGTTAAATGAGAAAATAACTGTAAAGGGCATGGCTAGAAATTTGGCATATACTAAGCTCTACATACACGTGAATTGCTTTTAGTACTGTCATATCCTCATTGTTAATTCCAGCTTTCTGATAATTTTCAGTGCATTTAAAAGAGTGAGGGTACTTCTTTTTTAAACTGTTTTCCCACGCTTGCTGAATAACAAATCTTGTTTCTAGTGCCCCATTGAATTCCTCCTGTGTGCTCAGCATTGGGTTGAGATGAGACTCAGTGTAAAGTAGACATGGTTTCTATCCTTAGGCAGCTTTCAATTTAGTTAATAGGGAAAATGGACAAATATGAAATGAAATAGAGTAATTGTATGCTGAACTGTACTGTATGACTATGTGTGAAATGGTTCAGTATATTGTTTAGAGTAGTATAGTTGTTTGTGTAGTCCATGTACTGTTTTCCAGGGGGTCTAGGCATAGATTACCAGAGAGGGAGAACAGGGATTTGAGATAGCAGTTAGACAGAACTGAAGATGCCGAAGACTCAGGATAAAAGTTATAACGGGAGGGAGGCAGCTGTGGCTCAATCAGTTGGGCTCCCATCTACCATATGGGAGGCCCTGGGTTTGCATCCTGGGGCCTCCTTGTGAAGGCAGGCTTGCACACACGCTGCAGGGTGCCACCCAGTCCGCAAGAGCTGCTGAAAGCTGACTCAGCAAGATGATGCAACAAAAAAGGAGACAAGTAAAAACACAGATGAGTGCACAGCGAGTGGATACAGAGCAAAACAAGCAGGACACAAGGGGAGGCGGGGATAAATTTAAAAATGAAATAACATAAATAAATATAGACACACAGAAGAACGCACAGCGAACGGACACAGAGAGTGACAGCAAGCAAGCTGCAAGGGGGAGGGGAATTTTAAAAAAAGAGTTAATGGGAAAAAGCTTTTCTGCATGGTAGACCTGTTAGGTGTAAAAGGGAAGCAGTTACCCCTGTGGTGTGATTTCAGGGCAGCTCCCTAGAACCTCTCTCCCATTCAGAGCATAGCATTGAAATTCCATTTTTTGCTGGGCTAATAAGTGAGTTCAACCCCATAACTCTCCTTATCCTTTTGGAATGAAAGGGTTTATCATCCTTTCCTGAGAGAAAGTAGTTTTTGATTGGATATAAAGAATGAGAGCCTTAGGCATAGAAGAGGTAGCTGGCACCATGGGAGAAGGGATGATAGTTAACATAGGACATACTAGAAGACAACTTCATTTTGGTCTGACGCTCTTCAACAGATAGTTCCAGAGAAAATGCTGAGTGACCGACTTGTGGCAGGTACTCTGATAGAAATTAGGGGGAAGCGGATGTCGCTCAACTGATAGAGTGTCTGTCTACCTTAGGGAAGGTCCAGGGTTCAATCCCCAGGGCCTCCTGACCCATGTGGTAAACTGGCCCACGCGCGGTGCTGCCGCATGCAAGGAGTGCCATGCCCGCGTGGGGGTGCCCCACGTGCAAGGATTGTGCCCTGCAAGGGCGCCCGCCCATGTGAAAAAAGCACAGCCTGCCCAGGAGTGGCGCTGCACACATGGTGAGCTGATGCAGCAAGATGATGCAACGAAAAAGCGATGCAGTTTCCCAGTTCTGCCAGATAATGCAAGCGGACGCAGAAGAACAGACAGTGAATGGACACAGAGAGCAGACAAGGGGGGCGGGGGAAGAGAAATAAATAAAATAAATCCTTAAAAAAAAAAAAAGAAATTAGGGGTAGGAATGAATGAAAAGATAAACCTAGAATCATATGGGCAGATCTGAAGATAAACATGAACAGATAAGTGGGGTAGCAATGCAGAGAAAAGAATGCAGAGAGGTCAGTGCAGTGGAGTCCTGTGCAAGGTATACTAGGTAAAGTACATGGTCAGAGTGGTTGGAAACTCTAGAAGACACAAGTAGCTTTGTTGCTTTCTCCAAGTATGTGAGTTGCAGTAGAGACAGAAAGTCCTAATTCATTCCAGATATCTGCTACCATTGCCTTTTCTTCCTACCATGCTTCTCTTCCAAGGACCCTTTTACTTCCCTGGATCCAGGTGCCAGCAGTGGACAGTGGTTTCTTCCTGAAATTGGAGCCTACTTTCTGGCTGAGTTGAGCTGCTTTCTGACTGGCATCTGTCTTTAGACCATGGTCATATGCTCTTCTAAGCCTTGATTTGGAAGCTGTTTCTGCTGGGACTTGATGCTAGATGCTATGAAAGGGTAGACAGGGAGAAGAGATGTTAATATTTAGGACACTTTACCTATAGTTTTGTATGGCTGTATTGCTCTTTTCTGAGCAGTACAAATACACGCAGTTCTCTAACATAGTGAAATCTTGAATATTTGAATAGGGTCTAAATGAAAATATTATCATTCATTAAAGAAAACTTTAAGAATGAGAGATTGGGTTTATTATACGCTTACATTCATTTAACAACTCAATAGAAAATTTCTAAATACACAATAGTAGAACACTGAATACGCATGGAGAGAAGTTAGAGCCACTGGACAGTGTAACCATTTTTTTTTGTTACTGTGTTGGAAGTAGATAATGGGTAACTTGGCCACTTTGTTGCAGTTTGGGAGAGGACATTTAAGGCCTGTACCCCAAGGAGGATACTTCTCTCTCCCCTGGGAGTCAAGATTCTGAGTGTATTTTGTTTTGTTTTGTTTTGTTTTGTTTTATTTTTAAGAAGGATACTCAGTTATGTCTGGTTCAGTTAGAGTTTGAAAAGCTCTGGTTAATAATGAACTTGATGCATGAGTGTCCTTGTGTGCACTCTAATAAAAACAACTTCAAAACAGCAACAGTAACAACAAATAATACCTTTTCTCCCATCATCTCTCCCACAAAATACAGATCTCTGTGACTCTTAAAGCCAAAAGTCTTAATGTCTGTCATTTACTGGAAGAAATGTGAACCCCTTGGTAGTTATCTAAAAATTGTAAAGCCAATTTTAAACTTTGTACCACATTTCCATTTTATGTCTCTTTCTAGTCCCTGCTTGATTTAAATTTCAGTTATTGGAAGAAATTGTTTGCTCTGTAAAGGATTTGAAATTTTAACTGTCAAAAGGCTTAAATATAATTTCTTCATTGTTTCTTAGCAATTCCTACAAAAATACAGTATTATTTTCATTCAGGAAGCTGAAAAAGCAGGCTGTTCTAAAGGAAGCTGTTGTGTAGTTCCTTCCTTTCTAAACTTTAAGTGGAATGCTTTTCCTCACTTTAAGTTCAAGGGCCTAATTTACGTGCATGAAAATAAACTGAACAGCACCTGCTGCTTAGTCACAAAAGAAAATTTTTTGAAGTTGTTAGGCAAACAGATGTACTTATAAAGCAATTTAAGCTTTTGAGATGCTCAAAGTATGTGGTAGAAAATTAAATTTCAAAATGAGTAGTTTTAGGAAATAAAGAAAGAAAACAAACAAAAGGGTCAGATTCACTGTCTAATTGTCTACATTTTAATCATAATATTGTCATAACTGCAGTGATTGGTACTTTGAAATTTTTTATTGAAAAGATAGAGTTGCCAATATTTTCCAGAGAAGGATTTGGCATATTTTATACTTTTTTCCTTCTTTTTTCTTAATTTGGTGTTTCAACTCCTTGGAATAGCAGGAGGAGAAAAAAATAATACTATAAACATTTCTGTTTTTAAAATTTTCATTGATATCTACTGACTTGATTCCGGCAGCTACTCATGTGTTCATATCATTCAGAACAGTCTTGTCTAACTTTTTTAAAGCAATTTTATTGAAATGTATTCATAAACCAAATCCATCTAAAGTGTACAATCAATGACATTTTATATAATCACAGAGTTGTGTGTGCATCACTTCAACTAACTAGATATATATATAAAAGATTTATTTATTTGTCTCCCTCCCCCACCCCCCGCCATCGTTATCTGCTCTCTGTGTCTTTTTGCATTGCATTCTTCTGTGTCTCCTTGTCTTCTCTTTAGGCAGCACCAGGAACTGATCCTGGGACCTTCCGGAGTGGGAGAGAGGCACTCAAATCTCTTGCACCACCTCAGCTCCCTGGTCTGCTGCATCTCTTATTGTCTCTCCTCTATGTCTCTTTTTGTTGTGTCATCTTGCTGCACCAGCTCTCCATGCGGGCTGGCACTCTGCTTGGGCCAGCTTGTTATGCATGCCAGTTCTTCACTTGAGCCATCTTGCCTTCACCAGGAGGCCCTGGGAATCAAACCCTGGACTTCCCATATGGTAAATGGGCGCCCCATCACTTTACCCACAGCCGCTTCCCTCAACTAACTATATTTGAGTGTGGACAGTTTGCTGAAGTCAGTGGTACCTTGTTAAAGTCTTTGTTGACATGGCAGAGGAAATGATACTGCCAAGTTATCCATTGTTATTCAGTCTAAATAATCATGCTTGGTTTCCATAAGAATGCTGGAAGCTCTGGTCATATAAACTGATTTCTCAAGGCTTAGCATTTACTAGGAAATTATCTGGAAACTCCTATTTTCTAACGAACATGTTCTAGAAAGAAAATGTTGAAGCCCTGCTAAAAATTATAGACTACTTTGTTAGCAGAGTACTGTGAGCTGACAGTATGAAGAATACCAAACACACATACCAATCTTTTGTTGTGGAATCGTATACACAGCTCAAGATTTTCATTACAACAAGCCAAGCAGCATCTTAAATTCTGTTACTGAGTCAGAATAGGAGGGGACGAAGGAAAGAATAAGAGGTCAATATGGTCTGCCCTTTAATCTCAAGGTCATTTTAATGATCCTTAGAGTAAGGTCGTGTCTTATTTACTCTCTTGCTTTGAGACATGGATTTACTTGAAACTCAAACCATTTTCTGGAGGAATAGCCAAGTCTAATCTGGCCTTACCATTAAAGGACAAAACAGGCTTATCTTTAGGAAGGTCCTGCGATGTAGTCGGCCCAGCAGCTTTGAAGCTGTTGATTGTTGACAGCTAACTTTCCTGGATGGGATATGTGCAGATGCCAAAGACAGGTGGCTATTTCCATAATATATATATTTTTTCAGTGTGGCACCTAGAGCCTCAGTGGGCAAATTGGAAACTTAGAATGGGTTCTAGAAAAGGCAGCAGAGTATAGTGGAAGGAACTGTGAAAAAGGTCAGGAAACAGGATTCATTTGGTCCCTGCTTGCTTCATGATTTTGGACAAATCATTTCACTTCCATGGGCTTCACCTTCCTCATTTATAAATCAAGACAACTGAACCACATGATTTCAAAGATCCTGGCCCCTTCCAGCCTCAAAGTACCAGTAAGTCTAAGAGCTTGAACAGGGCAGTGCTGTGCCTTCCATCTAGTTATAACAGTGACACTATTCTTCTCCCAGGATTTAGGCTTGAAATTCATCCACAATATACTATCATTCACCAGGTTCTGTCCATTTTTCTCTTAGTAATGTTATTTATCTTTTTTTCCTTTTCACTTCCTTCACATTTGACCAGACTCTCTTTATACTAGTCAGGGTGATTGCCTAATCCTTTTGCTGTCCACTCTTCCCTTCCCCAGCCCCACATCCTGTCTATGTTCTAAGTGTGAACCCTCCTTTCCCATCCCATCCTGTGTTCTGAGGCTCATCTTTCCTAAACACTACTTTGATTAGGAGCATTTCCTTGTTTAGAAATCGTCAACCTGCTCTGTGTGGCTTTTAAGATAGTGGGTAATTTTGCCTACCCCATACATCTAACTTTATCTCTGTTACCTTCCAACACATCCTGCAATGAAATGAGACCAGTTTTGTCATTGTTTCATAAGCATTCCATGTTCTTTCCTACTTTTGTGACTTTGTTCTTTTCTTTTCTTTCACCTAGAATACCTTTTATTCTTACAGCCTATACATGTGAGAAATCAGAGATTCAAGAGAGATAAAATAACTGAATAAAGCCCTGTAAATTGGCAGGCCAAGGGAGTGGAAGTGAAGGTGGAGTTAGCTATAGAAAGAAGGGAAGAACATTTGGGAGCCGGGAGGGAAGGACAAAACATGTAGGAATTTTGAGTCATGGAGAAAGGAAGTTTTAAAGAATCTGACTAATATCAAATTACCTTTGCCCTTAATAAAACGGAAGTCAAGTTCATCTGCTCAGAGAAATGGGGGTGGTGTTAAGGACCTGAAAAAAGAAGAAAAATACCCACTTGTTAGTGCATTGGGATGGGCATTAGCTGAGAAACATTTACTGAGAAACATTGAGAATCCAGCTGAAATGAATAAACGTAAAATGCAGTAGATTCATCTTAGTTTTCTGAATTTGTTCAGCAGTGCTCATCTGACTTTCTGGATGGGTGAATCCAGATGGTGAATTGCAGCCATAGTTGAGTATTGCTATTTTTCAGTTGGCTCTAATCCCCTCTGCTACCTCTTGCCAGATTCTAGACTGGATAAAGAAGCAAGTTAAGGCAGAAAGGGCTGGTTACCTTGGAAGAGAAAGATGCTAAAGCCCAAGAGAGGTACCAAGTCCATTTATTCTCTCACTCCTCTAGCTAACCATTTCATATTTTCTCTTCTTTCCGTAATTCTCTAACACCTCCTTCCCCGTCTCACACTCACTTGATGACCTTCTTTGCCATACACTGAGAAAATAGAGACAATTACAACTTCCAGAAGTTTCTTCTGCCATCTTTCCACCTAACTAGATGTGTGCCCATGTCCTCTGCTTTCCCTTCTCTTACTAAGGATCAATGTTCTCTGTTCCCATCTAAGGGTTTCCTTCAATACACAAAGACATCTCTCTCCACTGATTTTCTGCTTCCCTCTACCCTATCAATTTTTCACTGTTGAGGGGCAGATGGAGTAGGGGTAGACAAGAATTTAGTCAGTATTTATACAAGCAGGTATAAAGATGCAAAGGAGTTTAAGTGATTGACTGTGAAGCAGAAGAGGGGAAAGACCATATCGAGGGGTGAAGGGCCAGTGGCTTGGAGATCCCAGTGGAGTTAAAGCATGGCTTGTTGGATTCTTAACTGGAGAGAAAATGTGCTGGAAAAGTAGTCAAAGGTCAGAGAGTAGGTGCATGAAATTGTGATGATGAAGTGGTTGTTGGTTTAGGGAATAACTGTAGGGAACCAAGGGGGCTGTTGGATGACAGCCACAGTGAGGATTAAGAGGTGATAGAGTCTGATGATATTAGATTAAAAGCTGTGGGATTTTAGGGACGAGGGAGAGAGAATGGTTTGGTAACAACAGGGACATGCTGGGATGACATCTAGTAGCCCAGGAGTGTGAAGGCTGTGGGAGGAAAAAAAAACACCACCATATGAAAAGGTCACAAAAGAAGCCATTTCTCCAAGGTAAGAGCCAGGTTTTCTTGTTTCTGCCCTTATTCCCTTATATTTGATTCTTAACAGTGATAGCAATCTTTTTATAGTAGCAGAGAAATCTTTTCACTCCCATCTCACTCAGAGTAAGGCCTATGTGATCTGGTCCCTTGCCATCTACCTTCTGCTCCAGGTACACTCATCTCCTCAGTATTCCTAGAAGGCACCAGTATTCCTGCCTCAGGGCCTTTGTACTTGCTGTAGCTTCTGTCTGGAATACTCTTTCTCCAGATATCTTTGTGCTTTCTCCCTTACCTCCTTCAAATCTTTGTTCGAGTGTCTCTTTCTTTTGCAGGGCTTCTCTAGCCATCCTATTTGAAAAGATCTTTTCACAGTAGGTCACTTCAGAATTGAGACTCTAGGATGAAGTTTAGGACGCAGTCATTGTGGGAGGTAGAGGTGGAAAGAATGGGAAGGTCCTGTTGAGGAAGTTGAGTCACTGGACACTGGATAATTAGAATTCTGACTCCTCTAACATGGTGACAGGAGTCATGTAAAGAGGAAATGCCAAATTTGGCCCAAAGTCACTTGGAAATTTAGGAGGGTGTCTGGGTGGTCATTAGATGATGCCAGCAAAAGGAAGGAACACACCATATGACTGAGCCCTCTCCTCCACCACTGCTTTCTCCTCCTTCTGCCACTCCTGGTGCTGCCTGTGTGCTCATTCCAGGCAGACCTGGTATCTCTTGTGAGAAATGATGGCTGAGAAGACCCCAAGGAAGGAGTCCAGGCTGAGAACAATGATCATATTAATTTGAAGGTAGCAGGGCAGGATGGTTCTGTGGTGCATTTTAAGATTTAGAGGCATACAGCACCAGGTAAATTTATGAAAGCCAATTGTGAACCACAGGTTTTATCAGTGAGGTAAATCATTCTCATCCCACCTGTGCAATGGGAAATGGAGGATGAAGATATAATTGTGTTCCAGCAGCAAACTGGAAGTATGCTAAAAAAGAGAGCATACTACTTTATTCCAGAACTCTGTTCCTACAGACGCAAATACATTCTCTATTAGAAAAACAATTAGATCCCACCACCTCCTAACCACTATAGGATAGTCTTCTCTATTCTTTCATTTTCCCCTTCCTCATTCCTTAACTGTACATAAAGTAACAGTGTGTGTGCACAAACATATTGGTTTTTGTTTTGTATTGTTTTTTACTGAATGGCCAATGGCATGATTTGATCGACATCAAATGGGGATGGAATGAGAAAAAATGCCAGTTCTGTGAAAATACCGTCTTTTTCCATTAGTGACATCCTCATTCAGCTCTTAGCTGTATATTCCAGTAAGTTATTTTAATCTCACTGTTTAGAGCAAAACTATCAACGTTAAAAAATTCTTGCATACTCAGTTCAAGGGGAGAAATTTAATGTTTTTCATTTATCTTTGTAAAACCAAGGATAGTTTTGTAACTTTTTTGTGCATTGCTGTTACATATAGGGCAATCTGACTTTTAAGTGGGGATAAACTGCTCTAAGTGAAATGAGTGATATCTTGTTCTTTACATAAACTTCTTGTTTTAAAAAAAAACCGAGAAGAGAATGGTTTTAAAAACAAAAAGTAAGTCCATAAAGAAACAAAGTACTGGTTGTGATGTATTTCCCTCCCATTACATCAGTCTTCGTTCTTTTTCCAGTTCTCCTATGTGCATTTAGTTAAGTGTGAACTCTTTTGGTTTAGTAGATCTCTGAAAGTTTCTTAGAGTTAAAAAAAAAAAATTAGAAGTAAAATGTGCTAATGCTAGTTTTTAAGTCTGTTATTCTGGCATGCTGATTCCTTCATATCTTTGGGGTAGAGTACTAGCATTTGCTTTTCAAGCTGTCATGGATTCAAAATATAGATGATGATTTAACCTGATATATTTGTGGTTGGAAACTTTAGTATTGCCAAAATCTTTTCAATTGACATCTGAACATCTCAATTTTGTTTCTGGTAAATTTATTATTTTAAAATGCCTTGCCAGGCCATGGTACTTTACAAAGTTGGCAGCATATTGCTGATGACCTAATTTATTATTTGAACTCATTGTAAGTGTTCTAAATGTTTTACTATACAACTATTCATTTTATCCATTTGAAGTACACTTGAGGTATGCTTTATTACATGGAAGAGTTGTTTCCCCCTAGCCCCAATAAGCATAAAGTAATTCTCAACTTCCCACATTTAAGCATGAAGTACTTTCTAGAACATCAGAAAGAGTCATCCATTTCAAATAGTTTTCTTGCACCTTTCTAGTCCATACTTGAGGCTGCATTCCACTGTGCTTGAACCTTCTCTGAGTTGAAGTTTACCTGGTCACCTTCAGCTTTCAACCAGTATTTTCTCCTTTCTCTGGTTTTCTTCAATTCAGTTTCTTCCTCTTTTATTAGTCCCTTAGGATCAGTAATTCTTAATTATCCTTCATGACTCACTTTAAGGAAGGTCTTCCTGGATTCTTTTCTTCCTGCTGTCTTAGTCCCTTTGCTATATATACCATCATCAGCTTTCCCATCACAACTTTTTGCATCTTATTTAATGTTATGTTTAATGTTCATGTACCCCGTCACTGATGAAAAGGGACCATGTCTATTTTTTTAATTACTCTATCCTCGTTGACACACAGAAAGCACTTAGCAGCTATTTGT
This sequence comes from Dasypus novemcinctus, assembly GCF_030445035.2. NCBI lineage: Eukaryota > Metazoa > Chordata > Mammalia > Cingulata > Dasypodidae > Dasypus > Dasypus novemcinctus. The sequence goes on from NC_080695.1 coordinate 60,970,682, forward strand.
TGAATGAAACAAAGAATGAAAGTGAGTTTTAGTCCCCTCCTTGCCCCTGCAGCCATCCCTAGAGTTCATTTTATTTGCAGCACTACCATTTGTGAGGAAGAGACTTGGCCTCCCTACTCCTTGACATAAGTACACAGAGACCAGGCCTCTTCTCCTAAGGAAGTTTCACACACTGACATGTTTGTGACTAGGCTAAAAGTGTTTGAGAGGGTGACCTCAAATTTCTTTCAACTCCTAACTGGCTCTAATTGGAATTATTCTGCTGAGATGAAGATCTGGTTCTTGATATCAACTGAATCTCCTCTTCTATATGACCATCCTAGGAGGAGGAATAATGAAGTAAATAAATTTTTGTCAGAATATATAATATAGGTTACTATGGACAGGGCAGGGGTTGGGAATAGGGAGTTAACATTTCAAATGAACAGAGTTTCTCTTTGGGATGATGGGAAAGTTTAGGTAATGACTGGTGATGGTAGCACACGGTTGTGAACATAATAAACAACACTGAATTATATATATTTGAATGTGGCTAAAAGGGGAATTTTTAAGTTATATATGTGTTACTGGAATAAAATTTTTTAAACTATCGAGCAGCACTACACAGTAAACCCTAAGTTAAACCATAGACTGTAATTCATTGTACAATTATAAAAATATGCTTTCACCATTTGTATTAAATATACCACACCAATGCATGTGGTATATGGGAATCCTGTATTTTCTGCATCATTTTTCTATAAACACACTACTTCTCTAATAATAAAAAAGTCATCCCTGATCTCAAGATGCTCCTACCTAGTGAAAAAGGCTCCCTTGTGCAGATAATTATGAATAGAAGAAGGGTTTTTCTTTCTGTCTTAAAGGTCTTTCCAACCTTCCCTTCCCAGCACATTCCTGTTCATTCTGACTAATCTGTGTCAGGCTATATGGTCCCATAGCACCTGTTCTTTTCCTTCTTAGCATTCCTCACAATGTTAATTATGTCTTTCCCTATGTTTAATGTTTCTGTTCCTTGAGACTAAGCTCTGTAAAGGAAGGGACAGTATCTATTTTGTTCTTTTTTTTTTTTTTTAAGATTTATTTATTTATTTAATTCCCCCCCCTCCCCTGGTTGTCTGTTCTTGGTGTCTATTTGCTGCGTCTTGTTTCTTTGTCCGCTTCTGTTGTCGTCAGCAGTACGGGAAGTGTGGGCGGTGCCATTCCTGGGCAGGCTGCACTTTCTTTTCACGCTGGGTGGCTTTCCTCACGGGCGCACTCCTTGCGCGTGGGACTCCCCCACGAGGGGGACACCCTTGCGTGGCACGGCACTCCTTGCGCGCATCAGCACTGCGCATGGCCAGCTCCACACGGGTCAAGGAGGCCCGGGGTTTGAACCGCGGACCTCCCATATGGTAGACGGAATCCCTAACCACTGGGCCAAAGTCCGTTTCCCTATTTTGTTCATTTATGTGTTGTTTGCTTCTGGCACCTTAACTGGCACATTGTAGGCATTCAATAAATAATTTATATAAAAATGAAAATGCATATGGTAGTTTCTCCAAGAACTCACATTTCCAGGAGGAGACAGTATCTACTATAATGTCTAGGCCCTTTACCAAAAAGAGCAAGAAAGTACAGTGATTTGGGAGTAAAATAGGAAAATTGGAACTGGAAGAATCTGGGATGACTTTATTTAAAGCATTAGAAAGTAGAGAAGATTAGAATGGAGAAAAGAATGTCCACAGCTTCATTATTAGGAGACAATCATTGGTAAATTTCAGCATTTCCTCTCATTTTCTTTAAAATACACATTACTTTGTACTTTGAAATATTTCATAAATTTAGAAAAATCTAGAGAAAAATCTCTGGCTGACTTAGTCAAAGCTTCACATTTTGCTACCTTTCGTCTCATGTTAAAAGATTAAAGTGATATGAAATGTACAAAACATTGCCCACATAGTCCATGAGCCCTGTTTTCAACTTCCCTGTCTTTCTTTTGCAGAAGAGCTATTATCCTGAAGTCGGTGTTTGTAACTCTGATGGATGGTTTTCTACTTACACTTCTTGTAAATGTAGTTTTTTTTAAAGATTTATTTTATTTATTTCTTCCCACCCACTCATTGTCTGCATTTGCTGTATCTTGTTGTTGTTGTTGTTGTTGTGTGCTGGTCTTCTTTTTAGGAGACACTGGGTACTGAATTCCCATGTGGGAGGGATGCACCTAATCACTTGAGTCACCTCCGCTCCCTGCTTTGTTGTGTCTCTTATGTTTTCTTCCTTGTGTCTCTTGTTGCGTCATCTTGTTGCATCAGGTCGTTGTGCCTGCCCATTGTATCAGCTTGCCATCTTGCTTGTCTTCTTTAGGAGGTGCTGGAAACTGAACCCAGACCTCCCATGTGATAGGCAGGAGCCCAGTCATTTGAGCCCCACCTGCTTCCCCTTGTAAATGTCTTTATAAGTAATATATTTAGTCAGTGGATCTTGAACTTTGTACACTATGTACTGTGTATGTATTTCTGTGACTTGCTTTGTTCATTTAACATACACCTGAGATGTGTCCATATACATTTGTGTAGCAGCAATTCTTTTATTTCTGTTGCTATATGATATTCTAGGATTATTCTACAGTTTATTCATTCTTCTGTTATTCAGAGTTCTACTTATGTCCATGTTTCACTATTAAACACTTTTGCTGTGAACCTTCTGGTACATGTCTTCTTGTGCATTTGTTTGACAGCTTCTCTAGGATATGGTTCCTAGAGGTAGAATTGCCAGAGCATAGAATGTGTGCATCCTGACTTCACGACATATTGCCAGATCCGTCTCCAAAGTAATTTTGTGAATTTCTACCCATAACCTTACTGTATGAGAGTTGCTTTTGTTCCATACCTTTGCCAGGCTTTGGTATTATCAATCTTTCGAATTTTTGCCAATTTGAAATAGTGCATTTCCTTGATATCTGGTGAGCATCATTTCTTATATTTGGCTTTTTCAAAACCTCTTTTTGACTTGTTTGCTTTTGTATGTGTTTCTATTGGACTGTATTTTTTCCCTTACATGTTTTTACTATTGATTATGGAAGGCCCTGAGATAAGAACTTTGAGTAAATGTTATAATTGGAACTTAGGGTCCAGGGATAAAGAAAAATGGGTGGTGGCATTAGAAAAGTATGTGGACATGATATTGTGGAGGGTTTTGAAGAAACTTGAGGACCTAGTTAGATCTGAGTGTAGTAGCAGGTCACTGGGTGCTGACAGTGACAGCAGTCATGATTGGGAGCATGAGCTTTTGGCAGAATCTGTTTTTGCTAAGGTTGCTAAGGGTCTCAAGATGTTGTTATTTGTGAATTCCCCACAAATTTGTGCATATACCTTCTTTTTTTCTGGAGACTTTTCTGTGATCTCTTCTTTAAAATGTTACCCTCTAAAAATCTTACCAGATGCTTCAAACTTCTATTATAAAAGGCATTAGAAGCTGCTTATTATCAACTTTTCATTGCTTCTGTGTTATGGTCGTCATTCAAAAAATGGTTTTTTACCATTGCCATTCTCTTTTTCAGTTTAATGAGGCTTTTCTTTTTTTAAGCTTTAGGCTTAAATTTTTTTTCTCTACTTTGTAGTGAATTGAATCAGAAAAGTAAAGAATGCTATTTTTAAATGCTATTATTCTTTTGAAGAAAAGCGTCAGTTTAAAATGTTTGTCTAAACTGCAAAGGGTTTCTTCTAAGAATGAATAACATGACCATTTTAGATTTTAGAGAACAAGAGCGGATGTCACAATGCTCTAAATGTATGTTGTCTTCCTTATTTTGCTGGCATTTGAACTCTTAAATAGAGTTCTGAGGTACTTACTGAGTTAGTAAGAATCAACTTAGAGAAAACTGGCTAGTATGCAGGTCATTAAGCAAGCCCTCATGAAACCTCTGGTGCATCCCTGATGTTTGAAAAAGGAGTATTTTCCCCAGTAGACTGGGGAAAAAACTTGAAAATGTTTTTTTTGTGTGTGTCTTTTTTCTTTCCAAGTTGGAAATATCTTTATTCTCTTTGCAGATTTCAAAGTATTGTCTACTTTTAGAAATTTTACTCAAAAATTTTACAGAAGAGTATAGAATGTCATCCCCAATAGAACTGTCTGCAATGACGGAAATATTCTTTTGTGTGCTGTCTAATAGAGTAGTCATTAACCACATGTGGCTGTTGAGCACTTTAAATGTGGCTAGTACAAATGTGGAACTGAATTTTTTATTTAAATAGCCACATGTGGCTAGTAGTCTATTGTATTAGGCACTCAGTGATGACCAGGTTTGTATGTACACTTGCATGTTTGTCTCTCTTGTATCTGCTGGTCTTGCTGTTTGCCTCCTGCCCATTTTCTGTTTATTTATCTTGTGCGCTATCTCTTTTTCTCTTGCCTTCTTCCTATTTCTTGGGCATTAAGCTTGCCATGCTCTCCCTGCCTGCCCTGGCCTGCCAACCTGTCTGCCACCCTTTCTGCCTGCCTCTGCCTGCTGCTCTCCCTGCCTGCCCCATACTTTCTCTTGCTTTCTCTATGCACATATTGTATATACACCTAATGCATTCTGTTCAGTAGCAGTGAAGTTTTTCTTAATTACATATCATGGACATTTCTTTTTTCAGTTTATGTAGATCTATCTCATTTTTTTTTCAATTGTAGCATAATTTCAGTGGAATGAATGTACCAACATTTATTTAACCTACTGATAGGAGTAAGTGTTTGTTTTAGTTTCTCAGCTGCTAAAACATACCATAAAATGGGTCGGCTTAACAAAGATTTTATTAGCTTACAGTTTTGAGGCTTGGAGAAGTCCAGTATTGAGACACAAGCAAGGCTGTGCTTTCTCTCCAAAGACTGTTTTGTTCTAGGACTGGCAGCTGGCGATCTTTGGCCCTTGGCTTTTCCATCACATGGCAGTGTCTTCTCCTTTCTCTTATGGGTTCTGTTGACTTCCAGCTTCTGGCTGCTCCCCATGGCTTCTCCCTCCGTGGTCTGCACTATAAGGCCTTCAGTAATAGGATTGAAACCCATCCTGATGAGGTTGGGCCACACCTTAGTTGAAGTAACCTCATCAAAAGGTCTTATTTACAATGCAGTCACTCCCACAGGAATAGATTAAGATTAAGAACATGTTTTTCTGGGGTACATAACTCTAAGCCACCACAGTTGTTCTCACTTTTTCTCTGTAGATATATTCTTATTTTTTAACACTGTACTTTTTTGTCTGCCCTTTCTTATGTACTGTGGTGCCTATTAGAGTTCTCTAAGAACTTCAAATTAACACCCCACTGGAATCTCATACTTGGATCCTCCATGACCGTATTGAGGCTGGCAGTTGCTTAACGGTGCAGTGACATGATTCTGATCAGATATCATCCACTGTGCTAAGGAAGAGAAAGGAACTTTTTGCCAGCTGCTGACTATCTCAGACAGGCAGACTTGGGTACAGTGCCTCTGCCTTCCATGAGATCGTTTTGGCAATGGTGCTGTGTGATGGCAGTGCTAGGCACATTTGCTGCCCACCTTCCAAAAGTCCATCTTGTTTTATGCTCAGAATTGCACCAGGGATAAATACTGTGGGCTTGAATTCTCTCTCAGACTCAAAAGAAAAATTTAATTCCTGTCCAAGGTTTAATGGAAATCCTGGCTTGGCATGATGAAGAGTCAAGTGAGCCAAAAGGGGCAACTAGGAGAGGAAGCCTTGGGGAATCGAGGGTAGTGATAGGGATGGGTAAGGGTAAACAGATTTCTTCTCTTAACACCTCAGTTTTGTCCAGTGGGTAATTTTCACAAGATCTCCCAGAAATTTTCTAAAACTATTTTATTGTTACTTATCTAATTTAAACGCTTGTCTTTTTTCTTTTTGGAGTATCTTGTGTATTAACATTCCAAGTAATAGTTGCTTTTCTTACTTAGTAGATAGGTTTTCATACTTTAAACCTTTTTTAGAAGGTTTATAATATGCTGAGGTCATTTCCAAATATGTCCCAAGTGATGATTAAAGATTTTTCGTCTTTATCTGCAAACTCTTTTTCTTAAGGACAATGATGTATTTATGGGAAATAATTAAAATGTTTGAAAAACAAACGGTTTGCGGAACACAGAAATCTTAGTTGCCTCCCCCTTTGTTTAGTCATTTCCAGTGCAGAAATTTTAACTTTAAATAATTACTTTCAAAGACTAAATTAAAATTTTGAACTTTTCTGGCTACCTTTAGAAAAAGCTAAACAGACACTATGTAATAAGGAATAAACAGTACATGGAGAGGTTTTCTTTTACTGATTAAACTGAAAAAAAAGCTTTGGGAAATTATTGTAATCAACTGAGATTGATTTGGATTCAGAAGTGACTTTAGGAACAACATCTTTTTAAAAAAACTGTTTTTTTTTTTCTTTCAGAAAATCCTATTTTAATGCATATAGCCGTGTTCTGATGCCACATATCTAGAAATCCAAATGCTTGTTGAGTCACAGATGATGGAGAAAACATTGCAAAATATAAATATTGATTTCAGTCTCTGTTACTTTTAGAGTTAATCTGTGTTATGCCTCTATTAGAGAAATTTTTAAACCCTATTATCATTTATTTGTCAGAATATTTTTGTGTGTGTGTCAGAAGAGTTAGTAGAAATCAACTTTTTATTTGGAAGTTTGAAGTATAATTAGAAAGTCAAGACAAGCTAGAAATTAGGTTTAGTATGAGGTTTTGAAAAATATTTAAGTAATAATTTTAATGCTTTTTATTTTATTTCACATAATAAATGCAGGGAACCAGAAAATGTTTAAAATAGAATAACAGTATTTACTGGCATTGCCTAATTACTGTGCCTGACGCCCACCTCATATTCCCCTCACCTCCAGATGGCTCCCTCGTTTGTTTGCTCATTGCCTCTTGTTTTTTGTTCATTGTCTGTTTTGTTTTTTCTTTAGGAGGCACTGGGAACTGAACCTGGGACCTCCCATGTGGGAGGCAGGCACTCAACTGTTTGAGCCATATTTGCCTCCCCCTACCTCACATTTATTATTTCCTCAACTCTCATATCAATCCTTTGAAGTAAGTTCTTTCGTTGTCCCATTTTCCACTAAAGATTATGTGGCTTTGAAAAGTTAACTGACTTGTCCCTAGAAATTTTCTGAGCTGGAATTTGAACCCAAACAGCCAAACAACAGAGTAGGAACTCTTTACCACCACAATTCTTTCTTGACAAGGTCTTGTGGAATTGGGCCGAAATCTATGACAGTTAGGTGAATTCATCAACCATGAAACCACCATGCCTAAAGATGACGTCATTGAGCAATTATTGACTCAGTGCCAAGCATGACTGCCAGCACTTGACATATATTGTCTCATTTAATTTGCACCCTGCAAGGGAGATAATACTGGCTCTCATTTTACAGTGTTAGGGAGATTGAGTAACTTGCCCATAAACAGTCATGCCTCTTGTAACTTGTGAGTCAATCTAAAGAATTTTATTAGTTTTTTACAAAGATTTCCCAATTTCTCTTGAGACCAATATTTTAATCAATGCCAAAGATGAATATACAAAAGGCAAACATTTCAGATGATACAAAGCTAAGAGTGTAAATATATTGGAGAGTAGAATTAATCAAGAAATTGTTTTGGTTTTGATTAGTTTCCTTTTAAAGCATAAGTAATATATTTACTTGTTCAAAGATAATATAACAATACTAAACATCCACTTTGATTTCTGCCAATGGCCAGTCCTTCACTCCCCCCACTTCCCATACAATCTAAGAGCCTCTTTGCTTTCTTTCTGTTTTTAAAGATTTATTTATTTCCCCCTTTCTCCTCCCCCCCCCCCCCCCCCCCCCCGCCTGCTGTTTTTGCTGTTTGTGTTGTCTTTTCTTCTCATTTTCTCTCCTCTAGGATTCAATCCTGGAGACCTCTGATGGGGAGAGAGGTTCCCTGTCAATTGCACCACCTCAGTTCCTGGTTTCTGCTGCGCTTCACCTTGCCTCTCCCTTTGTCTCTCTTTTTATACGCTTCACCTTCATCATCTTGCTGCGTGACTCACTTGTGCAGAGCACTGACTCATGCCGGCACTTGCGTGAGCACTTGTGCAGGCACTGGTTTACCCCGCAGGCATTGGCTTGCTGCACAGGCACTCTTTCTCTTCTTTTTCACCAGGAGGCCCCAGAGATCAAATCCAGGTCCTCCCGTATGGTAAGCAGAAGCTCTGTCACTTGAGCCACATCTGCTTTACCTCTTTGCTTTCTTGTCTTACCCCAGTGTTTCATTTTAGCAAAAATGAATACATATATTCTTCTTTCCCCTTTTCTAATTCACTGTTATGCTTAGCAACAAATCTTAGAGATCTTTCCATTTCAGTATTACATAGAGCGCTTCCTTATTCTTTCTTATAGCTGCATGGTATTCTCTTGATTAAATATACAAAAATTTAACCCATTTCCTATTGATGGTGACAGACTGTTTCTAATTGTTAGCTATTAAAATCATACTGCAGTGAATAATTTTGTGCAAAATCATTGTTTTAGATCTGTTTTTAATATGTGTATGGTAAAATTCACTGCTTTTTGGCATATGGTTCTGAGTTTTAACACAATCATAGGGTTTCTTCATCATGACCATAATCAAGATATAGAACAGTTTCATCACCAGTAAATTGCCTGGGTTGCCCCTTTGTAATCTGCCCACTCCTGCAACCACTGATTTTCTCTCTGTCCCTATAGCTTTGGCTTTTCTGGGATGTCATACAAGTGGAATCAGACACTGTTGAAGCCCTTTGAGACTGACTTCATTCATGTAGCATTAATAATGCATTTGAGATTTAGCCATGTTTCTGCATGTCAGTAGTTCATTCCTTTTTATTGTTTAGTAGTAGTCCATTGTATGGATGTACCATAATTTATTTATTCATTTACCAGTTGAAAGAAATTTGAGTTTCTCCCAGCTTTTGACAGTTGTGCCTAAAGCTCCACCCATTTGGCAGACTAATACTATCCTCCATTCTCTTCTTATTCTCTGGGAATCATTCATTATGAATGCACTTGGAGATGCAAAACCCAATCATTCAAGCTAAAAGAATTTTTTGGTCATTTTACCTCTAGAATGAATAAAACTTTTTATTCTTTCTCTTTTTATGTAGTGAATTAAAAGCCACAGGTACTTTTAAGACTTGCTAATTCAAGTTATTTATAGATAGATTCTTTTTATTTTTTAATTTCTCTCCTTTTCCCCCTCCCCCACCCCACCCCGGTTGTCTCTTCTCTGTGTCCATTTACTGTGTATTCTTCTTTTTGTCTGCTTCCGTTGTCAGCGGCACGGGAATCTGTTTCTTTTTGTTGTTGTTGTTGCGTCATCTTGCTGCATCAGCTCTCCGTGTTTGCGGCGCCCTTTCTTGGGCAGGCTGCACTTTCTTTGGCGCTGGGCGGCTCTCCTTACGGGGTGCACTCCTTGCGCATGGAGCTCCCCTACGCAGGGGGCACCCCTGCGTGGCAGGGCACTCCTTGCACGCATCAGCACTGTGTGGGCTAGCTCCACACGGGTCAAGGAGGCCCAGGGGTTGAACCGTGGACCTCCCCTGTGGTAGGCAGATGCCCTACCTACTGGGCCAAGTCCACTTCCCTATAGATAGATTCTAATGAATATTTCAGAACAGTTTGCTTAAGTATAGTTACAGTACTTATTAAGAATGTTTGCTCTCTCTGCTTAGAGAAGCCCACACAAAATCTTGGTGTGTATTTTCATCTTTCCCATTTCTGAGCAAGCATTACCTATTACCCAAATAAATTCTTTTTACTAGCCTAACTGAAGAAAAAAAAGAGTGCATCATTTTGGGTGGTGGTAAGTATATAATTTGCTCCATGCTGTATTCATTTGAAGTAGATTTACTGTAAACAAGTTTAAAAATAAATCATCGCATTGGCATTTTTAGAACTATAACAGCTACTCCCACCATAGGAGAAGAGTTATATAACTTTTTCTGTACAGTGCATTGTCAGTGTTTGGCATATTTATGGTACATTTTTGCTGTGCACTTAATAGCTACACATAAAAACCAACTGCTACAGAAAGAATAATCCTGCGTATTATTATACTGAAAGAATATGCCCTATTTATAGGTAGTACACCTAAAACTGTAGATTTCATTTTCTTCTGGTCTGGAGTTTAATCCCATTCATATAGTCAGGGCTTGCTGAAATGGAGCAATAAGAGGAATAGTGTTCCCTTCGGTCTACCATGAAGCAGGCATGCTATACTTGCTCCTCTTATAGCACTTACATTGTATTGCCTCTTTGACAAGTTCTTTCTTTACATCCTTGAGGACAGGGTTATGATTGATTCATCATTCTAACCCTAGTGCCCAACATAGATTCTAATGGGGATGTGCCTTCAATATATATATGTTGAAGAATTGCATGAGTGGATCTTTTTGTAACATTGTCTCCCACTTCCCCACTGTCTCCCCACTCCCTACATTTATCCCTCCCAATCATTTGTTCCAATTTATTTTTTGACACGCCCTTGTCATGATATCATGGAAGAAATATGGCTCTGAAATCAGAAAGACTAAATTGGAATCTTGGCTTTGATGCTAATCTCTCAAATTTGTTTAATCTTTTGAAGCACTGAGGGTGAAACCAAGGAAGGCATAGAATGGATTTAGTGCCACACCTAGTAGAAATTCAGTAAATATTCTTCCCTTTACGTCTTTTCCTTTGCTATTCTGGTTTCTTAAATTAAGAAACTGGATCCTTGAGAGGTTAAATGATTTGCCTGAAGTCAAATATCTCTCCCTTGAACCATATACCCTTTGTTTCAAGTTCCCACCTAGAGCACCACTAGTTTCTCAAAGTGAACACTCCCCTTTCTCTCTCACTTAACACTCATCCCTGCCTTGGTGTGGCCCCACCAGCCCTTCAAAATGCCCAAATCTAGAAACCTCAGTCAGTCACCCTCAATTCTTTAATCCCTTTACCTTTCAGATGAGGCAAGCATCAAGACTTGAAATTTTGTCTCTTAAGTATTATGTGGATTTATTCCCTTTTTCACATTTCCACTGTCTTAACTCAGTCCCTCAGCAATTTATCATTAAATTTTATCAGTTACTGGCTTCTGCCAGAATTATCTTTCCAAAATACAAATCGATTCATATCACAGTTTTTTTAGAGTCCACATTCCCTCACAATTGCGCTTTGCCTTACCAAGCCAGCCTTGTCTTTGATCACTCCATGCCATGCCCTTCGATATTAACCCCATCAAACTTTTTGCTATTATGTGTTTTTACTGATAAGATAAGCTTTTGTGCCTGGCAAACTTCTGCTCTTCCTTGAAGATTTCCTAACTTACTCAAGTGCACTTAGACATTCAATTCTCTAGGTTCCCATAGTACTTTTTGTTTTATTAGAGATATTGTAGGTTTATAGAAAAACTACACATAAACTACAGAGTTCCCATATACCACCCTTTTTATTAACAGCCTGCATTAGTATGGAACTTTTGTTACAACTTATGAAAACATTTTTATATAATTGTTGCTGTTATCTATAGTTCATCCTTTATATTAGAGGTCCCTGTCTTGTACATGCCTATGTTGTTTAAAATTTTTATTCTAATAACATTATATACAACCTAAAATTTCCCCTTTTAACTAAATCACATATATAATTCAGGATACTGTTAATTACATCCACAATCTTGTGCTGCTGTTACCATCTATTACTAAAACTTTATGATCAACCCAAATAGAAAAATCTGTATAATTTAATAATTAACTTCCCATTCCCTTCCCTCACCTCATCCCCTAGTAACCTGCTTGTTTTCAGCTCAGCTAGTTTGATCTTTTTCTAGATCCTCTAGTTTTGAGTTAAGTCTCTGATTTGAGATCTTCTTTTTTAATGTGAACATTTAGAGCTAGAAATTTCCCCCTCAGAACTGCCTTTGGTGCATTCCATAAAGTCTTTTTTTTTTTAAAGATTTATTTTTATTTATTTATTTCTCTCCCCACTCCCCTGCCCGCCAGTTTTCCTCTCTGTGTCCGCTCTCTGTATGTTCTTCTGTGACCGCTTCTATCCTTATCAGCAGCACTGGGAATCCGTGTCTCTTTTTGTTCCATCATCTTGCTGTGTCAGCTCTCCGTGGGTGCGGCGCCACTCCTGGGCAGGCTGCGCTTTCGTGCTCTCCTTACGGGGCGCACTCCTTGCATGTGGGACTCGCCTATGCGGGGTACACCCCTGCATGGCAGGGCACTCCTTGCACACATCAGCACTGAGCATGGGCCAGCTCCACACGGGTCAAGGAGCCCGGGGTTTGAACCACGGACCTCCCATGTAGTAGGCAGACGCCCTATCCATTGAGCCAAGTCCGCTTTCCCCCTAAAGTCTTGGTATGTTGTATTTTCATTTTCCTTCACCTCAATGTATTTCCTAATTTCCCTTGTGATTTCTTCTTTGACCCATAGGTTGTTTTAAGTAGTATGTTGTTTAATTTCCATATGTTTGTGAATTTTCTATTTTTCTCTCACTGATTTCTAATTTCATTCCTTTGTGGTCAGAGAAGCTACATTAAATAAAAAGTTTCAAAAATTTATTGAGACTTGTTTTATAACCTACATATGGTCTATCATACATATGGTGAGCCATGTGCTCAAGAGAAGAGGGTAATTCTACTGCTTTGTGTGAAAAGTTCTATAATATATATGTCTGTTAGGTCCAGCTGGTTTAGAGTATCTTTCAAGTCTTCTATTTTCTTACTGATTTTCTAGATGTTCTATCTATTATTGAAAGTGATGTATTGAAATCTCCTATTATCAGGGTAGTACTATCTGTTTCTCCCTTAGATTTGCCAATATTTGCCTCATATTCTTTAGGGCTCTGCTGTTAGAAGCATACATATATTTATAATTGTTAAGCTTCTTGCTGAATTGACCTCTTTATCAATATATAGTGACCTTCTTTGTCCCTTGTAACAGTTTCTGACTTAAAATATATTTTGTCTGATATTAATATAGCTCCCCCATCTCTTTTCACTTTGAACTGATTTATGTCTTTGAATTTAAGTTGCATGTCTTGTCAACACTGTGTAGTTGTGTCATGCTTTTTTGTTTATTCTGCCAATCTCTGTCTTTGACTGAGGAATTTAATCCTTTTACATTTAAATTAACTAATATTAATGCAGGATTTTCCTTTGTCATTTTGCTATTTTGTGTTCATAAGTCATTACCTTTTTGACCCTCAGTTCTTTCATTAATGCCTACTTCCTTTTTTTTTTTTTTAACTTGTACCATTTTGAATCCTTTCTCATTTCTTTCAGAATATTTTTTCATGTATTTTCTTTATGGTTACCGTGGGGTTAAATTTTTTTTTTCTTCTTTAGTTTCTTTTAAATGTTATATTAAAAAATATGAGGGCAGCAGACTTGGCCCAGTGGTTAGGGCATCCGTCTACCACATGGGAGGTCCGCAGTTTAAACCCCGGGCCTCCTTGACCCATGCGCGGTGCTGATGCATGCGAGGAGTGCCCTGCCACGCAGGGATGTCCCCCGCATAGAGGAGCCCCATGCCCAAGGAATGCACCCCGTAAGGAGAGCCGCCCAGCGTGAAAGAAAGTGCAGCCTGCCCAGGAATGGTGCCGCACACACGGAGAGCTGACACAACGAGATGACGCAACAGAAAGAAACAGAGATTCCCGTGCTGCTGACGACAACAGAAGCGGACAAAGAAGAAGATGCAGCAAATAGATACAGAGAACAGACAACTGGGGGCGGGGAGGGGAGAGAAATAAATAAATAAATCTTTTAAAGAAAAAAAAGCAAAGTGATCTAAGGAGTATTCTTAAGAAATAGTCCTGTTGAAGAAATTCTAAGTACTTAGTATAGAAATAAAAAAAATTTAAAAAAATGAGGTCCCATATACCCCCCAACCCCCTCACCCCATTCCTCCCACATTAACAACCTCTTTCATCATCGTAGCACATTCATTGCATTTGGTGAATACGTTTTAGGCACTGCTGCACCACATGGATAGTGGTTTACATTGTAGTTTACACTCTCCCCCAGTCCACCCAGTGGGCCATGGCAGGACACACAGTGTCCAGCATCTGTCCCTGCAGCACCACCCAGAACAACTCCAAATCCTGAAAATGCCCACACATCATATCTCTTCTTCCCTCTCCCTACCATCAGCAGCTACCATGGCCACATTTTCCACATCAATGCTACAATTTCTTCCATTACTAATCACAGTAGTTCCACAGCAGAACACCAGGAAGTCCACTCTAATCCATACTTTATTCCTCCATCCTGTGGACCCTGGGATGGTTATGTCCAGTCCCCTCTATATCAAGAGGGGGCTTAGATTCTATAAAATTCATATTTGATCTGATACCAGCTTATCTTCAATAGCATAAACATACACTGTTCTTATACTCATCTTTCCTTCCACTTTATTTTTGTACTTCTTACAGAATGTATCTTTGTACATGACATGTCAAAAACCATCAATTTATGATACTTGTTATGCATTTGCGTTTTGCTGCCTGTGTGGAACAAGATGTGGAGTTGTATGACAAATAATATAATACAATAGTAGTGGCATTTATAATTACCCAGATGGTTACCTTTACTAGAAGTCTATTTCTTTATATTGCTTTGACCCACTGTCTAGTGTACTTTCCTTTCAGTCAGAAGAACTTCTTCTAGCATCACTTGTAGAGAAGGTCTAGTGGTGACAAATTCTCTCAGCTTTTGTTTATCTGGGAATGTTTTAATGTATCCCTCGTTTTTGAAAGAAAGTCTCACCAGATATAAAATTCTTGGTTAACAGTTGTTTTCTTTCAGCACTGTAAATATTTTGTACCACTGCCTTCTTGCTTCCATGGTTTCTGATGTGAAACCTACTAGTGATCTTATTGGGATTTCCTTGTACATAACTTGTTGCTTTTCTCTGGTAGCTTTCAGATCTCTCTACTTGTCCTTGACATTGGACAATTTGTTACAATGTGTCTGGGTGAGGTTCTCTTTGAATTTATCCTGTTTGGGGTTAGTTGGGCTTCTTGAATGTGTGTTCATGTCTTTGGCAAAATTTGGGAAGTTTTCTGCCATTACTTCTTTGAATATTCCTTCTGCCCCTTTCTTTCTCCTCCTTCTGGGACACACTTCATGCATATATTGATATACTTGGTATCCCAGGGGTCTCTTAGGCTCTATTCCTTCTTATTCTTTTATCTTTCCGGCTCCTCAGCCTGAATCATTTCAATTTTCTTGTCTTTGAGATCCCTGGTTCTTAATTCTGTGCTGTTGAAAATATCCAGGGAATTTTTCACTTCAGTTGTTGTATTCCTCAACTCCAGTATTTCTCTGGAGAGATTTCCATATTGTTCATTCTTTTATTCAATATTACTTTAATTTTTCTCCATTTTTTCCATTATCTCCTTGAGCATATTGAGGATCATTATTTTGAAGTCTTTTTTTCTAGTAAGTCACAAGTCTGGTCCTCTTCATTGATGGTTTCTGGATTTTTATCTTGTTCTTTTGGGTGGGCCATTATTTCCTGTTTCATTGTTTGTCTTGTAATTTTTTATTGGACATTGTACAGTTTAATATTTTAAATTGTCAACTTTGGCGTTTAGTCCCTGGGGTGTCCCTTAAGTTTTTATCTAGCCAGTTTTATGGCATAGATTTTCTTGACTGTCAGGAGCTAACCAAAACAAACCAAGTTTAAAAAGTACCTTTCACTCTCTTTATAAATTGGCTCTGCATTCACAGGTAGTCTTCAGAGCTTAGCCGTTCTATCAAATAGGTCTGCCTGAGGCAAATGGGAAGTGCAAGGTTCTCTGTCTTATCTGAGCTTGCCTTGTGCAAGGAGCCTGCTTCACTTCCTGTCCTGGGCTTGTGCTTGCTAGAAGCCTTAGGAATTCCCCATTTACAAACCACAGGAGTTTGAGTCAGTGACCTCCTGTCCCTTTGAAATGGTACTCTTTCCCACTCCTGAGTGCTCTTTTGAGTGGCTTAATGCAGGTTGTCCTTTGCCCTTGGCCATTTCAACTTGTTTCTCCCATGGGCCCAGCTGTCTTAATGAGGCTCCTCTGTCTTCCGAACAAACTCTGAGAGAGCAAGCCTGAGACATTCTGGCTCAGAGTCTCAGACTTATACCTAACATGTTGACACTTATGTACGTGTGCACACAGGGGCCACTCTGCTCCCTCTGGATCAGGGACCTACAGTAGGAGTGCCAGCTGGCTCCACTCAGTGTTGTGGAGGGGGTGGGGAACAGGCCAGCAAGGACACCAGAAATTTTTTCTATGGCTTTCGAAACGGAGTTGTTATTTTTTTAATTCAGCACTTGCCCAGTTAATGCATTCCTCTAACTGTTTTCCATAGTTTTGAGGAAAGTTGCTGTCTTTAAGATTCCTCTGCCACCCTTGCCCCAGGGTGATTGGAACAATGGTAGATCTCAGAGAAGACACCTCCCTACCCCTCCTACCCCCCCCACCCCCGCCAGAGATCCAAGGTAGCTGATCAAAAGTAGATATCTGGGATTAGACCACAAACTTCCTGGAGTTTGGAGGACTAGTTCTTTATATCCCACCCTGGTACCACCAGCAAGCTGAGCTGGGAGCCAGAGCTCCAGTCTCCACTGTTAGCAGCCAAGAGGCTGGGATAAGGGTACCTGCTGCAGGGAGAGTGAAACTCACTCACCTGCCTTTATTGCCTCTTCCTCCAGGTCCTGCCAGGATACTGCACAGTGTTCCCCTAGACTCTGGAGTTTCAAAGTGGTTGATTCAGGCAGTTCCTGCCAGTTCAGTAGTTATTTTGGTGGAGGGACTGATTTCAGGAGCTTCCTTCTCCACCATCTTCCCACAGTCCTTTCCTCATGGTACTTTTTACCTATTTATATTCTACTATTTGTCACATATGCTGTAATCATTTGCTTCACTCCTTTCTTCCCACTTGTTGGACAAATTATTCATCCTCTCAAAAATATGGGGTACAAAGTGTAAACCATAATGTAAACTATAGACATTGATTAGTAGTAATGCTTCAATATTTGTTCCTCTGTTGTAACAAATGTACCACACTATTAATAGGGGAAAATGTGAGAAGGGAAGGGGATGGGGTATATGGGAATCCCCTATATTTTCCATGTAACTTTCCTGTAATCTAAAACTAATTTTAAAATAAGGTTTATTACATTTAAAAAAAGGAAAAAAATGTTAGAAAATACCTAGACATCAGCAAAAAAAGAAAGAAAAGAAAAAATTGAGGACTCCTCTATATCAGTGATTCTCAATACTGGCTACACGTTAGAATCACCACATCTCAAACCAATTATATCACAATCTCTCAAGCTGCCTCCTCCCCACCCCCAATCAAGGACTTTTTTTAAAACCTCCCCAAATGATGGTGGTAGACATCTGTTCTCAGATACTTTTCAGCCAAAGTATTCTGTTATTCATTAAACTTATACAGTCTTTTTAAATATAAAAGCATTGAAGTAATCAAACCAGGAATTAAATTGGAAAAAACTAGGGGAACAAAAATGATTTTCATGATAAGATTTAATAAAATATACAAATAGTATTTGTATATAAATATAATTTTAGAACTCCACTTTTCTGATTCTGACCTGATTATTAAGACTGAACATGAACAGATTGTATAAAGTGTTACTTTCTGTGATTCTTTTTCCTCAGTTATAAAACTGGAAGGTATGTATATTTAAATATAAATGTAAACATATTGTTAACTAAAGTGAAAAATTGGGTTAGTTCTCAGAGTTTTATTGAATCAGTTCATGAATTAGGAAGATTCCAGTCATTATGAGGTAGAAAGCAGTGGGCTTTTATAGACAGAACAAGGGAGTACACTGGGGGGGAATTTTCATTGGTTAATGCAGACTGCCTTTCCTAATATGTTTAGTACAGACGGTTGCTTAGCAATGAAGTTAGCTGGTGTAGTAATAGGAAATTGGAAATAGCTGATTGGCTGATTTAAATTCTGTTTTCTGGGAGAGCCAGATATTTACAGGGGTAGAAACTTAGATTTTGATTTTGCTAACCTGCGGCTTAGCATGAGGTACCTCTGATTGGGCCTACTAGGTTTTTTATTTTATTTTTTTACTTTAGTTTACTTTTTGTTTTGTTTCATTTTGGGGGCGGGGGGGGAGGTTGCTGCAGCCAGGGATTGAACCCAGGACCTCATATGTGAGAAGCTATGTTCAACTACTGAGCCACATCAGCTCCCTAGGTTTTATTTATCAACATTTAATTCTCAGTACGATTAAGAAATTTCATATACTAGAGAATTACACAGTAAAAGCAATGTATTATTAAGATAAATATTTTCAGTACATACTATTGACACAATTTTGTTTTATGAGTAAGTCAGAATTTTGCAATGTAAATCAGATATTTAACATATTGACATTTGGATGCTTTGGAGGAAGAACAGATAACATAAAATAACCCATGGTTGACATCACTAATTTACCTAATCCAATGACACAAAGTTCATTACCTTAAAAGTACATTTGATCTGAACATTTCAACTTGTTTGATCACAGGTCTTAATGGTAAATACTTTCCTAATGTAGGGAATTACTTTGCATATGTGGCTAACTTTGTCTTTGAACTTTTTGATCCAAGTCTGCTGTTTTAGCTTGTTTGAATTTAGACATTTATTTTCACTGGTTTTTAGCCAGGTGTTTTCCTAATGTTTGAAATTCAGTGGAGCTTTAGGGACAACCATTTTGCTGTTGCTAAAACACTTTTTGTTGACTATATTTGGATAATCTACCTGTCTGCATTTGACTGATTATATATTAAACTTGTGAAATTTGACACTATATCCTTTGAACTCCTTTATTATTTAGAGTCACTTGTACATGGCAATTATTATATATCATCTTATTTAGTAGTATTTCTTTTCAAGTAGTCATTACAGGCAATAAAATAGAGTAGAAGGAGTTTGGCATTGGACTTATACTCAGTTCAAAACAAATGTTAGCACTGATTTCAGGATCTCCTTAACCTGATAGCCTAGCAGTTTTTTACGTATTAGATCATTATTCTTTTTTTTTTTTTTTTTTTTTTTTTTGAGAGCCACATCAGCTCCCCTGAGTTGGTTTTTTCATTTGTTGGCTTGTTGTTCATTTTCCTTTTTTAGGAGGCACCAGAAACTGAACCCAGGACCTCCCATGTGGGAAGCAGGCGCTCAACAGCTTGAGCCACACCTGCTCCCCTAAATCATCAGTCTTGATGTCCATTCAGAAAAAAATGAATGCATGATTTAATAGATAAGCAAATGAAGGTGTGTTACCTCTTGCTTTTTTTCTTTCTATTTTTTCCACCCTATCTCTGGCAATGTAATATCTGATAATGGTTTGTTTTTTTCTTGAAAGCAGAAGCCATATCCCAAATTGATTTTACTAGTGTTCTCCCATGCTTTTACTTAAAGCTGGCTAAATGTTGAGTTAGTTTCACTTTGGAATGCAGTTACGTAGTATTACTGGGATTTGTAATTTAACTCCATTTTCATTTATTCTGTCAGTTCTAGACAAATTAATATTTTATGACAGTTCTTCAAAGTAAGATTGCTTTACTCTGACTAAATTATGGCTTAATGAATCAGTTCTAATGCCATTTCCTTAACATCTCAATTAGAGACTGCTGGGCAGAGAGTGTTTCTTTATGTTTGTTTGATTCTGGATTTCAGTTGCAAAAGAAAATTATCAAGCAGTTAAGTAGACTTCAGATGACAGCTTACAAATTGGTAGTAGAATTTCAGAATAGATAGTCTGTAATCCATCAGAAATGCTCATGAATGTTAAGGTAAAATTTTTTTGAACACTTATTCTTTTTTCCCTTTGCTATATTTTATGAAGATTTTCTTAGCTTATAATTTTCTCAATTTGAAGGGACATGTGGGAATTTAAGGTGAATATAATGTCAAGGCATAATAGGTTGAATAAAATTCTTGAATATAAAGAACAGATCAAAGTGTATGTTTTAAAATCTTAGGCCTAAAGAATCTTCTAGATCATTATCAATAATGTTCAGAGTTTATACATTTTGCCATTATAAGAGCATTATGGTACTTGTTAATTTGGTGTAAGCATTTTATTTTATATGAATGAATAATTTGAAATGAAAAGCCATAGTGTTGAAATATCTGGGACTCATATTTTGATATTCCTTAATGAAAGAAGTAATTTTACATACAAATTTACCTACCTAACAACTTTTTGAAGTTGACTTTATTTGCTATTAATATAGTCATTCTAGCCTTCTTGGGCTGTTTGCATGATGTTTTTGGTTTTTTTTTTCATACATATACTTTCATCCTATTTTGTGTCTTCATATTTAAATATATCATTTTTAGGCATTTTCTTTATATTTTTTTATCCATTTTGTCCATCTCTGCCTTTTAATCAAAGTGTTTAATTCATTTACTTTTAATATAATTATTGACAATGTTGGATTTAGGACTACTCTTTTACTATTTGTTCTTCATTTGTTCAACCTCTTTTTGTTTCTCCATTCCTTTCATTTTTGGGGCCTGAGTACGTTTTTAGAATTCCATTTTATTTCCCTATTGACTTTTTAACTATAAATCTTTGCTTTATTATTTTTACTTTTTAGTTTATTCTAGGTTTCTTTTAAAAATTATAGAAGTTGTGGCTTTACAGAAAATGTGTAAAGCACAGAGTTCCCATATCCCATCCTATTATTAACACCTTGCAAGGGGTTCATATCTCACAGCATAAACAATACTCAAAATGGATCAAGGACTTAAATGTAAATCCAAAAATTACAAATTGCCTGGAGGAAAATATAGGAGATAATATTTGTGACTTTGGCTTAATCAAAGATTTCCTAGCTATGAGGCAAAAACCATGATTTCTAAAAGAAAAAATTGATAAATTGGGCTTCCAAACTAAAAACATCTGTTCTTGTTCTATAAAGAACGTAAAAAGCATTAAGAGCATAAAAAGATAAGATTGGCTAGGAGAAATATTAGCAAATCACTTATCTGATGATGGACTTATGTCCAGAATGTACAAAAAACTCTTAAAACTCATTAATAAGAAGAAAGAAAAAAACAAACCATTTTTAAAATGGACAAAAGATTTGATCAGATACTTAACCAAATAAGATATATGGACGGCAAATAAGCACAGTAAAATATGTTCAACATTAGTCATTAGGGGAATACAAGTTAAAATCTCAATGAGATACTACTAAACATCCACTAAAATGGTTAAAATTGAGAATAAGCTTGACCATATCAAGTGTTGGGTAAGAATATGGGGCATCTGGAATTCTCTAACACTGCTGGTTGGAATGCAAAATGGTACAATCACTTTGGAAAACAATTTGTCAGTTTCTTAACAATGTAAATATATGACTGCCATATGAGCCATTCACTTCTTTCATAGATATTTGCCCAGGAGAAATGAAAGCATATATCCATATAAAGACTTTTATAGAAATGTTTATTGCAACTTTATTTGTAATAGTCAATAACTGGAAACAACCCAAATGTCCATCAGTAGGTGAATGGGTAAAATGTGATTTGGAGTGCTACTAAGTGGTCAATCATTTTATTGAATGTTTTGCCATGAAAAATATTACCTGCCATCCTTCTAGCTTCTGATAATAGGCTTATTACCACTCACCACTCAGCTTCTAGGCCAGTGCCACATGTTTAGGGATTTTGTTATGTCCTTGCTACTTGTGATACCAATTTTTTTATCGGTCAGAATGGGCCAGTTTATGCTGTGGTAACAAACAACCCAAAATCTCAGTGGCTTAAAATAAAATTTTGCTTCTTTGTCATGCATTTGTATGTTCATCATGGGTATGCTGAGAGTTCCGATCCCTGTTGTTCTCACTCTGAGACTCAGGCTGGTAGTTATTATCCAAAACATTGCCAGTTGTTGACAGTGTTTACTAATTTAAAGTTGCTTGATATGTAGGAGTGAAGATGGTTTATCAAGCTGTGCTTCTTTTTTATATGCATCAGCAAAGCGTTGGCTTTCTTCTCATTTTAATATGTATTAAAATCTTATTTTAAATAATGGCACCAATAGCTATATCTTTAATCCATGGCATTAAAAAATTGTTCAAAATATTTTTCAACTTTCATTTACCTTATAAGTACATTTCTGGATGGGAAGCATATTATTCCTGTATTTTTGATAGAGGGCAAATGAATCAGTAATGGCCACTCAGCAATGAATCTAAACTAGAACCCATGGTTCCCATTTTAATACTTTTGTACAAATTGCAGAAAAATAAATGTGCTGTTTAATTATGCAGTCTTTATTTTGTCAGTCTCTTTAACAGGCCACTTTTAAGGGGTGTCTTGTACCCTCTGTTGCCAGTGGCTGGAACACAATGGATCATACAGGGACAATAGACACCGAGGATGAATTGGGACCGTTAGCCCATCTTGCTCCAAGTCCTCAAAGCGAAGCTGTTGCTCATGAATTCCAGGAACTCTCCTTGCAGTCCACTCAGCACTTACCCCCTCTGAATGAAAGGAAGAATGGTGAGTTATCTAACTTGTGCAGCAAGAGCTTTGATTTTAAAACTTACCCTCTTTATCAGCCCAATACATTCTTCTTTGGTAGTAAATTTTTATCGGTTACATTTGGCAGTCTGTCACCAAGGAGAACCTCAGAGGTACTGGCTACTCAGAGGTACTTTGAATAGAAGTCATAATTTCACTTTCCATATAATCCTTTCATTATTTCCTCAGTAAATATCTTTGGTAGCAACATTATCTTTGGAAATAAGCTTTGGATTCAATCACATTAGCACAAGCAGAAGAGTTATGCTGGAATGCATTAGAAAGTAGCTTCCTATGCCAAATCCAGGGAAAATAGATGGTATAGGAATAGGTTCTCCTCTTTTTTCTCTAATATGTTAATGCATCTTAATTTCAGAATTGGCAAAATTTAAGCTATCTTAATAATCACTAAGAAAGCAAGAACTTGTTTATTTTTTAAATGCATGTTTCTTTGGGTATAGGATGTGACCATATTTTTAGTCTTTGGCTGGTCCATACTGACATGGATGTTTTCTGTTCTTTTCAGTATCTGTTCAGGAAATGTTCATTGTTCACAAAGGCAGCTCAGAGTTTCCAGTAAGCTCAGCACTGTCCATGTTTAACATAATGAATAGAAATAGATGATATAGTTATATTTGACATGTAAAACTTAAAAGAATGAAAAGAAAATGCTAAAATTTACAAATGCACTTAACATACATATTAAAAAGGCACAATTAAGAATTTCACCTTAGTTTATTGCCCTTTCCATAGTTCTAATGAGTCTTACATTTACAAATTTATTTTTTAATTTCTATTTTAAAGACCAGAAGAAATAAAAATGTATCCCTTTGAAACAGCTCTTTATGTACTTCGCTACTTATTTTTCTGGATTATAAGCCTTTCCCAATCTTTCTCATTATTGACTTTATTTTATTCAATAAAGTGCATAAAAGAAATACACTATTATTCTTAGTTCTTTAGTACATGCCTTTGGAGTGTACTCATTCTTCCTTCAAATAATGTAGATTTTAATTTGTATCTGATACTTGTCAGACACAACCCTTGCCTAGTTTGATTGCTATAAAGCAGCATTCTAGCTAGGGTGCGTGCTTTCAGAGCCTTCAGGAGGCATGGTTGATTGGTGATGGTTATCTCCTTCTATCAGTTAGGAATGTCACTATCTTAGTGGTTGAGAGAATACAGCCACATTTATTGAAACATGACTAAAATGGGATCAGATTTACACACTACACTTGGAACTACATAATGTTCAAATGATTACTTTCTAAGAAAATAAGAATTGAAATGTTATGAAATCAGACTATACAGTTGCTCAAGAAAATGACCATATGTAGTAGGGGAGGGAAGTATGTGAAGAAAGCTTATACT
This sequence comes from Dasypus novemcinctus, assembly GCF_030445035.2. NCBI lineage: Eukaryota > Metazoa > Chordata > Mammalia > Cingulata > Dasypodidae > Dasypus > Dasypus novemcinctus. The sequence continues at coordinate 60,994,601 of NC_080695.1, forward strand.
TTTTGGTCATTTACTTGATACAGCTCACCATAGTCTCTTGCAAAAGTTACTACATATGCCTGACTGTATAGTAAGCCCAAATATAAGGTGGTCTCCCCTTATAGACTTTTAGGAAGATAGATGAAATGGTCAGATTTTAAATTTATTAATTTAGTTATATGTACACAATTAAAATCACATTTTATGAAGCAATGCAGGCATATAGAAATACTGTTTTTATTGAGTCATTTCATGAACCCATTGTGCTCAAATTCTATACATGAATCTTTATGGTCAGTGTTTTTATCATCAGTAGAACCTTTTAATTATCCATCTAGCACTGATTTCCAGGGCATATCTTTTTTTTTTTTTTTTTTTTTTAATTATAAAGCAGCATCATTTATTTTTTTTCTCTTTATTTTTTTTAACGTTATATTAAAAAAATATGAGGTCCCCATATACTCCCCACCCCTCTCACCCCACTCCTCTGCCCATAACAACAACCTCCTCCATCACCATGAGACATTCATTGCATTTGGTGAATACATCTCTGAGCATCGCTGCACCTCATGGTCAGTGGTCCACACCATAGCCCACGCTCTCCCACAGTCCACCCAGTGGGCCATAGGAGGACACACAATGTCTGGTAACTGTCCCAGGGCATATCTTCATTTCTGTTTCTTTCATTTGAGTTACAGCAATTTTTTAATTCATGTCTGATCTAACAATGAAAATTTTATTTCTAAACCACAGTACCCATTCACGAAACAGTGAACTTTTTAATATATAAATTGTCTTGTAGTTGTATATTTATCCTCTTTATAACATAATCACTATTTTTGGTTTGTTGTTTGTTGTAGCATTTTATGGGGGTGTGGTTTTGGTTTTAGAATTTAAAATTTTTTTTAAGTAGGTAGTTCATTCACATGTATTAAAATTTAAAGAAGACCAATGGGTATATAGTGAAACTAGGTCACTCTCCCTGTCTTGTCCCTATCCAATTTCTCTCCCCAGAAGTAACTATTTTCAGTATCCTTCTTGTGAGATTATTTGACTACTTTTTAAAAAGTATTTAATGGGCTGCTTTCTAACATCTAATAGTTTTATTTTTCAAGTTGTTTTCTTGGAAATAATTGTGTTAATTTTTTCTTCTCCCCCTCCCTTCTCCTGATTCTATTAGAATATTTCTGTAAATAGCCCAAAATTAACTTTGAATGAATTTGGTCTTTAAGTAATGTGTTTTCCCCAGAGTACTTTTTTGTTCAAGATGAAGTAAATAAAACTGTATAAGGACTCAAATATGAGACATTTCCCTCTTTGCTAATGAATAATTCAGGAGGTTAAAAACCTTACCTTATAGTCAAGCATATACTCTCATTTCAGGCTTATGATATATCAGCTCTTAATTTCCATACACATTCCAAGACATGAAAAGAGTCCTGTGCAGCTATCAGAAATCTAAATCTTTGACCCAGTTCTGTGACCCGAGTGTATGGACTTCTAGCAATATGTAGATGAAAGAACCATAACTTTCTTACCTTAATCATTTTTTTCATATTCAACTTTTTTAGATCGTCTTACTGCCATGTTTAGATATTATGAAATAATCAAATTTAGATATTTTCTTGGTGTTTTATTTTTATTCCTAAGCATTTGAATTTCACTTGTTAGAATTATTTTCTTTTCTGTTGGGGAAAATGGAGATATTTCATATTTGAGTTTACTGTACAGAAGGATTACTTCATCGGACAGTTTATAAATAAACTTTACAAGAAAAATGAAGTTTACATTTAAGTAACTATTCCAGGGTCTTCCCTCTTTTTGGTTACTATTTATGTTGGCATTGGTATTGGGGCAGCAATACCAGATTACCAAAGTAGAAAAGTCAAGCTATAATTTTCCTTTACCCTTCAAAGTAATGCATTTAACTTTTCCCAACAAGTTGGCCCTTCATAAAGGAAAAAATTAGTATACACAAACACATAAATAATGTACTTTATTAAAAGAATGTATATAGAGGGAAATTGATTTTCATTTGACATTTTATGTACACAGTACTTCCATTTTTATGTTGTAATATTAACATTCCTTCATATGGTCAACATTAGGAAAAAAGGGAAAATCAGTCAAAGGGAAAGTTCTTTTAGTATATAAATAGGGAAAGCTCAGGAGCTGTATGTTGAGTACACTTTATAAAAGCAGGGAAAGGCAAAGTGGGTGGAAGCACCATACCTGAAGGTTGATCTTTTGCGGCTATAGCTCTTTCCTTGAGCCTACACTCTGACAGAGCTCAGAGGGAGAGGCTTTTTGTCCATGAGGTCATTTGCAAGACTCATTAACTGTCAAGCAGAGTGACTCTCTAAGTCTGCTGGTTGGCAAATTTAAGCTTTTAAATAATGACCAGTATTATTATAATAAAGTAAGTGGATAAGTTGATTTGGAGTTCCATTTTTAAAAACTGTTTGGTATTTTAATACGTTTTGGTATGTTTCTGTGGGTGCAGGCATTTTTAAGATAAGGATGAATCATGTCTGTTCATTTACTGTATGACCACAGATATATAAAGGCAAGTAGCATCAAGTATTTGTAAAATTAGTGTTTGCCACCATTCTCTTCCTCTATTAAAAGGCTTTTTGAAACTGTATTTACAATGAAATATTCAGCGTGTTTTAGGCCCCAGTAAGTAGGACCAACTTATTTGTTATTCTTATTTTAAAACCTTAATATTACTAGTTATTGTGATTGTTATATTTTTGAGCTTATTGTCCCATCTTGATTTTACCCTAAGATTTTTCCACCCATTTTTTTTGTCTTGGGCAAAACTATGTACCTTAGAATATACACGAGCTGTTATAGCCTAATGGAGATTGATGAGGGAAAGAGAAAATTTCCATATTCCTCCTTTACAACCAACTAGACTGTATCATAAATGGGAAGAAAATAAATAGATGGTAACTATCCAAGACATAGAACTATGAGAGTCCTGCTTTACCGTTATTACTGGGGATAATAGAAATGAATAATTTTCTGTAAAATAATCTTATTAATTTTTCCGTTAACATATTTTGGATCTTAAATTTTAAAGTAATTCTCAGGATCATCAATAAACATATTCAGAATGATATGTGTAGGTGTTTTCTTTTGATACTTTCAGGAGTTACTTTAGAATATTTAGCCTGAGAAAAGAAATACATACTCCTTGAATATAATTTTCCTTAAGTTGCTAATTTTTTTTTTAAATGAGGGCTTTAGAACTTATACAAACCACAACTGTAAAGTTAAAAAGCAAGCTGTAAACCTCCTGACTACTGCAAATGAAATTCATGATTGTGGCTACTCTCATACTCTTTGTTCCTAACAATCTCTTGAACCCTTCAAAATAAAAAAGACCTATAAATAGCTTAAGGGTGAGCTACTCTCTATTGTAATCATTTTTATAAAAAGTTACCTATTAAAGTATCATGCTTTGTTTCACAAGGTATATAAGTACCTGTAACCCTGTTCACATTCCCTTTTTTCCCTATTCTGGGTTTTTTATTTAGATAGCTTTGCTGTTAATGAGGATTTATTTTGCTTCAGTGCATTGCTAAACATTCCTAAGAGGTGTGTTGTGGGGAGGTGCAGTGTGTTCATTTGCGTTCTCCCATTTGTAACTGGCAATGAATCTGATCTTTCCTGGTCATAGCAGTATCAGAATGCTATCAGAAGCATGCTTTACTTATCGCTAAGGTGGTAGGTGAAGCTTACGATTTCAAAAATGCATCAGCAAGATCATGGGCCCCCTGAAGCACCCCTGAAACTTCACTTTAACTTATTCATACAGTTTTTAAACAGTGTCCTCTCACAGAAATACTCTTGGAGTGTCAACAATTGGTGTATTCATTATAAGATGCACACATAATAGTAGTTAACAGTAACTAGTATGTGATCATATTGTCTTATACTTACAAAAATGTTTACCTAAATTTTTGTCTTTTCTAGAGTTACTAGAGTCACAGAAATACATTATTTCTCTTTTATTTATTTTTAAAGAAGCTTTAGATTGCACATTTCTTATATAGAATGAGATCATTTTTAAAAACCATAGTCCACCATATGATTTATTTTAGATCAGTCAATAAACTGAAACTAATTTTATTAAGACACTCTTTGTGCTGTCCCTTAGCAAGTAGTTATAAAAGATACCATGTAATATAAATGACTAGTTGACAAATAGCACTCAACTATAACCCCCTAGCTATTTAGACTTCTCAAGGTACTTGTAAATGAATAGTTAGTTTATAATCATTTCCTCTGCTGGGTCTAGAGACTTAAAGTTAAGTTAAGGCTCTTTTTACTTATGTCTGCCATCTGATTCAGCCACAATGACCTTTTATAGCTAAAAAGGGAGAGGATTGATGATATTGGGCACCTGCTGTCTACCATACCTCTAAAAGGGACTGATAAACGTACAGGGTGTACTAGAAAAAAGTGATCCATGATTGTTTTTCTATTAGTTAAATTATATTTTAAGATGGGAAACAATAAGACAAATATGGTAGAATAACAAATGTATTAGAGTTTTCTTTTTGGTTTGTAGTTAATAATCTTCCAGACTTATTAGCAAATATCATACACAATGTTTTTCTAACTCCTTTAACTTAATTCATACAGTTGGCTCTCCCACCCTCACTATTATTAACAGGAAGTGTAGTCTTTTGGGAGTCAGGACTCCAGTCTCCTCTGCTGACTCAGTCTGTGAGCACAGGTAAGTCTAAGAAGCTCTCTGTGTCAACAGTATGCCCATTGTAATATCTGTATGGTAGCTTTCAGTCCATGTGTCTTTATCTGGCTGCCTTTCCTCATTGCATCATGTGTACATGATTATCACTTCTGCCTTGTGCTGTTCATTAGGCAGCAGAAACAGAAAGAAAGGAAGATAACTTCCATCTCAGTTAACAGATAGAATTTTCCATAGATACCAATTAGTAAAGATGTTGTATAATATGCTTTTCATGGATGTATTATTAAGCATACATGCCAGGTCTGTCTAATAATCTGACTCCCCCCCCCCCCCTTTTTAAAGGAAAGAGAAATAGTGACTCAATATTATTCTCAAAAATAACATGTTTAGTTTAGAATATACATCATGATCCTAGTCATGGTTTTCAAAGGTTGGCAGGTATGTGTCAACATATTTATAGTAACATCAGATTATCAGTTAAATGACAATATTTTAGCCTTTTTTAAAGGCCCAAATTATTTATACTATTTTCTGGTCATTTCTGCCATTGCTTTCATTAAGAAAAAGCTAATAACTGGGTGTCTGTTTTCACCATCTTAAATTTTTGACATATGTTCTGTCATATCTTAATAAAGATATAACAAAAAAGGCAAAAATTTGAAAAGTGATTTGCCTTTGATTCTTGTAGTCTCAGTATAAAAACTGACAACAAAACTCTCTGCTAACTTGAGATTCATAGCTAACAAGTTAGAAGACCCAATTTGACTGATGCCTAAGTCCCAACATAGCAGTTAAGAAGTCTATCAATTGGACTGCTTGATCAAGCCATCATCATTTATTACATAAAAGAAAAGTTTGCTCTTTTGGAATTCTTAGCTCTCCCAAAGTATTAAAAAATCAGTATTTTAAGGGTGGAAGTAGGATACTTTTTTTGTTGTTAGCAAACATTTATTGAATGATCATTATGTGTCTTACTCTAAAATAATGCCTAGATTTTAAGCTTTAATGCAATGTTGGCAGGTCAAAATGTAGTATATTCTCATAAATATTTATGTGTTGGGCATATAGATCTTTAAAAGTAATTCCACCAACTATGTACCGAAAATTAATTTGGAAATGATTCTTGTAGATAACTGAGCAGAAGAGCCTAGACAGGACTGTACTCCACTTATTCCACTAGATGTGTGGTGTCATGCCCCTCAAAGTCCATGCCTCTAATCTATAAACAGGAATAATGTTAGATGTGCCTCTAGGTTGTTGGGAGAATTAAATGAAATAAAGCATCTAATGTGATTAGCACTTTGATGGTACATCGTAAGTACTCAGTACATATTATAGGTACCCAGTATGGAATGCCTGATTTAAAATACAATGGAAGAGGCAGCATGCATTGTAGTTAACACACCATCTCTAGAGCCACCTCTCTGAGCCTGGATCTTGGTAACACCACTATTAGCTATGTAACTTGAGCAAATTAGTTTTTCCCCATTGCTTCAGTTTCCTCATTTGCAAAATGAGGAACATACTAGTATCTTCCTTGTAGAGTTGCTGTGAGGAATAAATCAGTTAATATAAGTGAATATTTAGAACAATGTAAACAAGTCGTTAGTACTTTAACTGCATTTAGTACACATATTTTGAGTATGGAAAATGTGCATACTCAACTAAGTGAATGAAGTTTTTCAGGGTTTCCACCCTGGTGTTTTCTAACTTAGTGTTTCTTTTGGTAGTCCCAGTAATGTTTACATCTATTTTCCGCGTGTATTTCTTGTTAAAGAAATCAAAATGACATTCAATTTCTTAAATGTCTCACCATGTACCTCTGTAACATTTGAAGAGCAACTTATCTGATTAGAGCTAAGAGGGCAAAGGCAGTAGGCACTGATTTCCCATGAAGTTTGTCTCTCTTGTTGGTACTGCCAGTTCCCACAATCCTAACATTCCCTGGGCATCAGTCAGTGTCTACAAGGAATGATTTTCAAATATTAAAGCATGTGAAAAGACAAACAGGCCAAAACTCATAGCTCTCTAGGGACTATGACCTCCAAAACAGACTCCATTCTGACATTTTCACAGGCTACTTGAAGGAATTCCAACAGGGTCATTCCATTTGGTAAACTCCTAAACAAACCCTCTGTCATCACAGACTGATTTATAGATTTTTCTTCTTATGTGCTCGTTCTAAAGAGATTAAGATAGTAGATATGGTTGCTGAGACTCTTTTAAGGCATTTGATATATATGATAAGTACTATGCTGAAGAAGTTAGGTATTTTGAAGTAATAAAAGTTATTATGTTTAAAGAGATTTTTTGCCCTGAGTTGTCTTTTTAATTCTTTTTTTTTAATTGTGCGTAAGCTACATCATAATCACATTTCTAAATTTAAAATATTTAATCATTAACTTAATTATTTAACAAAGACATTGATTAATTTCAGAAGGCATCTTTAAGAAAACAAATATGTGTGTGTATTTTAAAACATATACATATATATGTCGATGTTTAATGTACATATGGTTACTTATTTCATGATGACCTTTGGAATATGTGAAAAAAATATAGTTCTAGAGTTTTAGAATATTCTTCTATGAAATTTGGTGTGATGGCATGTTTAAATGTTGCTTTAATGTTACTAGAGTGGGTAGATCTGTAAGTTGTTTTTCAGTTCATCTGAATCCCTTTAAAATATGTTGTATATTATTAAGCACTTCTTTAAAAAATATATATATATATATATATATATATATGTGTGTGTGTGCTAAAAATAAATGAGAAGGTCAGAACCCAAGTGATTTGAAGCCTGGACAACTTAAGGAAATGGATAATTAGGATTTATTTGGTTTATAAGTTAACCTTAAATGCTAACAGCCCTCACGATTGTTCCAATCTGAAGTCTATGAGTGGCATATATGAAATTTCCAGGCGTGAACAGCATTCTATATTTGAAGGGTCAGGTTTGTTGGGAGGATTTTATATGCTTTGTTTCCTTCTTTGTGTGCTGCTTTTTAACAATCCTTTGGATGAATCCACAGAATTTTGACTGTGAAATTTAAAAGTCTTAAACAATCAGAAATTTCTTATGATTTCATAGCTGATGCTGTAGTTAGAATATGTTTTAAACATTAAAAACTAGGATGGGCAAATAAATAGAAATGTGCTCTCAACCAAGCTTCTTAAAATTAATGGTAAAAATAAAACTTATTTTTTCGTTTTTCTAGTAACCTGTCAGAAGCCCAGCATATTTTAGAGGTCTCCTAAGAAGAATAAAATAAAAACAAAAGTGAAATAATAAATTGCTTAGTAATTGGTCAAAAATAGTTACTGAATGTACTAGAGAATTGTGTGCCTCTTGATTGATATTTAACATATAAATAAATATGTATGGTAAAAAGATATGTAAAATATATTTCCATTTTTCTCAAGCCAAGAGTAATAGAGATATTTAAGTAGAAATGCTCTTAATATTAAAAAAAAAGTTTTTCTAATATATTTGTCTAATACAGATTTTCTATATATACATATTTCCATTAGTCTCTTCGTTTAATTTTTTAAAATTCTTTATTAGAGAGTTGTGGGTTTACAGAGCAATCATGATAAAATACAGAATTCCCGTATATCACCCCATCAACAACTCCTTGCATTGGTGTGGAGCATTTGTTGCAATTGATTATAACACTTTTTAAATAATTGTACTATTAATTAAAGTCCATGGTTTAACTTAGGGTTCATTGCATAGTATATTTAAAAAAATTTTTATTCTATTACCATATATACAATCTAACATTTCCCCTTTTAATCATATTCAGCTATATATATTTCAGTGATGTTAATTGCATTCACAGTGTTGTGCCACCATCACCATTATTTATTACCAAAATATTTCCATCATTCCAAGTAGGAACCCTGTATGTTTTAAGCCTTAACTTCCCATTCCCTTTACCTACCCTGACCCCTGGTAACTCATATTCTAGATTCTGACTCTTTGAGTTTGCTTATTTTAATTGTTCATGTCAATGAGATCATAAAATATTTGTCTTCATTTTTTGAAAGAAATAAAATTTGATTAAATAATTTGCTGATGAACTAACAAAATCTCTAGTTGTGTAATTGTTTGATTATTTGTGTGTAGTAGAGTAGCTGCCTGATAGGTTGCCAAAAGCTTTCTGAACACTTAGAAGAAACAAAATACTTACAGTTTCAAGAAGTTGAAGATTTTATTTGGACACCCAGATATTATAATTTGGAAGATTTTACAGATAAATGTAAACTGTTATCAATCAGATGAAGTTAGGACCAAAAATATTAAAATGTAAAGAAATGCAAGAACTCACTCTTAAACTATATGTATCAGGGTGCAGTGGGTTTTACCTTTGATTTTTATTTTCTTTGGATATTACACTGAAGTTATTTAAGGTATACTCTCTCATGAAAATGTATACATTTCTTAAATGACCATGAATGTCTCATATACCTTTGGCAAGATGTATATTCTGCTTTTCATGGGTGAAGTGTTCCCTAAATAAGGCTCAATTGGTTGATGAGTTTCCTTCTATATCTTTACTGATTTTCTTTTTATTTGTTCTGTTGATTGTTGAAAACTCCAACCATCATTATGAATCAATTTATTTATTTCTTCTTTCAGTTCTGTTCGTGCTTCATGTATTTTGGTATTTTATGGCTGTGTTATGTCTACTTGATAGAGTGATCCCTCTAGATTATGAAGTATCCTTCCATTCCTGGTAATGATTCTTTTTCTAAAGTCTCCTTTATTTGATATTCCTGTAGTCCCTCTAGTTTTCTTAAGTTCAGCATCGTTTATCTTTTCCCATGCTTTTTCCTTTAACCCATCTATATCTTTATATTTAAAGTAGGTTTCTTATAGGCAGCATAGAGCTAGATCTTGCTTTTTTTTAATAACTAGTCTGTCAATCTATATTTTAATTGGAATGTTTAGGTCGTTTACATTAAGGCAGTTATTGGCATGGCTTATGTATTAGTTTGCTACATAGCAAATTACTTCAAAGTTTAGCCACTTACCACAACACACATTTCTTACCTCACTGTTTCTGTGGGTCAAGAATTTAGGCCTAGAGAAGTGGACTTGGCCCAGTGGTTAGGGCGTCCGTCTACCACATGGGAGGTCTGCGGTTCAAACTGCGGGCTTCCTTGACTCATGTGAAGGTGGCCCATGCACAGCGCTGATGCGTGCAAGGAATGCCATGCCATGCAGGGGTGCCCCCTGCACAGGGGAGCCCCACGTGCAAGGAGTGCGCCCCGTAAGGTGGGCCGCCCAGCGCAAAAGAAAGTGCAGCCTGGGAAACGGACTTTGGCCCAGTGGTTAGGGCGTCCGTCTACCATATGGGAGGTCCGCGGTTCAAACCCCGGGCCTCCTTGACCCGTGTGGAGCGGGCCAGGCGCAGCGCTGATGCGCGCAAGGAGTGCCGTGCCACGCAAGGGTGTCCCCCTCGTGGGGGAGTCCCACGCGCAAGGAGTGCGCCCGTGAGGAAAGCCACCCAGCGTGAAAAGAAAGTGCAGCCTGCCCAGGAATGGCGCCGCCCACACTTCCCGTACTGCTGACGACAACAGAAGCGGACAAAGAAACAAGACGCAGCAAATAGACACCAAGAACAGACAACCAGGGGAGGGGGGGGGAATTAAATAAATAAATAAATCTTTAAAAAAAAAAAGAAAAAAAGAAAGTGCAGCCTGCCCAGGAATGGTACCACACACATGGAGAGTTGATTGCAGCAAGATGGCTCAACAACAACAACAAAAAAGAAACACAGATTCCCGTGCCACTGACAACAACAGAAGTGGACGAAAAGAACACGCAGCAAATGGACACAGAACAGACAACTGGAAAGGGGAGGGAAATAAATAAATAAACAAACAAATAAATAAAAAAGAATTTAGGCCTAACTTAGGTCTCATGAGCCTGCAGGTGTCAAAAGTGTCAGCCAGGGCTGAAGTTTCATCTGAAGGCTCAAATGGTGAAGGATCCATTCCAAACTTACTTATGTGGTTCTTGGCAGGATTCAGTTCTTAAAGGCTGTTGGGCTGAGGTCCTCATTTCCTCACTGGCTGTTAGCCAGAGCCCACCCTCAGTTTCTTATCACTTACTTCATCAAAGCCAATGAGAGAAGAGAATCTGCTAGCAAGAGAAAAGTCATAATCTTTTGTAGCCTAATCATGGAAGTGACATTCCTTCTTCCACATGTACCTTTGGTTAGAAACAAGTTACTCAGGGAGAGAGGATTATCCAAGGCATAAATACCAGAAGACAGGGATCATTGGGGACCATCTCAGGAGCTGCACTATTAAATTTCTATCTCCTGTCTTGCTATTGCCTTTTGTCTCATCTATTCTGTGTTCCTTTATTCCTATTTTCTTGTCTTTTTAAGAATTATTTAGTGTTTCATTTCATTTTTATTTTCATTAGTGGCTTATTAGCTATACCTCTTTTTTGTTAAGTGTTCATTGATCATTTCTAAGCAGGTCTAATATGTTCCTAGTCCCACCTAATAAAATGTTCATCTCAGGGTATTGTACTTTTTATCTTTAGAAGTTATGCTTTGCTCTTTTTTTGCATTGTCATTTTCACTCATTATGTTCATTTTCCCTTTAAATACTTGTATATCATTATAATAGCTACTAATAGCTCCATTTTTTTTTCTGCATTTCTGTTTCTGTTTTTATTGACTAGTTTTTCACCCATTTACGGATCACATTATCCTGCTTCTTGGCAAGTAGTCTAGTAGTTTTTTATTGGATATAACATTGTGTATGTTATATTGCTGAGTGTCCAGATTTTGCTTTTGCTGTCTTCCTTTTTGGTTTAGAAGGCAGCTAAGTTACCTTCAGATCACCCTTGAGACCTTTTTAAAACTTTGTTAGGGAAGATCTGGGGTAGCATTCATACCAGGAAGGTGCCCTGACTATTGAAACTTTACCTCTTTTGAGTCTGCTGAATACCCCATTTTTAAATGTCCTAGGAAGGAGTTTTCATTCAGGCTGGTTGGAACTCAAACATCTGCCAATCTTATGTGTGTTCGGGAAATTGTTTACCCTACAGTTCCCTGGTTATTTTTTGCCTGGCCTTAGGAAATTTCACTCTATGCACATGTGGCTTAGTATTCAGCAAAGACTCAAGGGGACCCTTATAAAGACATTTGGAACTCTTTCAGCACAGGGCCCTCCTTTTCAGAAATCTGCCCTGCAACTTCCAGCTGCTTTAGTCTCCCCAAATGCCAAGCTTTGTTGTCTCCTCAACTAAGAGAGCCTGACTCTGTGTTATCCCTTCTTATATACACTGTCTGGAAGTTGCCTCCAGGCAGAAAACTAGGGCAATTGAAGGCCTCATCTCATTTGTTTCCCTTCTCTTAAGAATCACAGTCCTGCATTGCCTCTTTTCCAACGTGTGAAAATAATTGCTTGATGTATTTTGTCCTGTTTTCTAGTTTCTAGTGGCAGGAGATTAAGCCCAGTCTTTATATTCATCATAGCCAAAATGGAAGCCTGAAATTGGGATTTTAACACAAAGCTGTGTTTTTCCAGTTAAACATGCTGCTTCTCCATACATATCGAACTTAACTTTATGACTAGAATACAGCTGCATTTCAGATCTTACTGAGCACACTAAGTAGCACTGTGTTTTTTGATCAGTGAATAAATGAAACCACATTGTTGTGTTGTTTGTGAAAGACTGAGGCTAATCATTAAGGTTGTTTCTCATAGCAAGTAACTTTCCAGCTTTTGCAATTGATCAAGAGTGGTCAGCAGGGTTGTCATAAAAGATAGCATGTTAGGGCCTCTTGAGTCCCTTGGAGCCAGTGGCATATTAATTCATTGGATGAAGAGGTCATCTTTTTTTTCTCTCTCTCTCTTTATAGAAATATTGAAATTTTTTAAAAATTCTCTTTGCCATAGTGTTTGAATTTGATTCAACTAGGCAAAAGACTCAGCCTTTAAAAGAGATAACTAAAGATAATGTTTTTCTTCTCACACATGTATTAATAGGAATTTTCTTGTCAAGAATATCTCCACAAGATATGGAAAAGTGAGTACTAAAATTGTAAATAATCATGAGCACAACTAACCATCCTTTTTATAATGACATCGTCTCATCAACTCCTGTCCCTCCTGGAGAAAGGAAGTCTATGTACAGGAAAAAAAGCTCCCTAGAGTGGCAATTTACATACACATATAATACTCCCATCTCCTTTCTTTTTCGTATTTTGTGTTTTTCATAGTGTACATACATTTTATATCAGTGAAGGAAAACACCCTTCAAAAAAAATGTCATATAAGCACCCAGGAGATTGAGTATTTCATGATAATATTATGATATTGGGGGTGTATTAGTCAACCAAAGGGATGCTGATGCAAAATACCAGAAATCTGTTGGCTTTTATAAGGCTATTTATTTGGGGTAGACTCTTACATTTACCAGGCCATCAGCGTAAGTTACTTCCCTCACCAAAGTCTGTTGTCACATGTTGGAGCAAGATGGCTGCTGACATTCAGCCTTCCTCTTCCTCTTAAGGCTCCATGGTCCCAGCTTCTTCCAATATCAGCTATAGGCTGCGATAAGTCTCATCACTCTCCCAGGGCTCATTTCTCTCAGGGCTCAGCTGTTCTGTTGTCTCCACAGTTCAGCTGTAGACTATCAGGCTCTCTAGGCTTTGTCTCTCTCCCCAGAGCTCGATTCTCCCCACAAGGTCAGCTGTAAACTTTCAAGTGAATGGCTCATCTCTCTTCCCAGGGCCTCTGCGATGTCTGAGGGAGCCTTCTCTCTTTCCTCATATATCTGCTTCTCCTGTGTTTTTATTCCCAGGCTCCAGAATCAAAACTCCAAGCCTCTTCTCTGCTATGTAGTTTTCTCTGGTGGGCAGGGACTCAATGTCCTACTGACATGGCCCAGTCAAAGACCTAATCATAATTTAATCACATCTATATACAGACCAGTTTACAGATATAATCTAATATCTACTTTTGAAATTCATAAACAATATCAGACTGCCATGGGGGGATTCTACTTAGGTCAACTGAATGTTAAGTTGAATCCTCACAGCACGTCATAGATTCTCATTCTTTATTGATGAACAGAACTTTTAAGAATTTGCATTGATAAAAAGTTTTATATGATGAGATAGGAATAAAATAGGCTATGATTGAAATGGCCTGCAAAACATAGAAAAATAATTAGATCAAAATCTCTTTGGTCTGGCTCCCATGTTCTGTTCTTTCTATCTTATCCTTGGGCCCAGTGGTGTAAGGCTCCACCTTTTGGTTTACATTGCAGTCCCCCTCACTGCGTACATGTGCTCTCATATGGTTGTCTCACTGTTGCTGAGGAACCAGGGTTGGAATTGGTAGAAAGAAAACAGATCTGAATCTCTAATAGTGGGATAGGTTTCTGAGGCTCATGCAGGGCTCACATGGGCAAACTGGCCTCAGAGAGCCAGAATGACCAGGTCTCTGCCTAGGAGCTGTCAGTTTTGGTTCTCACTCTTATTGGACCATGTAACCTGTTGATAACAATCGGTGGAAATCAATTAAATAAAAAACTTGAATAAATGCAGAGTAAAAAGACTAATTATGCTTTTGATAATTACAGTCTTTGACATATACTCTTTGTTCTTTAAAATATGTCACATTTGGTTCTTATCAAATGTTTTGTATATGCAATTCCATTTTATTGGCCCAAGTGTTTGCTAACATAGTTGTTTGAATTAATGTGTTAAGTAGTTTAAATATGCTGATGCACAATGTTTTCCAATAGACTTTTTAGTTTTAAATTACGCACTTTTTCTTTTAAAGATTTATTTTTTCTTTATTTCTCTCCCTTTCCCTACCCCACGCCCAGTTGTCTGCTCTCGGTGTCCATTCACTGTGTGTTCTTGTGTCCGCTTGTATTCTTCTCAGCAGCACCCGGAATCTGTGTCTCGTTTTGTTGGGTCATCTTGCTGCATCAGCTCTCCGTGTGTGCAGCACCATTCCTGGGCAGGCTGCACTTTTTTCGCACTGGGCTGCTCTCCTTACAGGGTGCACTCCTTAGGCGTGGGGCTCCCCTACACGGGGGACTCCCCTGTGTGGCACGGCACTCCTTGCACGCATCAGCACTGCGCATGGGCCAGCTCATCATACAGGTCAGGAGGCCCTGGGTTTGAACCTTGGACCTCCCAATTGGTAGACGGAGGACCTATCCGTTGGGCCAAATCTGCTTCCTATGCATTCTTTTAAGGTGCTATTTCCCACCTTTACTTTTCTAATAAATATAGTCATGTAAATTAAATACCTAACACTTATATTTTCACCTTCTTAGTTACTCTGCCTTTTTACAAAAACAAGCCACTTTTTTTTCCTCACTCCCTTCTATAATAAAACCAATTAGCAAAAATTTTTGTACACCTACCTAGAAACAAGGCGCTGTGTTAAGTTTCTCCATGTGGTTTTGCATGTTCCTTTACATTCTTTCCCCTTTTCTGCACAGTAGGCCTGGCACCCAAATTGGTAAAGAGCCAATGAAAGGTACTCAATTCTGTCAGGAGAGAACATTCCTTACTTTACTAGTTACTAGACCTATGAGGTAGATTTTGTTTCCATTTATAAGACCTATAAATTCAGGGTCAAGGAGCTTACATAATGCAAGGACACACACCTAGTAAAGCTGTAAAGATATATTTGGCTTAAAGCTACCTCTAAAGGTTATTATGACTGCTGTTGCATTAGGATAGATTAGTTTTATTTCGAAGAAAAAAAATTAAGATGAAAGTATTTTTAAAATAGATTATTTTAATTTTTATATAAAAATTAGTTACAAAAGGCATAGATATAACAACATAAAAACTGCAATAAAAATGTTAAGATTTGACTTGAGCAGAATAGTTTTACTTTAAAAGTCTGTGGAAGGTTAAGACATTCTGCCATCACCACCAGTTGAGCCTGTAAGAACTGCCTCCTCTTTAAATTCAGCCAACATACATAATAGGTTCCAATGAAGTTTACTCATGTGGACAATCTTACAAAGGAGGAAAAACTCACAGACATGTTCACTACTCTTTTCTGATGTCACATTATAACTTTATATTAGTCTCAGAAGATGTTGCCATGCCGGGAAGAAGTATTTTACTACTGAGCACTTTTGTAGTTCAGAACAGAGAAATCTAATTAATGTTGTCCCTGTTCATTCTAGCCTATTACTTTTGAAGGTACCCATTAAAATGAATGAAGAAATCTTTTAAAAATCTTTTTAAACTTTCAAACAAATATATTTTCAGATTTGTCAGTAAAATTGAGAACCTAATAATAGACTACCCTTTCAAGACAGTTTACTTCATAATAAAGTATTTCATGTTTAAAGACTAAATTAAAAATCTGCTTTTAATAGTTCTTTAAATCAACTGTACCTTTTCTGTGGAAAAATATAAATGTATATTTTCTCTCTTCTAATTTTCCTATAGCAGAGTAAAAATCTTTTTGTATGGTATTTTAACTCCTGGAGTTAGAGCCACTTTAACTTTTTTAAAAGATCCACTTAAGAGTAAGCTGTAGGCATCCCTAAATATGTTAACTTGAATCTTCTAAGAATAAATATATTCTCCATATAATCACAATATAGTCATCACCTTCAAGAAATGTAATGTTGACACAATAGTAATATTGATCCTACTTCTCACTTAGAGTTTTTTTAAATATCTGAATCTAATCAAGTATCACTCATTTCATTTAGTTGTCATACCCCAAATCTAGAACAGTTTCCCCTCACCATCCTCCCTTTTTTTTTTCTTTCATATTTTTTAAAATTAAAAGATACTTAGATTATATAAATGTTACATAGAATATATAGGGGATTCCCATATGCCTCACTCCCTACACCTCCCACATTTTCCCACATCTTTCATTAGTGTGGTGCATTGGTTGCAATTGATGAACACATTTTGAAGCATTGCCACTAAGCATGGATTATAGTTTACATTGTAGTTTACATTCTTTCCCACTCAACTCTGTAGGTTATGGCTGGATATATAATGGCTTGTGTTTGTCATTTTAATGTCCTTCAGGACGGTTTCCGGGTCCCAAAAATGCCCCTGTATTACACCTGTTTTTCCCTCTCCCTATCCCCAGAACTTCCATTGGCCACTGCCTCCACATCAGTGATCTTTCTTCCATTGCTAGAATCACAATAAGTCTATAAAGGAATACTTGTAAGTCTACTTTAGTCCATAGTTCATTCCCCAATCCTGTGGACTCTGTGATAGTGATGCCCACTCCACCTTTAATTCAGGGGGGCCTTCGATCCCATACAGCTGATGGATGAGATTTTCTTGCTTGCAGCTGTAGACACTCTCAGTTCCTAGACATGTTGTTTGTCCATTGTCTCCTCCTTGTTAATTGTACTTGGTGAGTCCAGTGAACTGGAGAGTAGGTATTGAAACTCCATTGAGATTCAGGACCCAGCTGCCACATGGACAGCCCAAGATTTAAGTCTCCTGGATATATACCTACCAACTCTCGCACAAATTATAAGTCCAAATAGAAGGTCAGAAGAGCCATGTGTAGGGACACTACAGCTGAGTCCAAATCTGTCATATTGGGGAGCATAAATTCCAAAGTAGGGCCCACTGGCAAGGTACCAAACTCCTGAGCTATCTGCCCTGACTATAGTGTCTGGATGTTTCCATACTCCTTAGGAGCTCCTCTCTTTGGAGTAGTATCTACTCTGGTTGTCAGTGAGATTTTGCTGAGATGTGCTTTATTACCTCTGGAATGACTTCCCACTCACTTTGAACTCTCCTAGCCTTATAAACTCATTTGTCTGTACCTTTTTTTTTTTTTTTAAGATTTATTTATTTATTTCTCTCCCCTCACCGCCCCCCCCCCAACCCCGGTTGTCTGTTCTCTGTGTCTATTTGCTGCGTCTTGTTTCTTTGTCTGCTTCTGTTGTCGCCAGCGGCACGGGATTCTGTGTCTCTTTGTTGCATCATTTCTCCGTGTGTGCAGCGTCATTTCTCCGTGTGCGTGGCGCCATTCCTGGGCAGGCTGCACTTTCTTTCCCGCTGGGCGGCTCTCCTTACGGGGTGTACTCCTTGCGCGTGGAGCTCCCCTGCATGGGGAACACCCCTGTGTGGCACAGCACTCCTTGCGCACATCAGCACTGCGCACGGGCCAGCTCCACATGGGTCAAAGAGGCCCGGGGTTTGAACCGTGGACCTCCCATGTGGTAGACGGATGCCCTAACCACTGGGCCAAGTCCATTTCCCTGTCTTTATCTTTTGATCAAGGTCTTTTTTTCACCCCAGTTGCATTATTGTTAGTACTTGGTAGTAATCCCTTGGTGCCTAGGAGGCTCAACCATGGGAGTCATGTCCCACATTGGGGGAAAGTGATTGCATTTATATGCTGAGTTTGACTTAGGGAGAGGCCACATTTGAGCAACAAGGAGGTTCCCAGTAGGTAATTCTTGGGCACCTTACAGCACTAAGCTAAGTTTCAATTTCAAGAGCAAAGGCTCACAAGCATAATCATCAATATCAAGGGCCCATCAATGGATCATCCTCCTTTATTAGATATTGCCCCTGTACTTGGGGGAATCTTGCTGTTCCATTAGAGAATGTGACAGAACTCCCAACCCTTTTTAAAAAATCTTTCACCGCTTTGCAATTTTGAAGATTTTTGGCAAGTTATTTTACAGAATAACCAATTTTTGTTTGTCTGATTGTGTCCTTTGTAAACCGTTCAGGTTAAAAAATAATTTTATTTATTTGAGGGTGGGCAGATTCTACATAGGTGGTGTTATGTCCTCAGGGAATCACATGAGGAAGTACATGGTAGTTTGTGCCATTATTGGTGATACTATGTTTGGTCACTTGTGTAGGGTGTTGTCCTCCTTCCTGTTTCTCGTGTAAATGTACCCTTTCCTCTTTGTAATAAGTAATGGGTAAAATAGTACTTTGAAGTGGTTCTGACTATTCTGTTTTCCAGTCATCTTTTACCAAATGGTTTTAACAACCATTGATGATTTTTGCCTAAGTATAAGTGTGGTTGCAAAATGATGATCTTGTGGCATTCCTTTTCTATCTTTTAGTTGGCATTCTTTTGGAAAGAAGAGCCTCTCTTGTAAGGGAAGTATTGCTGTGGACTCGGAGTTTATTTTTTTATTGGAAAGGTATTATGCATTGCTCTCCTCCCTTTTTTTGTTCATTTTACCTTTTTTTTAGAGAGAGGTCATAGGGTTACAGAAAATTCATACAGAGAATAGAGTTCCCATATACACAGACCTTTTTTTTTTTTCACCCAGCCACATGCTTAGCATTTTGCAATGGTGCATTACCTTTGTTGCAACTGGTGAGAGAATATTATAACTGTACTATTAACCATAGTCTATAGTTTGCAATAGGGTTTACTGTCTGTGTTGTACAGTACTATGGTGGCTGTATTTTTAAAAATATTTCATTCTAACAACATATGTTCCACGCAAAATTTCCCCTTTTAACCACAATCAGATTTATCCATTGATGTTAATTACCTTTACAATGCTGGTCATATCATATTACTAAAACTTTTTCTTTCACCCCAAACAGAAACTCTACACCAATTAAAAATTAACTTCCTGTTCCCTTCTTCCACCATATTTCATTTCTGACTTTGAGTTTACTTACTCTAATTATTTAATAGCAGTGAGATCATACAATATTTGTCCTTTGTGTCTGGTTTAGTTCACTCAATATAGCGTCTTCAGGGTTTATCCATGTTGCCACATATATCCCAACTTCTTTCCCTTTTATAGCTGAATAATATTTCATTGTAAATATATACCACATTTTGTTTATCAGTTCATCTATTGATGGACACTTGAGTGCTACACTTTTTTGGCAATTGTAAATAATGCTGTTATGAACATCAGTGTGCAAATATCTGTCCATGTCCCTGTTTTCACTTCACTTCTATATGCCTAGAAGAAGAGGGATTGCTGGGTCATATGGAAATATGATATTTAACTTTCTGAGGAACCACCAAATTATATTCCACAGCAGCCACACACACTTTTTTTTTTAAGATTTATTTTATTTGTTTCTCTCCCTCCCCCACCCCCACCCCGTTGTCTGCTCTCTGTGTCCACTTGCTGTGTGTTCTTCTGCGTCCACTTGCATCCTCGGTGGCACCAGGAAACTGCGTCTCTTTTTTGTTACATCATCTTGTGTGTGCAGTACCACTCCTGGGCAGGCTGGGCTTTTTTCATGCAGGGCAGCTCTTTCTTGCAGGGGCACACTCCACGCAGGGGTACTTGCATGGCATGGCACTCCTTGCGCGGTGCAGTTCTGCACATAGGCCAGCTCACCACATGGGTCAGGAGGCCCTGGGTATCGAACCCTGGACCCTCCCATATTGTAGGTGGCTGCTCTGTCAGTTGAGCCACATCTGCTTCCGTCATACATGCTATTTACATTCCCACCAAAAATGAATGGGTGTTCCCATTTTTCCACATCCTCTCAAGCATTTGTATTTTTCCATTTTTAAAACTATTCTAGTAGTAGTAAAATGGTATCTCATTATGGTTTGATTTGCATTTCCCTAATAGCTAAGGATGTTGTACATCTTCTCGTGTGCTTATTGACCATTTGTTTGTCTTCTTTGGAGAAAAGTCTATTCAATTCCTTTGCCAATATTCTAATTTAGTTGATTGTCTTTCTGTTGTTGAATTGTAAGATTTCTGTATATACTCTAGATAATAAACCTTTATCAGATATGTGCTTTCCAAATATTTTGTCCTTTTCTGTAGGTTGTTTTTTTACTTCCATGAAAAAGTCTTTTGATGTACAAATTTTGATGAGGTCCCTTTATTTTACTTTTTGTTGCTTTTCTTTTGATGTAAAATCTAAGAAACCATTGCCTAACACAAGGTCCTACAGATGTTTCCCTACATTTTCTTCTAGGAGTTTTGTAGTCCTGGTACTTATATTTAAGTCTTTAATCAATATGGGGTTACTTTTTGTATATGGTGTGAGATTAGAGTCCACCTTTACTCTTTTGCACATAGAACAGAATATAGTTTCCATTGCACTCTTTGTTGAAGAGACTATTCTTTCCCCATTGAGTATACTTGGCACCCTTGTCAAAATGAATTGACTTTAGGGAACCAACAAGATGGCAGTGGAGTAAGGAGCTCCTTCAGTCAACTCTTGCTACAGGACACTTAGTAAACACTCTCTGGAGCTAGCTGAAGCACCTGTTTGGGGTCTCCAGGAGACCAGAAGAACATCCTGCAACATCCTTGAAGGAGTGGAAGGAGGAGGCTGCCCATCTGCAGAGAAGACTCATAAGTAGAGCACTCCATGCCCAGGAGGCCGGTGCCCATCCTCCACTGGAGGCACAAGCCACTTTGGGAGCTGTTCCACGGCTGGAATTGAAAGCTCCACTTCCCCAAAACTGGGGAGGAAGAGATGGTTGGGTACCAGTTTCAGCTACTGAAGAATAAATTCATTGGGCTATAATATAATCCTGAGAACAGCTAAAGTCTGAGCCTTTCCAAGCCAGAAAGAGGCAGGGAGCTGCTATCTTAACCCTCTGCCTGGCACGAGGGGAAGCAGGGCAGACTGAAAATCCCAGTGCTGGTGGGGACCGGCTTCTTTCCATTCCAGATCATATTGCAGCTCTAGCCTAGGCCCCAGTGCCACCTCCAGCAGGGAGGAAGCTGCAGGGACCTCCGCTAGCCTCTCTGGGAAATTACCGGCCAAGCCACGGAGGCCGGTGATTATCCTACTCTGGCGGCATAAGCCGCCCCAGGAGCTATTCTGAGGCTGGAGTTGGAGGCTCCATTTCCCAGAAGTGGGGGAGGAGGAGATGGTTGGCTGCCGATTTTGGGTACTGATTGGTAGACTTGGCTGGCTAAGATATAACCCTGGGAACAGCTGGGTGTGAACCAGCCCAAGTTAGAAAGAGGCCAGTAGCCGCCATTTTGACTCTACCCCCAGCCTAAGGGGAAGCTGGACTGACTGAAACTCACTGTTGGCAGGAACCAGTTTCTTTCATGAGATCAGCCTGCAGGCCTAGCCTAGGCTTCAGCCCCACCTCTGGCAGGGAGGAGGCTGAGGAGCCCTGTACCAGCCTATACAGGTAACTGCAGGTAACTTCGGCTGGCATAGACTGAAAATCAAAAGTCTACCAGGGCAACTGCAGTCATCTTGGGCCTGCACTGCCTAAATTGCTGCCCACCCCTGCAGCTCCATCCCCGCCCCAGGCAGGGGAGAAAGGGATGTGAAGCTTCATCAGGCTCTCTGGGGAACTACAGTCTAAGCCTGCACTTGGATTATTCCACATAGCTGTGACTCTGTCCCTACCCCTGGCAAAGGAGAAAGTTGGAAGCAGCTTCATTGGTCTCTGGTGCAATGAGGGCAGCTTGAACCTGCACAGCTTACAGCATCAACTACATGTTTGGCTCCTACTGCACAACCAGTAAAGGAGAAAGGGCAAGAAGCCCTTAACTAAAGAGAAAAACCGCACCCAGGAACAAATACTCCAGTAAGCCAGATGCAAAGACACCAACAAAAAATTACAATCCACACCAAGAAACAGGGAGCTATGGCCCAGTTAAAGGAACAAGATAAACCTCCAGGTGACATAAAGGAGTTGAGACAACTAATCATAGATGTTCAAACCAATCTCCTTAATAAATTCAATGAGATGGCTAAAGAGATTAAGGGTATTAAGAAGACATTGAATGAGCACAAAGAAGAATTTGAAAGTATACATAGAAAAATAGCAGATCTTATGGGAATGAAAGGTGCAATCAATGAAATTAAAAAACATTGGAATCATATAATAGCAGATTTGAGAAGGCAGAAGAAAGGATTGGTGAGCTTGAAGAAATGGTTTCTGAAAGGGAACATACAGAAGAACAGATAAAGAAAAGAATGGAAAATTGAACAAGGTCTCAGGGAACTAAATGACAGCAAAAGGTGTGCAAACATGCATGTCATGGGTGTCTCAGAAGAAGAAGGAAAGGGAAAAGGGGCAGAAGGAATAAATGAAGAAATAATGGTAGAAAATTTCACAACCCTATTGAAGGACATAGATATCCCTGTCCAAGAAGCGCAGCACACTCGCATCCGAAAAGATCTGAATAGACCAACTCCAAGACATATACTCATCAGAATGTCAAAGGCCAAAGACAAAGAGAATTTTGAGAGCAATAAGAGAAAAGCAATGCATAACATATAAGGGATATCCAATAAGATAAAGTGCTGATTTCTCACCAGAAACCATGGAGACAAGAAGACAGTGTTCTGATATATTTAAGATACTACAAGAGAAAAACTTCCAGCCAAGAATCTTATATCCAGCAAGACTATCTTTCAAAAATGAGGGCTAGATTAGAATATTCACAGATAAACAGAAACTGAGAGAATTTCTAAACAAGAGACCAGATTTTCAGGAAATACTAAAGGGTATGCTGGAGCCTGAAAAGAAAAGACAGGAGAGAGGGGCCTGGAAGAGAGTCTAGAAGTGAAGATTATATCAATAAAGTAACTAAAAGTGTCAAAAGAGTGGTGAAAATAAAATATGACAGATAAAACTCAAATAGTCAGGAATAAACTTAACCAATGATGTAAAGCACTTGTATTCAGAAAACTGCCACTCAATGTTAACACAAATTTTAAAAGCCCTAAATAACTGGAAGAACATTCCATGTTCATGGATTGGAAGACTAAATATCATTAAGGTGTCAATTCTACTCAAATTGATATACAGATTTAATGCAATGCTGAAAAAAATTCCACCAGCATCAAAGAAAAAATTGAAAACATGATCATGAAATTTATTTGGAAGGGTAAGGAGTCCTAAATAGCCAGAAACATAAAATGGAAAGTGAACCCTCATCTACAGACTTTAAATCATAATACCTACCTATATTGGTAAAAACAGCATCTACTGACCTAAAGACAGACGCAGTAGACCAATAAAACCATATTTATGGTTCAGAAACAGACCCTCACAGGTATGGTGAAGTGATTTTTGACTAGCCTATCAGACTTACACAGTTTGGGCAGAACAATCCATTCAACAATGGTGCTGAAAGAATTGGATATCCATAGCTGAACTCCAAAAATTAATTCAAAGTGGACCAAAAAACTAAAAATAAAAGCAAGAACCATAAAACTTCCAGAAGAAATTATTGGAAAATATCTTCAAGACCTGGTGGTAGATGGTGGATTCTTAAAGGAGATACTAAAGGACTGAGTGGACTACTGATGCTTAATGTATGTAGAAGATTTATTTAGCTTTACTGTAAAAGTGTGGGAATGTATAGAGTAGATAGTAACACAGTGAGTAACAGCTAGCTTATAAATGGGGATGTGACTGAAAATGGTAGTCTAGTTATGTAAATGCCAATTGACAGAATGCTAGAGAATTATCTAGGAATTGAATAGCACAGTAAACCAAGAGGTGGACGAGAATTGTGGTTGATGGTACAGATGGTAAAGAGTGTCCTTTGTTAGCTAGAGCAAATGTGTATCACTACTGCAGGGTGTTGGGAATGTGGAGAAGCATGAGAAAAATACAGCTGGAGGGACCTATGAAGTGTGGTTAGTAGTAGTAATATAATATTCTTGCATCTATGTGAAAGATGTACTGTGTTGATATTGAGGCAGTATGGAAAATGTGAGCCAAATATACACTATGGACATGGTAACAATCAGGTGATTATTATTTTATCTGTAGCAAATGACACACCACATTGTGGTGTGTTGATGGAAATTCTGCACATGTGCTTAATTGTTTTATAAGTTTACAACTTCTGTCATAAAAAATATATTTAAAAAATAATAATAGGGTGGGTTGGGGGGAAAATACACCAAATGTAAGATAAGGACTAGGATGAGTAGTAAGATTTTGACAATTTTCTTTCATAATTTGTAACAAATGTCTCATGACAATGCAAGGTGTTGAAGGGTTGGTGTATGGGATTCCTATATGATATTATGCATGTTTCCTTTGTAAATTCACAACTTTTACTGTACACTTAATTGTTTATGTATGTTCATATATAAATGATATAAAGATAATAATAGGATTGGTTGGGAGAAAAATACTTCTTTTAGTAGTAATAATTTGACAATACTCTTTAGTAATTAGTTAAAAAGGTTTAACAACAGTGCAAATTATTGGTGATAGGGTGAGGTATGAGAGTCCTATATGATGTTATATATATTTGTTTTGTAAGTTCACAACTATTATTATACACTTACTGTTTATGTATATTTATGTATGAGTGATATACTTCAATAAATTTTTTAAAAAATGAATTGGCTTTAGATGTGAGGATCTGTTTTTGAACTCTCAGTTCCATCCATTGGTCCATAAGTCTGTCCATGTGCTAGTACCATGCTGTTTTGACCACTGTAGCTTTATAGTAAGTTTGAAAATTGGAAAGTATGAATTCTCCTACTTCATTATTTTAAAGACGTTTCTGGCTTTTTTTAATCCCTTACTCTTTATATAAATTGAATGCAAAGAAGGCTGTTGGGATTTTGATTGGGATTGGGTTGAATCTGTAAATCACTTTGGGTAGAATTGACATCTTGATAAATACTTAGTCTTGCAGTCCATTAACATGGTGTGTCCTTCCAATTATTTAGGTTTTCTTTGATTTCTTTTAGTAATGTTTTGCATATTCTGTGTAGAAGTCCTTTACATCCATGGTTAAATTTATTCCTAGATATTTGACTCAGTTAGTTGCTAATGTAAATGGAATTTTTCTCCTAATTTCCTCTTCAGATTGTTCATTACTGGTGTATAGAAATCTCCTGATTTTTGCATCTCAATCTCTTACCCTCCACTTTGCTGAATTCATTGGTTAGCTCTAGAAACTTTATTGAACATTTTTCAGTATTTTCTATATAGAGGATCATGACATCTGCAAATAAAGAAAGTTTTACTTCTTCATTTTTACTTTGGATGTCTTTTATTTCTTTTTCTTGCCTAATTGCTTTGTCTGGAACGTCCAGTACAGTGTTGAATAGCATTGGTGATAGCAGGCATCCTTGTCTTATTCTTAATCTTAGAGCAAAAGCTTTAAGTCTTCCACCTAATGAATATGATGTTATCTTTAGGTTTTAATATATGTTCTTTATCATGTTGAAGAAATTTCCTTCATCTCCTAGTTTTCTAGGAATCTTTATCAAGAAGGGGTGCTAGAGTTTGTCAAATGCCTTTTCTATATAAGTAAAGGTGATCATGTGGGTTTTTTCCCCTTCATTCTAATAATGTTACATATTGCATTAATTGATTTTTCTTATGTTTAACCCCTTTCCATTTATGGGGAAAATTCCACTTGATCATGGTATGTAATTCTTTTATTAGGTTTACTAGTATTTTGTTGGACTTTTACATCTATTTTTCCTGAGGAATAGTGGTGTATAATTTTCTTATGGTTTCTTTATCTGGATTTGGTTTTAGGGCGATGCTGGCATCATAGAATGAGTTATAGCAGTATTATTAATTTTTCTTGGACTATTTGGTAAAATTCACCAGTGAAGCCATCTAGTTCTGGACTTTTCTTTGTTGACATATTTTTGATTACCAATTCAATCTCTCTGTCCTGTTTGGTGTTTGTTGGGATGCTTGGATGTGCATATTCACATCTTTTACTATGTTTGGGAATTTGCTTTGAATATTCCTTCTGCCCCTTCTTCTCTTCTCTTTCTGGAACATACCTTTGTTGTTATGCTTAATGGTGTCTCACAAGTTTCTTAGGCTATTTTCAGTTTTTCTAATTATTTTTTCTTTCTATTCTTCAGCCTGACTCTTTTCCCAGTTTCAAATCTTGTCTTTCTTGTATTCTTTCTTCTGCCAGCTCCAGTCTGTTATTGAAAGCCTTTAGGGAGTTCTTCATTTCAGTTATTGTGGTTTTCAACTCTAATAGTTATGTTTGGTTCCTTTTTAAAATTTCTGTTTATTGAGAGTCTCATATTATTCATTCATTGTTTTCCTGATATCCTTTAGTTCTTTCTCTGTATTTTCCTTCATCTCTTTGAGCATATTGAAGATCATTTTTTTAAAGTCTTTGTTGGTATGGCTACAGTCTGTTCTTCATTGACATTTTCTGGATTTTCATCTACTTCCTTTGAATGGTTCATCATTTCCTGTTTGTTTTGTAATCTTTTGTTGCACAATGTACATTTTAATATTTTAATATTAATAATGTTAAATCTACGATTTAGCCCCTGAGCTATCTGTTTTATGAGTTTGTTTTCAGTTGGTGTTTTCAACCAATAGAATAAACAACTTTTATAGTCTTTGCAAATTGCTGTCCCTCAGAGGTCAGGCCTCCTATCAAGAAGGTCCACCAAAGACAAATAAAAAATGCAGGGTCCTACCTTTTTCTGAGCCTGTGCTTTGTCCTGGGCTTGTGCTTGTTAGTGTCATTAGGACTTACCCTGTTTACAGGAATTCAAATGCCCCCCTCTACTCCCTATGAAATAGCCTTTCTCTCTCTTCAGCGTGCTTTATTGTAGAATTTCAAGTAGGTAAGCCTTTGGCCCAGGCTGTTTGACAATTGTTTTTTTACACTGCTTTTGCCTGGGGGGCAAATTCTGGTAGGTGAAGAGGGGCAGGCAAGACTGAAAGGAGTTTCCTAGGTTAGTCTTCTCCAGCAGGAACAAAGCCAAGAGCCCACAGTGGGAGTGCAGGCTAGCTCGTGGAAAGTGTGAGAGAGAGACCAGCAAGGAAGGGTTCCAGGAGCTTCTCCTATGACCTTTTGAAGCTGCATTTTCTTGATTTGGCACTTGCTCAGTTACTGCATCCTTTTAACTGTTTTCAATAGTTTTGGGGAAGCATACTGACTTTAAGACTCCTCTGCTGCTTTCATCTGAGGCAGGTTGGATCCTGACTACCCTCAAAGCCAGACTCCCAGCAATATGAAGCAGTCTATCAAAAGCAGTGACCAAATATTGGACAGCACATCCCCAGATATTGGGAAACTAGGTCTTTATATTCCATGCCAGCAACCTGCACCAGGAGTCAGGATTGAGTACCCCATTGCTGTCTGTCCTGAGGCTGGAGAAGGGGGGATGGTAGTCCTTTAAGAGATAGTGAAATTCACCAGTATTTACTACAATTTACCGGCCTCTTCCTCCTGCTCTTCCTGGAAGCAGCAAACTGTTCTAGATTCCAGAGCTGCAAAGTAATTGATTCAGACAGTTCCTGCCAGTTCAATAGTTGTTCTGCTGTAGGTACTGATTCCTGGAGGTTCCTACTGTGCCAACTTCTACAATCCACCTACTGTTGACTTTTGGTTGCACAGATTATTCTTGCGCTTTCAAGGGGTAGATTTTGTGCCCTTTTGACTCATCCCCATCAATTTTTGAGTACTTCCCTTATTTTCTTACACAATAAGGCAATTCAGAATCATATTATGCTTTCATTCCCCAGTCTTGGAATTAGCCCTGTCATAAAAGATCCCTGGTTCCTGTTAGAGAGGTATAGTTTTTGGAAGCCACATTCTGAGAGTTGAGTGTGTCCATTGCTACTTGGGTGTCGTTTCTTCTAGGCCTTTTCAGCAGGCAAAGCTAGGAAATAAGAAAAGGAAAGAAAATCATGAAATCAGGCCAAGAATAGTCATACGGTCTTTAAGAAATTGAGCAAAATCAGAGGACCTACGTTACAAGATATCAGGACCTATTATTACACTGTAGTAATTTAGATCATGTGGTGTTGGCAAAAGGATAAAGTCTGACCAATGGGACAGAAGTGAGTAATGTTTAGTTGCCTGATTTATGACAAAGTTGACACTTAATGCAGTGGGGAAAGGATTGTCTTTAAATAAATGGTTCTGGGTTAGTTAAATATCCAGTGGAAAGAAATTTATGCAGAACTCACACCATGCCCAAAACATCTAAATGTGAAGGCTTTTCCTGAACTTGGAGTAGGCAAAGATTTCTTAAATGGGACACACACCCAAAAAAAAAAAAAAAAAAAAAAAAAACTACCCTTAAAATAAAAATTAAAAAAAAAAATCGGAAAAATTTTGCTGTGTTTATTTTAAGAACTCTTGTGCACCAGAAACACCTTTGAAAGAGAAAAGAGAAAAGACACATATAGTGGGAGGAGATATTTGCAACAACTGTATTTGACAAAAGACTCTTCTCCAAATATATAAAGAACTCCTACAAGCTAGCATAAAAATGGGCAAAAGCCTTGACAGATAACCCACAAAAGAGGATATCCAAATGGTATACTTGTAAAACATGTTGCCCTGGTGACATCATAGAAATGAAGACCACAATGGGATGCCACCACATACCCACTAGAATGGCTAAAATGAAAAAAGAAAACACTAGATGTGTCCAGGATGTGAAGAAACTGGTGGCACACAAACTGGGTACAACCATTTTAGAAAACTGTTTACTATAATTCTACTCTAAGTATCAGCAATTCTACTCCTCAGTTTATTCTCAACAGAATTGTATATATATGTTGTTTAAGAGGCAGTATATTAATTTGAAGTATATGACTTGCCATTTTTGTAGCTACCATCAGCCATTTCATATGGTCCAATCTATTAGAATGCACTATTTGGTTTAGAGAAAGACTAGAAGCTACACAAATGCCCATCTACAGTAGAATAGTTAAATAAATTGTGACTATAGCAATGAGAATGAATGAACTACAACTACATGCAAAAATATGTTTGAATCTCCTAGGAATAACATTGGACAAAAGCAACCAGTCCCAAAAGAATGCAAACTATATTATTCCATTTATATTTCTATAAAGTACAAAAACTGGTAAAATTACTTTGCATTGTTAGAAATCAGGATAGTGAGTATCCTTGTAGGGGAAAAAGTGACTAGAAAAGAAAACAAAGCGGGTTCTTCTAGGTACTGAAAATATTTGATTACCTGATGTCAGGTGCAAGATTGCATTCATTGTGTGAAAATTTAGTGAATTGTACTCCTAAGATGTGCACTTCTCTCTCTCTCTCTCTCTCTCTGTGCGTGTATACCGAAAAACATATATATAACACAAATGAAAGGTTAAAAAAATAAGAAATTTTACCTCCAATTTCAATCTAACACCATAAGAAAAACTTTTCTTCCCCCATTTCTTATTTCTGTCCTTTCTCCCACAATGAATAGTTTGATTCCCCAAAACAACAGTATCCTCATATGTTTAATCCTACAATATATAAAATAATTTCAGAACTACTGTAAATACTACCCGCCCCAAAAAACACAAGTTCAAGATTTCATTGCAGTTCTTTGAGCATTCACAATCAAGACTTCATTCAAAAGTTTCTTGGATTAATCTTGTCTTCTGTTAAGTTATGATCTCAATTTGATATACAGTTAGATTCATTTTTTCTGCTTGTATTCAGTTTTAATTTGTTCTCCATCCTTGTTGATTTAATTTAATTTTTTAAATATGTAAAAAGTTACCAAAAGTCAGAACTATATAAAAAGTTTCTCAGAAAAGACTCATTCCCTTCTATTCCTCACCCCTACCAACACTAATACTTTTGCTGTATTTTGATTATTTTCTTCGAACATTATTGTTATTGAGATAGGTAAGAAATTTCTTGATGTCCTCTTTTTTATGTTCTTAAATCCTTTAGGGAAGATTTTCTTGGGACCCAGTTTGAAGCAAGTCAGATATGACCATTAAAAAAGAATTTTTAAAGAAGTGGTTCAACTTCTCAAGTAAGAGAAATGTTTTAATTTGTAGGGAAATCAGTAGTCATTATAGCTGAGACTGTCATCTTCAACTCCTTTCCCAGTATTTTAGCATTAGCTATCAATTTATCCTATATTTAAGCCCCGGCTACACTATTATTTAATGAGGGTGTTTAATTTTCAGTAGTGTTTTATTGACATAGCAAGTCCACATGAAAATCATTTCTCCAACTTGTTCACATATATTTTTTTCTAAAGATTTATTCCCTGCCCGCCCATTCACATATGTATATTTTTAAAAAGCGACATAACTTTATCCTCTTTTCTCTCAGTTCCTTTCACTGGAGGGGAAGAAAAAGATATTAGGAAGAATCAAAAGGGTACCAGTATTTGTTGATGACCTCATATACACTGGGTCCTACACTGTGCTTTCTCGCATTATCCCAGTTAATCCTCCCAGCAATGTTGTGAGATAGGTGTTTTCTGTTTTACAAGTAAGGAACTGACAAGAACTGAAACTCCAAGGGATTTGGAAATGTGTCCAAGGTATGTTGGGAATTGAACCCAGAACTATATTTTTGTGTTCTTTTCTGCAAAAGAGCAAAATTTTAAATTGAGGCTTAAGGTTGATACTTTGGAAAGAAAAAAAGAGTAAAACTGAAAGCAAAGTGATAGAAAATGGTATTTTGAATTATGTCTTCCTTTCTTTTTAAGTTTCAAATCTGAGATTTTAGCACTTCTTTCCAGGCTAAAAAGGGCAAAACAGTTGTTGCTCTCTTGGCTCAAGGAAGTGTAGTTTCCATGATGCATGACTAACCTTCATCCTAAAGGTGAGTTTCCTTTAAAATGGAGATGTATCTGGTATTAGTTTGTTTAGATAGTGTTAATTATTTGATTTATCACTCTAAAGTTCAGGCAGCATTGCCAGTTGAGATAGATCATGTGGTTAATACAAGGTTTATCTGAGAAGGCACAGGAAAATGATTTCTGATCCACTCATCTTTCTCTATTTTTGCTGCTGTAGAGAATTGCAATAGCTGCTAATTAAACTCTTCCTCTCTAGTCTGATCCTCCTCCACTCCAATCTCCAAACAACGTCCCGCCCCCCCCCCCCCTTTTAGGTACACTATGATTATTTTAATACATCTCATTAGTTTGCATATTGTTGGGGAAACTCCCATCACACTGACTGACAGCAGCCTTTGGGTGTTATCCATGTAAATGCCATCACATAATTTTAAAAAAACAAAACAGCCTAGGCAAAGAATAAAAAGGAAAGCGTAACAATCACTTTATGATGTAAAAAAAAAAAAAAATCTTCTTAAGGCTCTTGAAAAGGTTTCTGTATAGACGTAAAACACTCCCAGCGAGGAGGTATGGTTTCTAAGTCTCCGTGGCAGTTTCCGGAACGTTTCTGGTGCCCCTGCAGAGTCCACTGGCATCCATGTCCCTAGCAAGAAGTACCCGTGGCCACCCTGGACAGTGACCCAGGCTGCTGAGAGGCCAGCAATCCCCTAACCGACCCAACCAACTGCGTGCTACTCTTGTCTAATTCTTCAGTGATTCCCCACTGCCTGCAGAGGTCAAAACATCCACCCTACAGACTAGTCCTACTGTGTCCTGAACTCTGCCTAGCTATCTAGTCCTTTGTGCCCTTCTGCACCCTAGCCTTGCTGAACTACTAGCCCTTTCCCACACATTATTTACTTGTAAAGTTCTGTACTTTTGTCCAGGTTGCGCTCTATGCTTTCTTGTACATGTTCTCAGTGTTCTCCTCTTTTCCTATTCTTACCTCTACAATCTTGTTGGTGTGGCACCATTTTCCCTCCCTTCTACGTCTTCCACTGTACCATAATTGCTTTCATCTAACTAGATGAGTTAAAGGAAATAGTTGTTGGTTTGTCATACTAGGCCATAAATGGTAAACAACCTTTGCGTTCAATATTAAATTCAAGCTTTGTTTTACCATCACATATATCTTTTCAGTTTTAGTACACTTTGTTTTACAAGAGATTGTGTTCCCTGCTTTTCAGATACTGTTTTATAATTTAACCTTCTCTGAATGTTTTACTTGAAATGGCATGAAACATAGTTTTTCTGCAATTAGAGCCATATGTTTCTATTTCTCCCACTCCATAGTTGAAAGTAAGAATTATGGCAAAATGACTTTGAGGGAAAAAATTATGAAATGTTTTGCCATTTATGCAAAACAGAGCAACTACTTCTGAGCTGTGCATGTCAATCTAATTTAAAAATTAATAAGAATAAACAAATTAACAATATGATGCTGTAACCCTCCAATTACAGAAATTAAAGAATTCTGTTTTTCACTTTGCTAGCATTTTGTTCTCTCAACCTTATAGAAGAGTTGAAAGCATTGTATATTAAATACCCATTTACTCACCACCAAGAATCTATGATTAACATTTTCTGTACTTGATGTATCATATATCTACCCATCTGTTCATCACTCTCCCTTTGTTGGTCCATCACATTTTTTTTATGTACTTCAAAGTAGATTCCCAACACCAGTATGCTTTACCTCTAAACACTTCAGAATGAGCATCTATTTTTTTTAATGTACCAGAGGCCAGAGATTGAGCCCAACCTTATGTGTGGGAAGCTAGCAACGAACCACTGAGCCACATTGGCTTCCCTAAGTTGGCTTTTTGGTTTGTTTTGCTTCTTGTTTGTTTTTGTTTTTTCAGGAGGCACTGGGAACCGAACCAGGGACGTCATGTGTGGGAGGTGGGCACTCATCCACTTCAGCCACATCTGCTCCCTGAGCATCTTTTTTTGAGGAGTACATTTTTTAAAGTGAAAAATATATATAGATACACACACACAATGAAATGCACAGATATGTCATGCACCATTAGATGAGTTTGACAAAGGCATAGACTATATGTACCCCAAATCCTTATCGATCAAGATATACGTTGCCATCACCCCAAAAACTCTTCATGCCCCTTCCCAAGAAATCCTCATTCTAGCCCCTCAGAGACAACTACTATTATGGTTTGTTCCCCATATAGCAGGCTTGTCTTTTTTAGATTTTCATATAAATAGAACCGTACAGTATCAATTCTTGTGTAAGTCTTCTTGCATTAGTATAATGTTTTTGAAATTCATTTATATTGCATGTATCATTAGTTCTTTTTGTCGCTTAGTAGTTTTCATCATATGAATATACCACTGTTTGTTTATGCAGTTTCCTTTTAGTGGACATCTTGGCTTGTTTGAAGTTTGGGATTATCATGAATAAAGCAGCTATAAATATTCTTGTACAAGCATTTGCATGAGCATAAGTTTTTGGGGTTTTTTGGGTGTCTCTATAGGAGAGAAATTGCTGGGTATATATTTAGTTTTATAAGAAACTCTTTTTTTCTGAAGTGGTTATACCATTTTACATCCCCAACAATGTTCGAGAGTTCTACTTGCTCCACATCCTCACCGGCATTGGGTGAAGTGAGTCTTGTTAATTTTACTGTTTTGGTGGGTGTACAGTGATATCTCCTTGTGGTTTTAACTTACACTTCCGTGATGACAAATAATTTTGAGCACTTATTAATGTGCCTCTTGGCTCTTAGTGTAGAAGGTTGGTTCAAACTTTTTGTCCAACTTTTCATTATAGAACTTTTCAAATATATAGCAAAGTTAAAAGAATGTTACAGTGAGCACTCATATATATATATATATACACTAACTGCCTAAAATTAATATTTTACTATGCTTGTTTTACCTCCTGTCTGTCTGCCTGTCCAGCCCCTATCCAACCATTAGTGTGCCTTATGTTTTTTGGTGCATTTCAAAATAAATTACAGGCTTCTGTATACTTCTCCCTAAATACTTTGTCATGTGTAACCTGTAACTAACCTAGAGTTCAATGTCTATTTAAAATTTCCTTATTTTGAGAACACGTTGTCCATATTTCTCCTTCCCATGGTTGTTCACCCCACTTCTTTGCCTGCCTTTCCTGACCAGTTGTGCTCTGAAATTATAGCCAGTTCCCCTTTGGTCTGATTCTGTATATTTTATAAAAGAGAGTGATGTTGCCCAAAAAAATCTTGCTCCTTTTTTAACAGCAGTGTTTGTCTTTTTATTATCAAACATGCCAACTTACTAGAGTTCTTAATTTTCAGTGTCCTAAGAAACCTTTGCTTATGCACAGCCCATAAAAATATGTTCTTTTAAAGACTTTCTAGTTTTAGATTTTACATTTATGTCTGTGGACCACCTCAAATTAATTTTTGTATATGGTGTGAGGTAGGGATTATGTTCATCTTTGCCATATGGATAGTCAGTTGACCCAGCCCCATTCATTAAAAAGTCTCTCCTTTCCCTCCATTGGATTACTCTGGTGCCTTTATCTAAAATCCAGTGATCATTTTACTGTGAATCTGGTCTCTGTATTGTGTTCAACTGATCTGTGTCAATCCTTATTTCCAGTACTGTAGTTTTACAATAAATCTTGAAATCAGGTAGGATAATTCCTCCAACCTTGTTCTTTTACAAGATTCCTCTAGATATTCTAGGTGTTTTGCAGTCCATATATGTTTCAGTCAGTTTGTTTTTAAAACAAAGAAAAATTTTTAAAAACCCACACAATACCTAGGGGGACTATAATTGGGATTGTGTCAACTCTATAGATTGATTTCACAAGAACTGACACCTAGGTCGAGTATTCTAGTCCATCAACATGGTATATCTCTCCATTTATATAGATTTTCTATAATATTTCTCAGCAGTGTTTTCTAGTTTTTAGAGTAGAGTTCTTGCACATAAATTTACTTTTGACAGTGTTCCCAATGAAATTGTTTTTTAAATTTCATTTTGGATACTTTGATTTTATAACTTGAACACTGCTTTCTGCTCTGTTTAGCTGATAGTTTTATAGAGTTATCAGGAATTCACATATTGATTAATGTTTCTGTAAACTTAATGTGGAAGCCCCTTTGAAAGATACTTCATTCTACATCAATTTAAATTAGGATTTATTTCTCTCAAAATGTCCAGAAACCTCCCAGAGTGAGTATATATGTGCCTTTATATTAAGGCCATGGGTATGTGTGTATGCGTATGTATGTGTATATATATTTTAAAGAAAATAACATTAGATAGAAAGCTGTGGCATTACCCTTATTGGTAATTTGATGTCAGTGAAGATATTTTCATCAAATTGCTTGTGTAATTGTTGTTTATGAATATAGTATATATTTATTAAGTGCTAGACTGCTAAATATTAGGGCTGCAAAGAGGAAAATCTACCATCTCTGTTCTCAAGGAGCATTTCAAAAGTTTAGTGCATTTCACAACCATTTGTAAGTGCTACTGCTGTTGGATTTGCTATGGAAACAGATCAGTCAACATAAAGAAATGCAGGACAGTTGGTTTAAATTTTCCTCATGTTCTTGAAAATATCCTCATTTGTTAAAAGTAGGGCTTCTGTATTATTACTGAATGGTATATTGCTTTCTTTATTTTAAATTATTTCAGTGCTTACGTATCACCTAATATACAGTAAATGAATATCTCCTTCCAGCAGCTTTGCCATTTGTGACTGAAGTTATTGGCACTAAGCTGGCACATACTTTAGGAAACCTCATTTTCCTTTCTGACTCACAGTTCTAGCACCAGACTTTGGAAGTTAAAAGACCCTGCTTTGGCCCTAGAGACAATATCCTTTTATTTAAACTTTATGTTTCTCTACATTATAGTACTTATGAAGCTCTGTGCTATTTTGAATGTTCTAAAATAATGACCTTTATTTTGAAAAGGATTGATGACTACTGTGGCATTAATACTGTTCTAAGCTACATTTATTTAGCTGTACACAATTTAGTAGTTCATAGAACTTTATATCCAAGAATTCACTGTTATTTTAAGACTATTTCTAGGATATTTTGTTTTCCAGCCTTTTTTTCTTGGTTCATTTGAAAATTGTATGTAATCTCATAAAAATAATTGTCTGTTGTTAGTCACTGTACTTTGATTCTCAGTTTTGCATTTTCTCTGGTCTTTTTGTGCTGCATAGGTACTTAGTCTATAGTTCTTTTAAGAATAGTTTGATTTTTCATTATAAAAAATAGTAATATGTACCTACAACAAATCTGTGAGAAAAAAGAAAAAAAGGAGAGACCAAAAGGTTAATAAATATTACCAGTACTCAATAATTATTGTTACATTTCTGTAGTATCCAATCTGTTTTTTTCTGTGAATGCTTTTTTAATTTTATAATTTCATTTTTGTAGTTTTTCTACATTTTTCCATTATATTTTTATTTTTTTATTTTTGTAATTGCTTTATAAGCAGACTTTAATGATTGCATACTAGCCCAAGTAAATATTACTCTTGGACACTTAACTGTTTTTATTTTTTTGTTATAGGTTAAAATATTTGTATATTATACACTACAACTTTTGAAACTATTAAAATACATCTTAATTCCATTCATTAGAGTGTTTCCTATTTGATTAGCTCATGGTTATGAGTATGGACTTTGGACACAGAGAGTCCTAAGTTTAAAAATCCCAGCCAGTTACCTTGCCATTGTTTTGGTTTCCTCATCGTTAAATTGGGATGGAGGTACAATAACTACTTTCCTACTAGGGCTGTTGAGATTAAATGAAATGAAACATAAAAATTTTTTATCAGTGGCTGTGCAACATCTCATTAGCTGTGTGTCATAATTTTATCATTGTCTTATTGATTAACCTTTAGAGTGTGTACTGAGTTTTACTGTCAAAGTTAATTCTGGGATGAATCATTATATATATTCCAGAATATTCCTTAGAATAAAGTTATAGATACCAAATTACAGAGCCAAAGAATTTAGACCTTTCTGGGTTCCTGAACATATTTCCAGTTGCTATCTAGAAATATCATACCAACTTACACTTTTTTTTTTTTTTTGACTTATTTATTTTTCCCCTTTCCCTCCTCCCGCCCTGCTGTTTTTGCTGTCTGTGTTGTCTTTTCTTCTCATTTTCTCTCCTCTAGGGTTCACCGGGATTTGATCCTGAAGATTCCTGATGTGGAGAGAGGTTCCCTATCAATTGCGCCACCTCAGTTCCTGGTTTCTGCTGCACTTCACCTTTACTCTCCCCTTGTCTCTCTTTTGTTGCATCATCATCTTGCTGCATGACTCACTTGCGTGGGCACTGGCTCGCCACACAGGCACTTGCACTCACCATGTGGGTACTTGCTGCACTGGCACGCTTTCTCTTCTTTTTCACCAGGAGGCCCCTGGGATTGAACCCAGGTCCTCCCATATGGTAGGCGGAAGCTCTGTCACTTGAGCCACATCTGCTTCCCCTAATTTACACTTTTATAAACAGTGTTTAAGTAATTCACAACATTCTTAGGAACTGGAAAAAAATGTGTTATAATTTTTTAAGAGCTACGTTTTACATACACTGAAATGCACAGATCTTAAATGCACAGTTTGTTGAGTTTTTAAAAACTTTATTTGAAATATCATCTCACTTATAATAAATTCGTAAAAATTGTACCAAGAATTCCTGTATATCCTTCATCCATATTCCCACAGTGTTACTATCTTAACCACATTTGCTTTATTATGCTCTTCCCATATCTATACATTTTCCCCCCTGTAATCATTTGAGAATAAGTTGCAGGCATGATGCCTTTTTCTTTTAACCCCTAAATCCTTTTTATTTGTGTTTTCTAAAAATAAGACCTTAATTCAATTTTGCCAGTTGTTCCAGTAATATCCTTTATAGCAAAAGAAAATAAAAACTTGCTTTCCCTGCTCCATAATTCATTCCTGGATCACATTTTGCATTTAATTGTGAGGTTTCTTAGTCTCCTTTAATATAGAACAATTCTTTAGTCCTTTTCTTTTCTTTTTTTGACCTTTTTGAAGAGTAGAGGTCAATTATTTTGTGGAATGATCCCCAATTTGGGTTTGTTTCTTGGTTGCTCAAGATTAGATTTAGATTATGCAGTTTTGGCAAGAATACCACAGAAGTGATTTTGTATCTTTCCAGTAGGGTCATAACAGGAGACACGTGATATCTGTTTGCCCCCTTATGTTAACTGTTTGCCCAATTATATTAACTTTGGTTACTTGGGTAAGGTGGTATCGTGCTTCCAGATTTCTCCTCTGTAAAGTTACTGTTTTTCTTTTTGTATTTGTGTAATAACTGTTATGTGAGGAAGCATTTTGATATTATATAAATATCCAATTTCTTACCAAACTCTAACCTAGTTTTAGTATCCATTGAGAATTCTTGCCTAAAACAGTTATTACTCTGGTAATTACTAAGTGGTGATTTTTCTAATTTCATAATTCCTTCTGCATTTATTAGAAGATATTCTGTTTTAAGGATGAGCTTTCCTTTCTCCTCCATTTATTTATTCTTGATATCAGTGTGGAATGATGGACTCATTTTATTCTGTGGGTTATAATCTTATTTTATTATTATTTTGATGCTCAAATTGCCCCAGATTTGGCCAGTGGGAGCTCCTTCAGACAGGCTTCTGTGTCCTTTTAAAAGATTGCCATATTCTTTGAGAACTTCCTGACCTTTTGGCACAGCAAGATGTTCCAAGCTCCATTTGTACCTTCCCCGCCTCAGCCCGGGAATCAGACATTTCTCCAAGGATGTTTGGATCCCCCTTTTAGTGGTGTATTTAGAAACCAAAATCATTATGAGTGGGCTGTTATGCACTTCTGGACCCTCTCAGCAGACAGAAATAGGAAGCACATGAATGGACACGTATACACAACTGTGCCTATTTCTATCTACCTCTATTTCTGTGTGTATTAAAAACCAGGTATCCTTACTGATAACTCCATTTTTACATCCAAATTCACAGGGTCCACCCCTTTCCATATTTGTAACTCCTTTCTCACACAGTAAGAAACCTTACTGCCATTATTGATAATGTGTTTTCTTATGTATTCAATTCTAGAATATATGTGAGTAGTTTCAGAATTGCTAACCGATATCATTGTGAAAAATCTGTTACACTTTAAACAAACTTTATGGTTTATAAACTATATTTAAAATAAAGCTGTTTAAAAAATCCACTAAGAATTCATATTTATTTACTTTTTTTTTAAAATTTATTTCATTTTATTTATTTCTCTCCATGCCCTTGTTGTTTTCATTTGCTGTGTTTGTCTGTTGTGTGCTAGTCTTTTTAGGAGACACCGGGAACCAAACCTAGGACCTCCAATGTGGGAGGGAGACACCTAATAGCTTGAGTCACCTCCACTCCCTGCTTTGTTGTGTCTCTCATTATGTTTTCCTGTGTCTCTTGTTACATTATCTTGTTGCATCAGCTCATCATGCCTGTCATTTGTGTCAGCTCACTGTCTTGCTCGTCTTCTTTAGGAGGCACCAGGAACTGAACCTGGGTCCTCCCATGTGGTAGGTGGCGAGCTCAGCTGCTTGAGCCACGTCTGCTCCCCCCCCCATTTACTTTTATCTTTTGCCCAAAAGTATATAGTTAAAATATTATTTTCAAAAGTTGCTATATGCATGATTTCCTGTAAACCCACAACTTCTCTAATAATAATTTTTTAAAAAATCACTAAGATTAGTTATAATTCCTTTTTTTACATTTTTATTGTCTTTTTTTCTTTTAAAGATACATAGATTAGTTTTAACTCTTCATCACTGTGTTCATGCAATTCATTTGAAATACAGTTGAATCCATTTATTTTTGTCTATTCAAGTGTGGGTTTTCCCTCATCCTTGCTAATTTCATTCATTTTTAAAAGATAATTTTAATTGCATTTCTCTAATTATGAGTAAGTTATCTATTAGAGCAGTTTTAGATTTGCAGAAAACTTGCAAGAAAGTCGGGTCCATTCATTTATATTTGAACACGTGAAATATTAACAATGTTTTAAAAGTCAAAACTGTACAAAAAGGTGTACTCAGTAAAGGGTCAGTCCTTCCTCCCATCTAGCCTGTCCCATCCTCATCCCCCATTCTTCCATCCTCTTCCCTCTACCCTCTGGAGGTAGTCTGTCTCATTAGTTTCTAGCATATTCTTTGTTTCTTTTTTGCACATATAAGCAGCTATAAGTGTATTTTCTTATTTCCCCCGCTTTTTTTTATAAATGGATATATATCCATAAAAGAATACTGCTTTGTACTTCATTATTTTCATTTAACATATTCTAAATATCTCATAACTGTTCATAGAGATTGTCCTCATTCTTTTGTACAACTGCATAGTGTCTCATTATGTGGAGGTTCCATCGTTAATTCAACCAATATCCTATGTGGAGGCATTTAAATTGTTTCTGATATTTTGCAGTTAGAATCAATGCTTCAGTAATAAATTTGGACATAGGAATTTTTGTAATATTGGTGGCATAACTTTCAGGTAAATTCCTAGAAATGGGGTTGCTGATCAAAAGGTAAATACAGGAAGTGGATGTGGCTCAAGTGATAAGGCCTCCGCCTACCACATGGGAGGACCCGGGTTCAATCTCTGGGGTCTCCTGGTGAAAAAGATGAAGAGAAAGTGTGCCTGCACAGCAAACCAGTGCCCACATGGCAAGCCAAGTGCCTGCGTGGTGAGCCAAAGTATCCACATGGTGAGCTGAGTGCCCGCACGGCAAGCTGAGTGCCCATGTGGTGAGCTGAGTGCCCACAGGAGTGCCTGCGTGGCAAGCCAAGTGCCCATGCACCAAGCCGAGTGCCTGCACGGTGAGCCAAGTGCCCACACGAGTGCCGACAAGCCAATGCCTGCGCGGTGAGCTGAGTGCCCGCTTGGTGAGCCAATGCCTGCACAAATGAGTCATGCTGCAAGATGATGGCGCAACAAAAAAGAAACATGGGAGAGTCAAGGTGGCCAATTCACAGGGAACCTTTCTCCACATCAGAGGTCCCCAGGATCGAATCCTGGTGAATCCTAGAGGAGAAAGATGAGAAGAGAAGACAAAAAGAGAAATAAATACAGAAGATCACACAGCAATGGACACAGAAAAAAAAAACAGCAGAGCAGGGGAGGGGGAGGGGGAAAAAAGGTAAATACATATGCAGTTTTGTTACATATTGCCAAAGTCCTCTTCAAAGGGTTGTATCAATTTGCATTACAATCAGCATTGTGTGAGAATATTGATTTCTCCCTCAGCCTGGCCAACAGAATGTGCTGTCACATGTTTTTTCCATCTGATAGGTGAGAAATGGCATTTCAATGTCATTTTATAATAATTGCATTCCTCTGATTATAAGTAAGATTAAACATCTTTTCTTGTTAAAGGACCATTTCAGTATCGTGTGTGTGTAAATGTGTGTGAGTAAATTGTTCATGTCTTTTCATTTCTGTATCAGGTTTTTTTTTTAACTTTTTTCAATTTTTAAAGATAGTTGTGTATTAAGGAT
This sequence comes from Dasypus novemcinctus, assembly GCF_030445035.2. NCBI lineage: Eukaryota > Metazoa > Chordata > Mammalia > Cingulata > Dasypodidae > Dasypus > Dasypus novemcinctus. Next base: position 61,036,345 of record NC_080695.1, read on the forward strand.
ATTAGTCCTTCCTCTTTAGTATTTATTGCAATTTCTTTTTCTTCTAGTGGACAGTAGTCTGTAGATTTAGGTATAGTTTTTTTACTATGGAGAAGTTTTTTTTGTTTTTACTATAGCCCAAATTTATCCGTTTTTCCTTTTATTGCATTTGAATTTTGAGTCATAGTTAGAAAACTGTTCCTTATGCTCATGTTAAAGAAGAATACCATCCACAATTACTTCAAGTACTCATATGGTTTAACTTTTAACATTTGCATCCCTGATACAGTTGGAATTTATTTTTGTCTGGTCAGATCCTCTCCCCCTCCTCTGCAGCCCCCTCCCACCATAACTTTTCTTTTTCATTGTTTTCCTGGCTCATTTTTCATGATTTTATTTTTTCCATCTGAACTTAAAAATCAACTTGTCTAGCTCCATTAAAAAGTTTGTTGGTATGGTTATTGAAATTACTTTAAATTTGTAAATTGACTTAGAATTACTGACATTTTTATAACATTATGTTAGCCTATCCAATAACAAGGGCAGTCATTCCATTTGTTCAAACCTACTTTTGTGTTTTCAGGGGTTTTGCACATTTCTTGTTAAGTTTATTCCTAAGGGTTTTATCTTCTTTGTTGCTTTTATTGATGGGTTTTCCTCTACTATTATATTCTCTAATTGCTTATGGTTTGTATATCTGAAGGATATTGATTTTTTTTTTTTTAGGATATTGATTTTATATGTGCTTGAATTTCTCCTGCTTGAGATTTGCCGAGTTTATGGATTCTCTAAATTTATACAATTCATCAAATTTAGGGAATTTTCATCCATTATATTTACAAACATATTTTATGCCCCATTCTCTCTCTACCCATCTTCTAGAACTCCAGTTGCACATGAGATAGAACTTTTAATATTACCTGTTGGGTTACTGAGGTACTATTCTTTTATAGTATACATATAATTTTATTGAAGATATCATTCATATGTGAACATATGTAAATAATAAGTGTATAATAAAGTTTTAAACATACAAAACAAGCATGTGTATCATCCTACAGGGCTCCCATACATCACCCCACCACTACCACATTGCATTGTTGTGAAACTTGTTACAAACTATGAAAGCGCATCATCAAAATATTGCTACAAACTATAGCCTGTATCTTGTATTTGGTGTATTTTCCCCCAACCCACCTGATTATTAATACCCTGTATTAGTATTATTTTTTTATTATAGTACATGAGAGGACATTCTAATATTTATTCAGTCCATCTTCTACCACAGGATTCCCTGTGTTATACAACCCCATGTTTTGTATAGTCCATTCAAAGTATACACTCAGTGGCTCTCATCTTCATCACAGAGTTGTGCTGTTATCATCACCTCAGTCAATTTTAGAATGTTTTCATTACTCCAGAAGAAAAAATTCCATACCCTCTCTATCCCCCCCATTGTTGTCCCTTGAAATTGATAAAATATCTTCTTTGCCATCACTACAAAAATATTACAATATTAGTTAACTGTTGTCCATGAGTTGCATTAGTTGTAATTTTCCCATGTCACCATATTCTTAGCACTTTGTAAAAGATGAACATTCCTGTATTTATATTATTAACTACACCCTTCATCTACCACCAAAATCACTGTTATACATACCCTAGATCTCTGGTTTCCTTTCAATTGACTTTACATCCACAGACTACCCCTTTCAGCCACAATCACATTTATAAATCAGCAGTGTTAGTTATACTCACTATATATTGTGTTACTATTGATTCATTTCCACACTTTTACAATAAACCTTATTAAAATTTCTTCATACATGAAACATCAGTTCCCATTCTCAACCCACATTCTATCTCCTAATAACTTTAGACTATAGATTTTACCCTGGTGAGTTCACTCATCGTGTTTAGTTCCTATTAGTAAGACCATACAAAATTAGTCCTTTTGTGTCTGGCTGATTTCACTAAACATGATATCCTCAAGATTCACCCATGTTGTCATAAATATCCTGATTTCATTTCTTCTTAAAGCTGATTAATATTCCATCGTATGTATATATCCCATTTTGCTTATCCATTCATCAGTTGATGGATACTTGGGCTGTTTCCATATTTTTTCAATCATAAATAATTTTGCTATGAACTTTGGTGTTCCAGTGTCAGTTCCCATCTTACTTTCAGTTCTGCATATATTCCTAGTAGTGGGATTGCTGGATCATACAGCAGTTATAAATTCAGCATCTTGAGGTACTTCCAGACTCTCTTCCATAGAGGCTGCACCATTCTACATTCCTACCATTTTTTTTTTTATAATGGCCATTCTATAAGGTGTGAAATGGTATCCCATTGTAGTTTTGATCAGCATTTCCCTAATAGCTTCCTTCTAGTCCTATTTTTTGGAGTGTTTTTTTTAAATCAAGAAAGGATGCTGTATTTTATCAAATGCCTTTTCTGTGTCAATTGAAAGGATTATATGATTTTTCCTTCTTCAATTTATTAATGTGTTTTTTTTACACTAATTGATTTTCTTGTGTTGAACCACCCTTGCATACCTGGGGTAAAACCCACTTGACTGTGGTGTATAATTCTTTTAATGTGCTTTTGTATTTGGTTTGCAAATATTTTATTGAGGATTTTTGAATCTATATTAATTAGGGAAATAGTTCTGTAGTTTTTTTCATAATATCTTTATCTGGTTTTAGTATTAGGAGGAAGTTGGTTTCATAGAATGAGTTTGGCAGCATTTTTCCTGTTCAATTTTTTGGAAGAGGTTTTTGATGACTGTTTCAGTCTCTTTACTCATGATTGATTTGTTGAGGTCTTCTGTAGGTCTGTAGGGTCAGTGTAGGTTGTTCATGTGTTTCTAGGAGTTTGTCTCTTTCATCTAGCTTGTTGGCATATAGTTGTTCATAGTATTCTCTTATGCTTTCTTATTTCTTTGGTGTCAGTAATGTTCCTTCTCTCATTTCTGGTTTTATTTATTTGCATCCTCTCTCTGTTTCTTTGTCAGTCTAGCTAAGAGTTTGCCAATTTTGTTGATCTTCTCAAAGAACTGACTTTTGGTTTTGTTGATTCTTTGTATTTTTGTAGTTGTTCTTAATTTCATTCATTTGTGTTGTGATCTTTATTATTTCTTTTCTTCAGCTTAGTTTGGGATTAGTTTGCTGTTCTTTTTCTCATTCCTCCAGGATGTAAAGTTAATTAAGTCTTCGATTTTAGCTCATTTTTCTTCCTTTTTTTAAAAAAAGATTTATTTTATTTCTCCTCTCCCCTCATTGTTTTGCACTCACTATCCACTCTTTGTGTTCATTCACTGTGAGTTCTTCTGTGTCTGCTTGTCTTCTCTTCAGGCAGCAGCAGGCACCGATTCAGGGATCTTCTGGAGTGGGAGAGAGGCACTCAATCTCTTATGCCACCTTAGCTCCCTGGTCTGCTGCATCTCTTTTTTGTCTCTCCTCTGTGTCTCTTTTTGTTGTATCATCTTACTGCACCAACTCTCCACGTAGGCCTGCACTCCTGTGCGGGCCGGTACTCCACATGGGCCAGGTCTCTGCTCAGGCCAGCTTGCCTCGCAGGCCAGCTTGCCTTCACCAGGAGGCCCTGGGTATCGAACCCTGGACCTCCTATATGGTAGATCACCTGAGCCACATCTGCTTTCCTCATTTTCCCTTTTTAATGTAGGCATTGAGGGCTATACATTTCTTTGTCAGTACTGCTTTTGCTTTATCCCATAGGATTTGATATGTTGTGTTCTCATTTTCATTGGTCTCAAGTTATTCACTGATTTCTCTTGCAATTTCTTCTTTGACACACTGATTATTTAAGAGTGTGTTGTTTAATTTCCACATATTTGTGAATTTTCCATTTTTCCTTCCATTATTTATTTCTAGCTTCATTCCATTACATTTAGAGAAGGTGCTTTGTATAATGTCAGTATTTTTAAGTTTATTAAGACCTGTCTTGTGACCCAACATATGGTCTGACCTGGAAAAGGATCCATGAGCACTTCAGAAGCATGTATATCCTGCCCTTTGGTGGTGTAATGCTCTATAAATATCTGTTAGGCCTAGTTCATTTGTCTTGTTATCCAAGCTCTTTGTTTTATTATTAATCCTCTGTCCAGATGTTCTATTCAATGCTGAGCGTATTGTGCTGAAGTCTCCGACTATTTTTGCATAGACTTCTTTTTTCTCTTTCTCCCTTCAGTTTTGCCAGTGTGTGTCTCATGTATTTTGGGGCATCCAAATTAAGTGTATAAATATTTATTATAGTTATTTCTTCTTGGTGAATTGTCCCTTTTATTAATATACAGTGACTTTCTTAATATTTTTCAACAGTTTTGCATTTAAAATCTAATTTGCCTGATATTAGTATCATTACTCCAGATCTTTTTTGGTTACTATTTGTGTGGAATATCTTTTTCCAACCTTTCACTTTCAACCCGATTGTGTCTGTCTGTTTGAGGTGAGTCTTTTGTAGACAGCTTATGTTTTTATATCCGTTCTATCAGTCTTTGTCTTTTGATTAGGTACGACAATCCATTAATGTTCAATGTTATGACCGTAAAGGCATTACTTACTTTGTCCATTTTATCATTTTGCTTTCCATTGTCATATCTTAACGGTTTTCTTTCTACCCTTTAAGTTACCTTTACTAATAATCTTCACTTCTACATTCTTCTCCAAGTCTCTTACCCTTGCCTTTTCCTTTCAGGCAGTAGCACTTCTTTTTAGTATCTCTTGTAAATCTCATCTTTTGGTAGCATACTCTCTCAGTTTTTGTCTGTGAAGACTTTAAACTCACCCACATTTTTGAAGGACAGTTTTGCTGGATAAGAAATGCTTGGCTGCCAGTTGTTTTTTTTTGTTTTTCTTTCTTTCAGTACCTTAAATACATCACACCACCTTTTTCTCGCCTTGATGGTTTCTAATGAGAGATCGGAACTTAGTCTTGTTGAGGTTCCCTTAAATGTGATGCACTGCTTTTCTCTTGCTGCTTTCAGAATCTTTTTTTTTTTTTTCCTGGTATTTGTCATTCTAAATAGTAGGTGTCTCAGAGTCAGTCAGTTGAGTGGCATTTGTTTATTCACTAGGCAGCATTAATTGAGCAGTCACAATGTCCTAGGCATTGGGACTATGAAGATTAATTTTATATTGTCATGGTTTTTAAGACCATTGTATGGAGCTGGACCAATCTAAGATCTAGCTTAATTTCATCACTTGCTATTGTTATTTTTTTATCTTTGTTTTTCCACTAAGATCAAACAAAGTTTGTCTTATAAAATTTGGATGATTTAGTCCTGAGTCTGATAATATCTTAAAATCAAGGGTATCTTAAATCTAGAAATCAAACTCATTTAGAAATCACCATTTAGAAAGCAAAAAGCTCATGATTGAGAATTAGGGGTGTGTGTGTGTGTGTGTGTGTGTGTGTGTGTGTGTGTGTGTGTCTTGATAGGTGTTTAGAGCTAATCGTTCAAACCAGTGCAAAGGATGAGATTGTTAAAGTAGAGAGTATAGGAATAAGAAGGCCAAAATCTTAGGAGATTAGAAAAGAGGACTACAAGGAGAAATGCAAATATCTTCATAGGCACAAAAGATCCTAGTGGAGAAGTTAATGTATTGATAACAGTTTTGTAGGTAGGCAGGAGTGAACTACAGTCCTAAACAAAAGTGTCTGGGTTTTCCAGAAAAGTGTCTGGGTTTTCCAGAAGTAAAAAGATTACTTCTTCCTCAAAGACAGTTAGTAGAAAGGGAATGGGAAGGTGAGATAGCATTTATGTCTGATAACCTCAGTGTTCTTAGTAACCTAGGGTTCCAAGTTACCTGTAAAGGTAAGAGGGTATAGTATGGTTTTCAGGGAAAATAGAAATGCTTTGAAACAGTGAGGTTATTCAAAGTGGAGTCAATAAGAGATAAAGGATACATTTTGAAACTTGTGTGAGAGCATAGTGTGACTTAATATTAGATTCAGATATTCATCTTGACTCCTTAATTTCTTTGGCCATGCTTGCTGTTATCGCCACCTTTGTCATGACTCCTAGGAATGCCCAGTCATGTTAGGTAAACAAAGGTAAATGTTTAATTCTCAATTGAAGATAACATTCTAGGGCCATGAAATGCAGTAAAAGCTGATTGGAGAAGCTAAGTAGCAGATTAAAGGGGTCCCCTCTCCCCATTTCAATATATTATTGTACAGTAAAGTATAGTTTCTCAGACTGAAGTAATATACAGACCCTTTTAATAACAATTACTAGAATCCCAAGGATGACTTAAATTTTATTAGTATAATGCCGCTTAACTATGTACAAACATAAATGAAGTATCTTTGTGCTTAGTAGTACTTATACACTACAAAACAAACATGTTTGTCCATATTAATGACAAAAACATGCAAAAGAAATAACATTCGAATTAGTATTTACTGTGACATGATGCTTTTGTGCAAAAATGTGATTGCTGCCTGACACCTGGCAAAAGTACTCACAGATCTAGCATAGGCTCAGAATCTGTAATGCGATGTCTTGATGAGTCATTTCTCCCATACCTTTTCTCTATTCAGAACACCACAGACTGGGTATCTTTTTGCCTTCTCTGGGTTTGAATCTGTCATCATCACAGTGCCCAGCTCTCTGTTTTTCATTACTATATGGCAACACTTGATTATAAAACAAAAGTCATCCAGGTAATCAAGAAGATTCCTTTCGTTTTCCAGGTTAAACAAAATGAAAACACAAAACTTAAAATTTTTTATAACTCATAAATTCTTAGGAATGCACCCTTGTACTTCTAAGATACTGTCCTAGTGTTTGTTCTACCCAGTTCTTAGATCCTAGAGTTGACTTCTTGGCCATGATTCATCACTTGGGGACAGAGGAAGAAGCAGTGAACAACAGCAGGCTATCAAGAAGTTGAAAGAATTTAGGGTGGCTGAAGTCGTTTATGCTAGATGCAAAGATAACTAAAAAGAAGAATTGAAACTAGGGATGGGAACTAGTACTCCGAAGAGAGATGAAAGAACTAGAAAGAAGTTAAGATTAGTATAAAGCCGTGCTGTTCAAAGTGTGATCCCTGTATTAATACCAGTCCACAAACTTTTTCTTAACAGTACACTGGGAGATAACTTCTGTCATTTGATGTCAGTACAACACTCAAGTGCATGAACAGTGAACTCCTCTTGTTGAATGGAGTGGAGACCAGATTCTCTATTGTCAAACCAACATGATCCTACTTATGCATGGTGGAGCCACATATTGGTTTATAGAAGAGTGGAAATTTTGAATTGCCCTTAACTACACACAGTTGGAGAAATACAAGTATAAAGAACACTATCATAAGTAAAAGAATGTAAAAGATGTAAAGGCAATCAGAAAGGAATTTTTAAGATCGCTAGACCTTAAAGGGAGCAAAAACTGCCCCCGGTGCCTAACTTGGTCCCCAATGTCCAGAATGCTCTTAAAATGTTTGTTGACCTTCAGTGAGTTGTTTTGAGTGATGATGAAATCTTAGATGTGTTTATATCAATATAGTGATGAAATGGCATTAAAGTAGAAAGTCTTTGAAATATCAATTTCTGAGCCTTAGTGATCCTTGTGCTTCTTAAACCAGTTTTTCTATTTCATTATTCCAGTTGAGCAAAAAAGTATCAGCAGGACTTTGTACACACATAATAAATTGAAATTAAATTTAATCTAATAAATGAAATCTCAAGCAGTAGGAAAACACCAGAAGATATTGAGTGCCAAGCCCAAAAAAGATTAACTTTACATTGTATCTTGGAAGATTTTACTCTAGTTTAAAATATTTTATTGTATTTTCCTTAAATATTTTAAAATGAAATATATGTAAAAGAAAATAAAAATCACCTTTTAAAATCCTGCTTCTCACAGAAACCAATGCTAACATTTTTGCATAAGTTTTTCCAGCACCATATCTGTGTGTTTTATGTATATGTGTGTGTATAATTTTTTATTACAAAAATGAGATGTCAGTCTTAATAATGAAGATATAAATATGCACTGTGTTTTAGATGAGCAGCCTCAATATTTCTAAGATGTCATTTCTCTCCTAATCAGTCAATAAAGTTTATTGCAATTCGAGTAAGAATCTCAATATTTAAATGAGAAAAATGTACAAGAAAAAACTTTTGTACCAACTCTTCCTCCCCATTCCTCCCACCTGCCATCTCCACACTTGAAAGATAAATGACAAACTTGTAAAGCATTGTCACATATGACAAAGAGTTGGTGTCCTTAATACATAAAAGTAATTCATAAATCAATAAGATACAAACAAAACACTCCAATATCAAAATGGTTAAAACAGACAGATTACAGAAGAAACATAAATAGCCAGAAAACATTTAAAAATGTGCTCAAACTCATGAGGAATTTTAAATCAGCCCATTAAAACAATGATATGAGATTGGTAAAGGTGAAAAAGATTATTTAACACCCAGTGTTGGCAAGGATATTGTAAGAAGAAATTCTTCTACATATTTTGTGAGAGTAAATTTTTTATAAACCTTTCAGGAGGTCAATTTGATATTAGTATTTGCCCCTAAAAAGTAACTGGAAAAGTATGTATTTAAAGTAAGTAGTAGTTCTAAGGAAGCAGATTTGGCTCAACTGATAGAGCGTCCACCTACCACATGGGAGGTCCAGGGTTCAAACCCAGGGCCTCTTGACTCGTGTGGTGCGCTGGCCCACGTGCAGTGCTGGTGCTCACAAGGAGTGCCATGCCACACAGGGGTGTCCCCCGTGTAGAGGAGCCCCACGTGCAAGGAGTGCACCCCATAAGGAGAACTGCTCCATGCGTAAGAAAGTGCAGCCTGCCCAGGAGTGGCACCGCATACATGGAGAGCTGATGCAGCAAGATGATGCAACAAAAAAGGGACACAGATTTCCGGCGTCTCCAACAAGAATGCAAGTGAACACAGAAGAACACACAGCGAATGGACACAGAGAGCAGACAACTAGGGGAGGGGGAGGCGGAAGGGGAGAGAAATAAATAAAAAATAAATCTTAAAAATAAATAAAGTAAGCAGTATTTCTTATACTAATGACGTGGTTGGAAAATGTAGAATGTGTATATGATGTGTTGTCTAGTGGATGGGTCTGCATTCATATGTATGCATGTGAGTCTTGCTAGAAAAAGCCCAAATCAAACAAACATGGAAGATAATTGTCAAGGGAAATCCTTCCAGAAATGAGTCCTGACAGACTCCACCATTTGGTAAGTGCCTGTCATGCCTGTGCTGGCTATTTTAAATGCATTTTTCCTAAAATTTATAATAAAACAAAATGGCTGTCATTGTTACTTTTATTTTCTTTTTATTGCACTTCTATAGATGAGGCAGCCAAGGAACAAGGGCATCAATAGTTTTATGCCACTTCCAAGCTGTTAAATGACATAACCAGGGCTCATATCAAAGTATGTTTAACTCTAAAGCCATAAAGCCATCCTACCTCTAAATTTCATAAAACTGTCTGTGATGTTGTTATCCCTCTGCAATTAAAGAACCAATTTTTCATAAAATGCCTTTGCAAATCTTATGTACAATTTTAAAAAGGAAAAAATACTGGCTTTTGCTTTGGGTAAAAAGAGAATTGGAGTCAGAAACTGGGATTAAAGATGTACATTCACTAGCAGAGTGACTTGGAAGCATGTCATTTTATATCTAAGCTGCAATATTTTTTTAATAAAACATAAATAACAGTACATATCACCCTATACCTCAGAGCTGCTGAAGATCCAAAAGATCTTATATGTTAATTTTAATTGTGCTCTAAAAGTCATTATTATAAATGGTATATTAGCCAAAGGGGTGCTGGATGCAAAATACCAGAAATCTGTTGGCCTTTATAAAGGATACTTATTTGGGCTAGAAGCTACAGTTGCAAGGCCATAAAGCATAAATTACTTCCCTCACCAGTCTGTTGCCACTTATTGGATCAAGGTGACTGCTGCCACCTGCAAGGGTTCAGGCTTCCTGGGTTCCCCTCTTCCTGGGGCTCTGTTTCTCTTCCAGTTCAACTGCTCTGCTTTCTCCATAAGGCCAGCTGTGGACTATCAGGCGAATAGCTCGTCACTCTTCCCAAGGCCTCTGCCTGTGTTTAATGGAGATTCTCTACTTCCTCACATATATCCTTCTCTGTGTGTTTACTTCCCAGGCTCCAGGATCAAAACTCCAACCTCCCTTCTCTTCAGTACAGTTTCTCTGTGAGTCCCACCCACCAAGGGGGCAGGGATGCAATGTCCTACTGATGTGGCCCAATCAAAGCCTTAATCTAATTCACATAAACATGAAACCTCTGAATCCAATATAATCTAATATGCCCAGAGGGACAGACCAGTTTACAAATATAATCCAATATCTATTTTTGGAATTCATAAACAATATCAAACTGCTATGAATGGTGAATGGACAACATTGGCTTTTGTTCAATTTTATAGATTAAGCATTCTCACAGTGAAAATTGGTCCTTGGAGAGTAGAGCAAAAAATATCTTATTCTTATGTATGAAGCACAATTGAAACATGCTTTGAATGACTTTGGAAAGACTTTTTAAAAATTGATTTTTTTTTTTAAAACTTAAATTCTGTCACCTCTTGACACCAATGATTTGGACCAGGAGGAGAAAAATGGCACCCATACACTATGTAGGCAGAACACTTCCTTTGAGTGAAGGCTTTATAATCTGTATTCTAGAGTGAAAGATGATAAGCACAAATTACAGACCAAATAATTAGTTAATTTATTAAGCTATTTTCCCGTGTTGTACTGGTTGTAGTGTTTAGTTGTGCTACAATACTTATACAAACCTTTGATGCTTTTCTTTAAGATGTTAATTACTTTAGAAATAGCAGGAAAAATTACCTTTCCTTCCATGAAATAGTGGTTTCCTTAGGGGCCAATTTTGTTCAACTGTTTACATCTTACATATTGTATATTCAATATTCATGTATTTAAAGTGATAAAATGAAGGACTTTTAAGATACAATTTCTGATTTCAGAGAGAACATTCTTAATTCTTTTTTTTTTTTCTTCTTCTTCTTCTTTTTTTTGCTTTTATAATGGGGATTTATTAGAGTAAAAGTTTTCAATTCTGAGGCTGCAAAAATGACCAGGTCAGGTCATCATCAGAGATGCTTTCTCACCAAAAGTCAGCTGCTAGCAGATCCTGGAGTCCTGCCACATGGCAAGGCAATATGGTGGCCAATCTCTGGAGTCTCTCACATGGAAGGATCAGAATTGTGGCTCTCTTTCTCTGTGTGTTTCTGCTTCCAGTTCTTTGTTTATATAAGACCCCAGCAAGAGAGTAGAATTCCACCCTGAGTCATGGCTCCCTAACATAGTGCAATCAAAGGCCCTAAAGCAATCTAATCAAGCAATCTAATCAAAACGTCCCTTAATGCAATCAGAGGGCCCCACACCCACAGGAATAGATTAGTTTAAGAACATGGTCTTTTCTGGGATTCATAAAATTTCAAACTGTTACACTCTACCCTCTGAATTCCCAAATGGCATTTTCTTTCCATATGCAAAATATATTCATTCCATCACAGTATTTCAAAAAGCCTTAAATCATTTCAGTAGCAATGCTAAGTACAAAATCACATCAAAGTCAGGTTTAGGCATGCAGTCTCTCTTGGGTCAAAATTCTTCTCTGGCTGTAGACCTGTAAAACTTAGAAAACAAGTTATCTGCTTGTACTATACAAAGGAGGGACAGGATAAAGGTTTCCATTGCCTTTGGGAGAAATTGGAAGGAAAACAGGCCTCGTGGGTTCCAAACTGTTCAGAAAACTTGCAGGACATACTCCGTTAGATTGCAAAGTATGAGAGTCATCTATAGAATGATAGTTTCATCTCCTCAGGACCTCCTGGGGGTCCACCCCTTCCAGAGGCTTGTGCAAAGGCCCTCTTCTCAGTTCCACCATCATCAAGCATCTGGGTGGTGGCTGAGCTCTAGGTCTTGCCCTCCAAGAACCCTTGGGCGATGGCCACAGTTTCCCCAATCTCTGGGGCACAGTCTCAACCACCTTAGTACAGTGGGGTGGGGCCTCATTTTCCCTGATCTCTGGCATACAGGCTCAACCCCCTCAGAACAATGGAGTGGTGACCTAACTCACCCTAATCTCCAGGGAATATGCCCCACTCTCAGTAATCTGGAGTGGCTGAACTCTTCCTGAACAATGGGGTGGAAAGCCAGCCCTGCCCAAGCTCTAGGTATACTCTCCCCTCATACACATGGGTGGGTCTCGCTCTCTTGGCCCAAGAAGATGTCTTAAACCCAGACCTCAGTTTCCATTGTTTTTCTCTTGAAGTTGTTTTTCCTTCTCTCCCTTTTCTGTCTCATTTAGTCCAGGCTGACAGTGGTTTCACTCATACAGTTCATACAACAAGCAAATAGCTCTTTGATTTTGCATGCAGTTCATAGAGGTCCACACCATCAGACAGTAAGACTTTCCACATATCCTTTCTAGATAACAACATTTCCAGTCCTGACTTTGAGAAAATGGCTGCCATGTTCAGTTAATCCCTCACATGGGGACTCATTTTCCAGAAGCTCAGAATTTTCCATGTGATCAAGTTCTGGTTTCTTTGTGCCCAGGAGTTCAGTTCTCATCTTTCCTCTTCCTTTCACATTTTGCTATAAACTGCAAGGAGAAGCCAGGCTTCATTTTCCACATTTAGTCTGGAAATCTCCTCAGCTAAACACCCAAGCTCATCACTTTCAAACTTAACCTTCTATCTAACATCAGGAGTCAATTTTATCAAATGCTCTGCAACTTAAAAATAAGGATTACCTTTCCTCCAGTTCACAGAAACACAGTCATCATTTCTGTCCAAAGCCTCATCAGAAGTATCTTTAACATCTATATTTTTATCAACAATCTCTTCAAAGCAATCTAGGTCTTTTCTATCAAGCATCTCAGTCTTCCTCTAGAATATACCCCCTGTATTTTTAAAGCTGTTCCAACATTTTTGGTAATTGCAAGCAGCAGCACCCCACCTTCTTGGTACCATTTTCTAATATAGTCTCTGAAGGCTGCCAATACAAAAATTGCCAGAAATGGGTTGACTTTTGTAATGGGGATTTATTAGGGTACAAGTTTACATTCTGAGGCTGCAAAAATAACCAAATCAAGGTATCATCAGAGATAATTTCTCACCAAATGTTGGCTGCTAACAGATCCTGGAGTTCTGCCACATGGCAGGAGAAGATGGCAGCCAATCTCTGGAGACCCCTTTCTCACATGACAGTGTCAAAATGATGGCTCTCCTTCTCTGTAAGAGAGAGCATTCTTTAATTGTCCTTTTTCACCAAAGGTTTGTTTTTCGGTTTGGGGGTTTTTTATTAACCCAGAACCTTGTACATATGAGGAGGCACACTCAACCACTGAGCTATATCTGCTCTGCTCAAAAGATTTTAGAGTGTTGGGATTTACTGTAAACATTGAGTAATGTCATAAAGGTATATTTTATAGTGGTGTCTATTATGGTAAAGAGGAGAAAATCATTCACAGCAGCATTGTTGACAATAGTCAAAAGTTGAAAGCAACTCAAGTGTCCCATCAACAGATGAATGGACTGAGACAATGTGGTATGTGCACACAATGAAATATTTTCAGCCATCAAAAGGAATGGTATTCTGATGCATGCTTATAATAGGGATAAACCTTGAAGACATCATGATAAGTGAAATAAGCCACATACAAAAAGACAAATACTCTGTGATTCTCCTTATAGGAAATACCTAGAACAAGCAAATTTATAATAGAGTCAGAAATTAGAATACAGGTTACCAGGGACTGGGTTGGGGTGGAGGGTAAAATGGGGAGTTAGTGCTTACTGGATACAGAGTTTCTGTTTGGGGTGATAAAAAGTTTTGATAATGGATGGTGGTAATGGTAGCACAATATTGTGAATGTAATTGGTATCACTGAATTGTACACATATAAGTGGTTAAAATAGGAAATTTTATGTTGTGTATGTATTACCACAATATTTTTTAAAGGAGAAAATTAAGGATTAAGTATGTATTTTATTTAAAATATGGTACCCTTATAAAAATTTTAGATGTAATCTAGATTGGAATTCCCATCCCCATATGCATCCAATCTAATTGTCTGTGTGAATTCTGTATACTGTGGCTCAGATGTCACTTGAGGCCCTGAAATGTACCTTCATTCTTTTTTACTGCATAGATACTGAGCACCTGTTACCAAGACATGAAAGATAAAAAGTAAAGATCATCTTCTCTCAATCTTGGTGACATTAAGCTGCAAGAGAAGTCCAAATCAATATTTACCATTCTCTTTGCAGTCAGTTACTAATTATTTTATTTGTTACTTTTGGTTTTGCCTTAGTAAAACATTGCCCAATTGGTAATAGTCTCAGGTTTTTCCTTATTGAAATACATTATCATTAAAGTGATCATCTTTTCTTTTCTTTCATTTTTTAAAATTTATTGAAAAATATCACTCATACATAAATAGTAAGTGTATAATAGTTATGAACTTACAAAACAAACATATATAACATCAAATATATATCATCTCACCCTACCACTAATAACTTGCATTGTTTTTAAAGCTTTTTAACTAATAATTAGAGCATTGTCAAAACATTACCACTAAACATTTTTCCAACCAATCCTATTATTATCTTTATATCATTTATATATGAACATACATAAACAATTAAGTGTATAGTAAAAGTTGTGAACTTACAAAGCAAACATGCATAACATCATTTATCAGTAGTCTTATAAGCATATGTTGTGTCTGCCAAGTTTTTGTGTAGGCCCCTTGAGCCATATTTGTTTGTGTTCTAATTCCCTGAAGCCTTTCTTAGATTGTTCCTAGTCACTAAGCCATACAGTTTTTCTCACGCTTATTAAGTGTCCATTCTTGGGGTGGTGGGAAGATTGACTTGATTTATGGTAGTCTCCTTCATACTTAAACAGCTCTTTTGAGTGTACCTACATACAGACACTATCAAAGCAGAGTTACCATAGCAGGAGTGACTTTAATCACATATCATTCGATGTTACATGTCCCTCATGGCCATAGAGCCAAATGGCAGCAAAGAAGATGTAGTATGTAAAGAACTAGGGCAAATGTACTACTGGAAAACAATTTATGTGACAACTAAGGGCTTCTCTGTCTTACTCAGAGATAATGTTTTGTTTTAATTTGGGTCCTGCTCATCTCCTTCTTCCTTTCTAATTCAACCCAAAAGGCATTATGTGGGGCTGAACAAGGTAGCTGCCCAGGCAGGGGCAGGGGAAATATGGTTCTCGGAACCCACATTGGGTAAAAGGGTATTTGCACAGAGTTTGACTATGGCAGGGGCAGTTTTGAGGTCAATAGGGTATCTCTGTCAGGGGAGGCAGAGAATGTGGGAGACATGCTCCTCACTGTAAGAGAAGTCAGTTACAGATACGAAAAAGGGAGAAAACAAGGGTGAACCTGGTGACAATGGGTTGGAATTGGAGGCAGCAGAGTTTACTCATGGTTATCAATATGTATAAATAATGTAGCTGTATATGTTTTGATATAGAACTATATTTACCTCTGTAAATATAGATATAAATGTGTATAAGTGTATATGTGTATACACATACATACATATACATTTACATATGTATTCCCTAGCTCTTACTACAGGGAAATCCTGGGAACAGTGACATCCTAAAAGCAATGAAAACATCTAGCATTCAGACCGTGGTTTCTAAATATCTTTCTCTACTAAAAGTAGATAGGACTCTTTGGAGAAATAACCAGTTCCAAAGCTGAGACAAGAAATTTACATCTTGTGCCAGAAAGTCAGAAAGTGCTCAAAGAATGATAGGGTCATGACAATAGGAAACTGAAGCCAGCTTTAAGGAATTCCACTGGCCAAATCTGGGATAATCTGAGCCTCAAAATAAATAATGATAGTAACAAGTTGTAACCCATTAAATAAAATAGGAATCCATTTTATTGTAATGTAAATAAATAAATGGCAAAGAGAATTCCTTACAGTAAGATATGCCACTAATAAATGTAGAAGGAATGATGGAATTTAAAAAATCACCATTTGGCACCTATCATAATAATAAATAATTCAGCCAAGAATATCAATGGGTTGGTCTCAGAGTAACTCCCCAAAAATAATTACAAAGGAAAAACTAACTCTACTTTGAAGAAACCTGGCAGATACCGTCTTGATCATTTGATCAAAATAAACTATCATCAGTATGGGAAAATCAAATTTGTACACCACCTGATAGGATGCAAAGAACACCTCGTAACTTCCATACTATTCCTACCAAAATATATAACCCGAATCTGATCATGAGGGCATATCAGACAAACTCAAAATGAGGCTAATACTATGAAATAGTAATTTGCAGAATTTTCCAGGAAAATTTTTCTCGTAATTTTTAAAATTCAAGGAAAGGAAAATCAAATAAAAACTGAGGAAATGTTCTAGATGGAAGGAAACTAAAGAATCTCCACAATGCAACGCTATGTAAGATCCTGGTTTAGATCTTTTTGTTATAAAGGATGTTATTGGGACAACTGGTAAAACCTGAATGGGGTATGTGGATTAGATGGTAGTGATATATCAATCCTAATTTCTTTTTTGATAGTTACATTGCCGTATGTAGGAGAACATCCTTGTTTGTAGGAATTATACACCCAAGTATTTGTGGTGAAGAGTTACTATGTCAGAATCTGCTTACAGATAGTTGAGGGGGAAATGTCCTGTGAATTTGAAATTGTTTCAGAATATAGCAAAATAAATGTTCTGTAAGGCTCATTCATTACTAGAGAAAGTATTTCCTTTCAAAACTATAAAGGCAAGACTCTTCATACAAACCTACAATAGGACAATGAGTTTCCTTATTGGGATTTTGATACTCATTGGATACAAAAATCCAATATATTTTTTAATCTTTATATATAAATAATAATACAAAGGATATTTAAAAGACAACTGCTTTTTTAAAGAACACACTTAACATACAACACACACTACCAAAAAATAATTTTAAAGGAGCTGGTGTAGTCGTATATCTACTCAGGTTTCTAGACGTATGGTCTGAAAAAACATTTGGACAGGATTTTATTTTTATTTTATTTAAAAAAAATTTTTTTATTTATTCATTTTTTTATTTTCGAGGTACCAGGGACGTGGGTTGAACCCAGGACCTCTTATATGGGAAGCCAGCACTCAATCATTGAGCCACATCAGCTCCCCATGGACAGGATATAAAAAGCAACATTGTGAAAAGAAAAATATTGTTTTTGTTCTTTTTGCAAAGTAATAAAGAATGTAGGCCGTGGTGCCAGGCTGCCTGCTTTGGAATCCTGGCCACCACTTACAAGATATGAGACCTCAGATACTAAGTATTTGATTTCTCTGGGCCTCACTTTTCTCATCTGTAAGTTGGAAAGACGATATTGAACTCACAGGTCTGTTGACATGGTAAATGGGATAATATACAAAGCATGCTTAGACTGAGGCACAGAGTAAGCACTAAATAGAGTAAGCACTTATTCATGAAAAGTTAAAAGGTATTCTGGTATGATTATATTGGTTTTCTTCTTTATCACCAGAAGTAGAATTACTACGGTACCATAAGAATTATGACCTCGACTATTAAACCTGTTCAAGATCAAACTGAAGCCCAGAAATTGGGCTTATTCTAGAAGACAGCAGGCAGTGCAATGCAGTAGAAAGAACTTGGGCTTTGGAGAACTAAGACTGTGGTTAATTACATACTTAACACAAGCTTTGTGACTTTGGCCTTAGTCTATAAAATGTCTATGACATAAAAATAATCCTGGAGATCACAAAGCACTGATTAGTGAATTAAAGGAGATAAACATAAAAAAAATCTAATAAAGTGACTGACATAAAGAATGTTCTCCTAAAAAAAAGGTTTTTTCACTGCTTCTTTGAAAGGACATGAATAGTTAATTTAGAAGAAGACTTTATTGGATCTGATGTAGTAGAGAGGATTTGAGGGCATTTTTGAGAAGTGTAATAAGTTCATAGCTGTTTGTTTCTGCAGGGGTTTGAACTGCCACAGATAGGTGTTTACTTGCTTCAGAAGGAATTTCAGTTGACAAGAAATATGTCGTGTGTTGTATAATCCTATTCTCAAGAGATACTGGAGAAGGGTAGATAACTATCTTTCTAGAACATCAAGGGTTTAGTGCACACCAGCCTTGGAACCAGGGACAAAGGACAAAATACTTCATCCAGTCCCCTCCCTGCTTCCATCCTTGTTTAAACAAAAGAATATTGATTTTTCTGGCTGTAAAAAGGTAAGCCTTTCTTTATCCCACAGGAGGATCCTGTCAGTGCACAATTAAAACATTTTGAAGAGAGAATTTGCTTCCTTTAGACAACATTTAGTTGTTCATCTGAAATTATTGGCTCTCCAAGACTTCTATAGAACTCAATGAGTATTGTCAAAAGATAATTCTGTTGAGCTTCTGCTTTAATTCGTTCACTCATTCATGCAACAAATATTTATTAAGTATTCCCAGTATTCAGACACTACTGATGTCAGTTGTAAAATGAGCAAAACTGATCCCTCATGGAACAAGAGTCATAATCTACTGCTTTTATAACCATTAATGGACTTTATGGGCACTCTTTGCAAAGGTGCATACTTTGAACCGTTAAATTTTTTTCTTTTGACTCCAGCTAAAAATAGACACAGACAGTCCAAGGCTTTCTCCCCATTTGCCTGGACTGTCATACCTAAAGAGTCCCTTCCAGCAGCATCCCTCATATGTAATGAACAGTCTATGACTTGCCAGAGTGGTGTTGATCGTTGGTACTCACGTGAAATTAAACCTGGGCTGGTTGCTGGCTGAGTCTGTTGTGAAAGAAGCTATTTACGGCACCACTTTTAATGCACGGGAAAAGATTTTCCCTTAGAAAAATCTTGGCGATGCTAACTCTCTCTGCCAACTAGTGGCACAAAGGAAAACTGCTATTCGGATCTGAATTGCCAGAGGAAGAAAGCTGCGATTACAGTCCATTTTCCTGTTACAAAGAGCATTGGTTTGGCCAGGGAGATCCGTATGCAGCAAAAAAGTCCACCACAAAAGAACTTCCCTGGTGAAATGATTTTGTTTGTATCCAGATATGCTGGTAGTATGTTTATTCAGTGTGGTGCCTCAGGCGTGATAAGACCTGCTTCCTTCAGATGCCCTAGACTGCCATTTGTTTAGCTGGAGAACTTAATGAGTAATGAATGTGCTTGTCTGGCTGGTATAAAGTATTTCCACAGCCTGCGGCTGTGTTTATAGAGAGCAGGAGAGAGACCACAGGCAGCAATTTGTCTTCTTAGGTATCGGCAAAGTCTTCTCCTGTAACAACTAGAGGATTTATTTTTAACTGCTTGAGTCAGTGTTTGTCAGATGATTCGGACCATCAAACTGCACATTGAAGTACCCGGCGCAGGGGAAGCTGGAATGGCAGAGGAAAGGGGGCTGGCTGGGAAAAGGGGTGGGATTTTAGAAACGTGCCTCTGTGGCTCTGCCTCCCAATGCAGGAGAGAGTTGAGGGCTTCCATCAGCATGAGTGTGTTTGCAGGTCAAGCTGGGAAGTAAAGGGTAATGGCTGCCTTCTGCTGCTTAAAGACTTAATTGCCCGATGATTAGAATATTGTGAGGAGGGATCCAAGGATACAGGGACCAAACTATTCTGAGCATCGTTCTCTGCTGTTCGGCAAATTGAGCTTTTCTTCTGCTTGATGCTGCCTATCTGGAGAAGCCTCTCACCATGATCGATAGCTCCAAAAAGCAGCATCAGGACTTCCCAGAGATTTTAACTGCTGGGGATTTTGAACCATTAAAAGAAAAGGAATGCCTTGAGGGGAGCAACCAGAAAAGTCTTAAGGAAGGTCAGTCTGCCTGTGGACAGGGGCAAAACTGCCACATTCCTGTTCCTGTCAACCAGGTTGAGCGTGTGTGTCTGCTTACCATGCTGTGTGTCTGCTTGTTCTCTGTCCAGTCATGTACCTTACACATTCCAAGTTCTTCGCAGTGAATGCTAAATCTGTTCTTGGTAACTATTACTAAAGATTCATTAATTGAGAGAACTCTAGGGATTGTGCAATAATGGATACAGCAGGGAACCTTATAAAAGCCAGTTCTCATGTCATTAAATCCTTCTAGGTTCATTTTATATATTTTTGTGTGTTTTCCAATTTTTTCTTCTTTTTTTTTTTCCTGTCTTCTATGCCCTCCCCCCCACACCCCCACTTTTGTTTAAGGAGAAGCCATTTCCTTTTCAATGTTAGAAAACTGTTTATTTTAGGTTTGCAAAGACATGATACCAGGAAAATTCATTTTTTCCAATTAATATATTTGTGGTTTTCATTGTTTAAAATGATTGGTTTAATTAGTTACAATGCACATTACATAAATTTTTTTAATAAAGCAAATAATAAGCTTGAGAATGCTGTCAATTATTGTTAAAAACCACAGGTACCTCACTGATTCTTTTAAGAAAATGACCAAAGATAAGGACATTTCTGTTCTGTCCTGGCATACTAAAGGCTGGACATTTTGCCTTATTTTGGCAGCTAGAAATCAAGGGCCATGGCTTAAATCCAGAATGCTTAAAGAATAGGTTTTTCCTAAATTGGGGACATGAAGATCACTGCCCCCCCACCCCCAATGCTTAATTTGAAAACTGATTTTCTAGACGACACATAACTTTTTGTCTTTTATCGGCTTTCATCTTGTCATCAACCACCCCTCACTTCTCCACATGCTCTCGTCCAGAGAGCAAATGTAGAGATATCTGCCTAAGTAGAGCTTCTTCCAGAAGGATATCCTTCCTTTTTCCCCCCTCAAGTGAATATGAGAATGTGATGATAGTTGGTTGCATATTTAAAGAAAATAATAAACAATAAAAATTGAACTTACTAAAGTTAAGCTACTTTTAGGAATGAGTAGAAAAATCACCTAAATGGAAACAAATGACACACAATGAAGTATAAATAGCTGTTGCTAGGATCCAAACAATGGAGTTACCTCTGCTTTTGTACAGCAAACCTATTGTGAATGTCTTATAAAATCAATACCAGTGGAATTTTTAGGACACATTTCTGAAGCTTTGGAGATATAAGGAGAGTTCACTGAGAAGAACTTAGAAATTTTTAAATCATTAATTTAAAATTATCTGCGCATCATTTAAGTCAATTGTTAAGCCCCTTTTAATACCCTAAGTTTTTTGCTACTTGAAAAACTGGCAAAGTACTGAAAAATGGAATAGGTATAATAAAAAAAATGTCAATAGCAGAGCGTGATAAGCATAGAAAGCAAGGATTAAAAATATAAAAACAAAGTAGAATTATCAACTGGAACGGCAGAGTTGTGATGATTACAAAATGTATTGATTCTTTCCCTAACGATTCTGACTGTGCTTTCAGATTATATGTGTGTTATAGTATAATGCCAAAAGAGCACAAATTCTGCAGTTAGATAGCTGTACTTGGTTTCAAATCTCACCTGTACCATTTACTAGCTTTATTATGACCTGGACTAGTTTAGTGCTCTGAACCTTAATTTCCTCATGTGTACAATGAAGGTAAAAACTACTTCACAGTGTTTTTATGAGATGTCTGGTTTAATGCCAGTTTCATATTTCTTATTCTTCTTGTTTTTAACACTTCTTTTTACCACTGTTAAAACACTATTCCTTTTTCTTTAAAATTTTAATTTTAAATCTAAATAAATTTATCAAACAAGAGTATTCTGTATATTTGATGTAATATGTAGGGGAGGAAACTTTCATATTTTAAAACACTCTACAAAAGTGACTGGATAATAAAATTCATCTATTTCACCACAGTTTTGTTGAATGGGGTTTTGCTTTATATCTTAAACTATGTTTCTACTCATTTTCTGCTGTATATAAGCTTGGAGTTAAAAATAGTAATATAGACATCAAGGGTGATCTGTTACCTCAGAGTTTAGTGATACTGAAGATTAGATCTGGGTTTAATTAGAATGGGGAAAAAAATGTTGTAGACAGCCACTTTTTTATTTGCAATAGTATGAAAGTAACTTGGTTCCATGTTTTAGATTGAACTCCTGCAATTCAATATGTCAGTTACTGCCTGTACAGGAACACAGATGATCAGTTCATCAGACTTGGGACATTGAGACAAGCCACTGATGAGTTCCATCCATATTTGGGTCATAAGTCAATTGTATTTGATAAATGAAAATTGGTTGTCAAACACTTTGACATATCTCTGTAAAACTCTAAGCTTAGAGTCTAATAAGATCTTATGCTGTTTTGTCAAAAGAGACAAACATAACTACTGGAATAGTTTATACCTCATGTGTTATGGGACACTAAACTATATTTTAACATTATCAGTGTTCGATTTTCCACTCATTTTTGGCAAAGTTGTTTTATTTTTGTGTGTCTAAAAGAGCAGCCTCTGAAATTTTTTTTATGTCTGAATCATAAGGTTTCATATAATGAAAGATGGATAAATTTTGAGTGGTTCAATTCATATTATATAAACACAAACTTGGTATCTTTGGTGTTTCTGGTATATGTACACTGTCAGGGATTGAAAGTCTACTTTGCTTCTTAAGTGGTTGCTTTACTTCTTGCTTACGTTGGGATATTTTGGAATTCCTATTGTTGACAGTGCTCGTTTATTGAAAATTATTAGTGGGAGGAGAACAGACTTTGTATGCAAAAATAATTGTAGGTTTCAAGAGTTTAAATAACCTAATATCTATTGGAAATTTAAAAAGGGAAAATGTTCTAACTATAAACCCCTTATGAATATCACGTAATAGAGAATTGTTTGGATAATAAAACTTATACCATCTCACAGTTTTGTCTATAAACTTATAGATAAATACCAACCAATATGTTTAGTTAGATATTTCATTTGTTTTCTGTTTTAGGTGAGAATAGCAATAAATGTCATGAATTCTCCTGATCAAATTCAAAATAGGGAATTTCCTTAGACTAGTTTTCTTTTGTCAGGCAACAGTAGGAAATATCTTTCAGCTTGTATGCAAAGGCTGAGAACATTTTCTAATTATGCTCAACATGGGTGAGATTTAAATTTAATTTTTAGTTCTACAATTCAAAAAGAATATTATAAACTGTTACTTAACTGAAAACTTGATAATTATAAATTTTGAGGAAAAGATCTAGTAAATTTAGATGATTTAATTCAGAGAAGAGGTTTAATATGAATTGTTATTGAGATAAGTGAATCATAATACCAGTGTTGCTAGCTCGCCATATTTCATATTTATCAAAGGCAAAATGGTAGCAAATGAGGTTCAAAGAGGAAAAATTGATGTTTAATATAGAGAGCTCCCTATGGTGAAAATAAGAAACCACAGGAAGAAAAGTCAATTGTTTATTAATTACTTTGACTAAAACTAACTGCTCTAATAACCCCAAAACTCAATGGTTGAGCATGAATAAACTGCATTTTTTGTTTACAACACAGTCCAGTGTAGGTTAGGCAGTGTCTTCCAAGAATTGATCTGTAGATCTGAGATCCTTTCATTGTGTAGCTCCATCATGGGTAGGTATATGTGTGTATAGAGGGGAGATGTTATAGAATTGGGGACCACATTCCCAATTCTGCCAGATTGGTTAGTTGACAAAGTATGTGAAAGTTTGTGGTAGATTGCATAGTAAACAGTGGAGTTGATTAGTATGATGTAAGGGGACATGTCTCGTAGTAGATTTATTTTAGAAGAAAATTAATAAAATTTAAAATACAATTCCTTAGTCACATTAGCCACCTTTCAGGTACTCAGTTGCCACATGCGGGTATGGCTACTATATTGAACAGTGCGATTGTAGAACATTTCCATCATTGCAGAAAGCACTGCTCTGTACTTTCTTCCTTCAGGCTTTTGCTCACAATATTCCTCTCACCCCATCCTTGTAGGTCCAAAGTCTATTAAAACCCAATTCCTGTGTCATTTCCTGTGGGAGGAGTGGGGTGAGGGGGGTTGGGGAGCATATGGGAACCTCTTATATTTTTGTAATGTAACATAAAAAAAAAAAAAAAAAAAAAAACCCACAAACCAATTCCTGTGTCAATTCCCAAAGAAAGTCACTTGATTCCATCAGCCGAAATTAATTCCTTCCCTCCTGTATATTTGCAGTGACTTTATCTGCATCTTTTTTATGGTATTTATTCCATTTGACCTTGTGCCATTGTTCTGTATATCTGTACTACATTCACTATGAGACCACAAAGAACCATTGCTTCATTTTTGTACCTTACAACCAGTACGCCACATCCCTACATCCCATGGTAACACTATTATTATACAAGAGTTATTTAAAGAATATTATACCTTGCCTTCTTCAACAGAATATAATAATTTGCAGTTATTTTCAGGCATAATGTATAACTCACAGCACTCTGAATTATAATTTATAATTCAGTTATAATTCAATTATAAATTAATTTCTAACCCAAAATATAATGCATTGGTGCTTTTAGGGACTGTTGAGGTATATAGGACTGTTTCCCCAAACACAGAAAGATTCCTAGACCATTGCTAGATAACTAGAATTTTTATTTATTTGATTTATGTCATTTGCCACTTCTGGCTGCTCTACCTTTTCTGATTTACTGCTTCTAATCTTCTTTAAAATTGTAAAAGTTAACAAAATATGATAGTGGAATTCTAATTCTGTTGTTGATTCAACTAAAATTTATAGGAGAGAGTGGCAGAAGCAAACAGCAAATGGGCAATTGGTAAAAAGAGTGCTACAAAGCCTTTTTAAATAAAGTAAATGAATTTTGCAGCATCTGTTTTGATTTCTCTGAGTTTCTTTGCTGCCAACATTCTCCTGAATCGAGGGTGTTGTAAGTGATGTGTTACTAAATCAATATATATTTAAAAATAAATTATATATAAGTATTAAGGAAAAAGTGATAGATCCCTCTTCCCAGACATGATTCAGTGTTTTTAAAGAATGGATGCATGCTACTTTTGAGATTAAATTATATAATTTTTTATTAGAAATCATTTTTTAGCATACAATTAAGTGCTCCTACATAGACCATGCCAGATGTTATAAATCTCTCTAAGCCACTGTATGAAGGGGCTCACAGCCAAAGAGCAAGAAACTAAATGGTAATACAGGAGTTTAGGGAAATACAGACACGCGTAAAAGAGATAACAGGAGAAAACCATAGGTGATAGAGTCTAAATGAGTGAGGATTACAGACCTGTGTAGCCACCTACCTCTCCAACGGCTCCAGTGAGGCTCTCAGTCTTCCCACAGAACATATTTCTCCAGGGTTTCCCATCAGTAAATGGCACTTATGCTCCCAGGTGGCTCATACCAGAAACCTAAATGGGACTGATCCTTGACACTGTCCTTGATGTCCTCCCCACTTAGAGTATGTCTCTATTTCAGAAATATTTCATTTCTCCACAGCACTCTGTCACCATGACTGCCCCCCTTAACCAGGTCTCCTTGAGTCTTATTACTTAGCTAGAAATAGAGTTGCCTTAGCCAATCCCTCCCCACCCACTCTAGCCCCCTGTGTTCCATCATCCTCCATTAATCTCAAGAGTGATCATCTTACGATGTGATCTTAATTGTGACACTGCTTCACACCCTACAATGTGTGTTCATTGTACTTGGGGTAAAATCCAAAATCCATGGAGATAAAGGCCCTGCCTACGTCTCTACAAGTATCTTGTGCTTCTCTCTCCCTCCATCACTGTTCTTTCTCAGAATATCTCACCCTACCCTTCCTACCCTACTCCACTGACCTGGGTGACTACAGGTCATCCTTTCAATTTCAGTTCAGGAGTCATCTCACAGAGGCCTTTTTGTCCATCTGCTCCTTCCTCAAACTACATTAGATCCTTTTATTCTTTATAGTATTTATCACAATTGTTTTATTAAATGTTTATCTGCCTTTGTAGACCATAAGCTCCATAAGGACAGGGACTGTGTCTGTTTTGTTCATCACTGTGCTCGCAGCTCACACCTGTGGCATTCGTGCTTCTCATTCAAATTTCTAAGTGGCATTGTGTTAGGCCTTGACTACTATTTTATAATATCATTATAATAGCAATAATAAATGACATTCTATCGTGACATCATTCTAATCTTTATTAAAAGGTTTCAGGAGAAATGTAGGTAAGTTTCAACATTGGGTTTTCAAATAGTTCCCTGTGATAGCTTTTATTAGGGTTTTTTAAACAGGTTTCAGAATTGCAAAGAGAATAATCTTATAATTTCTTTATGTCTTCCTGGTGAATTCTTCTTGATATATGTAACTCTTCTATTAGAATTAGAATGTATAGGATTTCTTATTAGATGGAGACAATGTGATCAAAAAGATTGCTGAGGTTATTTGATGGTGGCCAAGACTTTACTCAAACATCAGGAAATATTTATTTTTGTGTGCTAAGATTTTTTTTCTCTTTTTTTAAGAAAAATCATCCTACAGAAACACTACCCATTTTGCCTCATTAATTCTGGCTCTGCCTTTCACTAGCTGTGATCTTGGATAACTGCTTAATTTCTGTGTAAAAATAAATCTTCTATGTTATTGTGAAGATTAAATGAAATAATACATGTAAAGCTTTCATAATGATGCCTGGTACACAGTAAGCCCTCAGTGAATGTTATGGGGGGAAAATCCCTGTTTGTCCTACTTATACATCTTTGGGGCAAAGTAAAACCAATTTTAAGCCATTGAAGCTGGTGAATACACAAGAGTTTTGTGATTTTCCAGGTGAATAAAATTTCTGAGGAAATATAAGTGTCCAGTCTCTTCCTGTTCGCTAAAATGAATACATTTCCCATCTAGAGAATTACAGAAGCCATGAGTTTTGGCAGGCATGTTCATCTGCTAGACGTGCACATTTTCTCATTTGTGTGATTGGAAACAGTGGTCATGTCAAGGGAGTAGATTGTCTATCTTGGAGTCTAAATGCTAAAAAGTATCCAGACATCAGAATCTTTCTATATGTACTTTTATAAAAATGCCCATGTAATAACTGAAGAACAAGTGGCTGTTGTGTTTGGCAAGGGGTGATGGCATGATCCCCCAGGCTGTTCTGGCTGCTTCAAATAGTGTCTTCTAAATCATAGTGCACAGTTGCTATGATATTAGGATAGCACACAAGGTGTAACCATTCTTAGTTGTCTTTATGTTTTGATGGGCAAATTGTATGTACATATGTGTTCTATATGTGTAGGGTGTGTGTGTATGTATATATTACATATGTGTGTGTAGGTGAATATATTTGTGTATGGACATGTACTTCCATCCCATTTTCGAATCCACAAAATGGGAAGAAAAATCAAAATGTTGGCTTGGATTAAGTGATCTCAGGAGAGTGTGGCTTATGCGTACTAGTCTGGGAAAAAATAGAGGTAAACAATATTCCTGTTTTCCTGTTTCATTGTTAATTGTTCTTTTATTCAAAGAGCCTGCCTTAGAAATTTACATAAAGGCATTTCAGAATCTTTCATAGAACTTGCATTTTCCCATTATATAGAGGGATTAGGAAACAGCTTTAGCCTATTAGCACCTCTAACTATAGCTACATCCTGAAATTCTAATGCAGTAGTGGAATAGGGAATTTTTGATTGCCACAAATATTTTTTTAAAATAGACATTATCTTTGTGAACCCTATGGAATAAGAAACCTAGAACTTGAGGCATAGAACACCATGGTCCTACAAATTAAAGATTGATTGCTTGAGAAGGTAAGCAATTATTTTATTAACATTTCTGCATTACTAATGCTCATGGATTGAATGTACTTTGAAATACTTTCTATTTGTGTTACATTTCCTTTTATCCCATCATGAGCTTTATTTGCACTACTTTTTAACCAAGTTAGGTTTTTTAAAATGTGTATATGCATATCTTTCTGTGTCTGCCATGGGCTGATGTTTAATGCTGTCCCTGCCATTTGTACTAAGCCGCCTGGCTTGACATTATATTGTCACACCATGAGGAGAATACTTTAAATTCATTCCAACTTGACAAAAAGGAGAAGAGAATTTATGTGAAGGTATAATCAGTTTAAAGAAACATGCCCCATTTTTAGCAGTCTGTTCCCATGGTAACAGAAGAAACAGCCAGCCACAGAGTTATCAAAGCTTCTGTAAATTTCCAAAGCTAAGTGATGAAAACGTTGTCTTCCTGACCTCATGCTGCAGATTAACACAGGAAACCTCAGTGTGTTAAGCTGAAATAATGATAATTCTGTTAGCATTTCAGTTTTCCCTCCGTTTTTGCTCTTTGGTTCCTACATTGTGACCTCCTTACAGGCAAGGGATAGTCGTAAAGAATTCCACTTTTTGTACCATCTTCCACTTCCTAGGACTCTCCCAATCCTAGTGTACCTAATAAGTATGCAATAGGTTTTCTCACTTTGAAATATTGAAGTAACCGTATTTCCTAATTAGTTGGTCTAAAGCCTTAGTATTCAAACACTAATTTGTGCTGGGTTTTTTTGTGCTTTTTGTTTGTTTGTTTGTTTTCAGTTAATTTGATATTGTCTCTCCCTTTTTTTTAAATGAAAATATGCATAATAATAAAAATTCCTGATCAAATGTTATTTACTCCTCCCAGTGTCTGAGGGTTAGATTTATGTGCACACTTTGTAACTCTGCTTTTGTTTCAGACAGGAAGTGGTGATGAAAGTTTGCTTAGTAAGTACAGATAGCATGTTTCTTACAAGACAAACCAAATGCCGCCTTATTTTTTGCCTCTTTGCATTCTATTTTTTAAAAAATCATTTTCAGAAGTGCCTTATTTTATAACTGACAATTTAGATCCCTGAAAATATAACAAAAAATCTCAGATATTTGGCTGCTACTTTTAATCATCTATAAGAATATTTAAGTACTTTGTCTCTTCTTTATTACAGCATGTATTTCAAATTAATTGTAAGTGGAGCTAAAAAGAAATTAGCATCTACCACTTGTTCATGGTTTTCTATACTCCTTTGCCCTTAGCCTTTCCTTTTTAGTTTTCTTTTACGCGTCAAAACAACATTGGGGGAGCAGATGTGGCTCAGGCAGTTGGGTGCCCACCTCCCACATGGGAGGTCCCAGGTTCAGTTCCCAGTGCCTCCTAAAGAAGACAAATAGACACAGCGAGCAGACACAATGAACAGAAACAACAAGCAGACAAGCCACCCATCTTGGCACAGGTGGGGGGGTGGGGGATGACATTGGATTTTGTCTTCTATTCCTACCACCAACACCAATCAAAAATAACCTCAACCCCAAATTCATCAGGATGAAGGAAAATAGTGTTAGTTTTGCCCCATGATAATCACTTGCCCATTGAAAATCCTTTTATAATTTATTTTTAAATTGGAAATAATGTTCTCTTTTCTTAGAAAATAATAACTCAGTTATGTACTCTGATGTGTACCATGCAAAATTAAACAAAACAAATGTGCATAGCATTGTGGAAGGTTCTAGAAAATATATAAGGATGAAGACTAGTGGGGAGGGGATAATCAGCAAAAGCAAATATCTAGAACTTTCGTGTGACAGGGAAT
Source organism: Dasypus novemcinctus (assembly GCF_030445035.2). Classification (NCBI taxonomy): domain Eukaryota; kingdom Metazoa; phylum Chordata; class Mammalia; order Cingulata; family Dasypodidae; genus Dasypus; species Dasypus novemcinctus. The sequence goes on from NC_080695.1 coordinate 61,065,920, forward strand.
ATATAATGTAGCTATTCTTGTAGTTATCAAATCATCAAAGATGAAGTCACTGCTAATGGTTAATGAAATTATGTGGTGAGAGGGAGCCAGCTATGGGTAGATGAGAAATGAGAAATTTGATCATTGAGAAGTTATTTTCTTTTTTTTTTTTTTAATATTTATTTATTATTATTTTTAATTACAATAAAAAAATATATGAGGTCCCATTCAACCCCACCGCCCCCGCCCCCCACTCCCCCCACAGCAACACTCTCTCCCATCATCGTGATACATCCATTGCACCTGGTAAGTTCATCTCTGAGCATCACTGCACCCCATAGTCAATGGTCCACATCATAGCCCAGACTCTCTCACGTTCCATCCAGTGGGCCCTGGGGGGATCTACAGTGTCCCGTAATTGTCCGTGAAGCACTATCCAGGACAACTCCACGTCCCGAAAACGCCTCCACATCTCATCTCTTCCTCCCGTTCCCCACACCCAGCAGCCCCCATGGCTACCGTTCCCACACCCATTCCACATTTTCTCTGTGGACATTGGATTGGTTGTGTCCATTGCACACCTATGTCAAGTGAGGGCTTAGATTGCACATGGGTACTGGATGCACTCTTCCCGCTTCTAGTTGTAGACACTCTAGGCTCCATGTTGTGGTGGTTGACCTTCTTCAACTCCATGTTAGCTGAGTGGAGTAAGTCCAATAAGTCAAAGTGTAGGAGCTGAAGTCTGTTGAGGCTCTGGGCCTGGGTGTCATATTATCAGTCCAGAGATTCAAATCCCCTACATATATCTTAAACCCAGCACCAACTACAATTCCAATAAAGTAGCATGCAAGTCTTGTGAAAAGAGATCCCCTCTGAGTCCATTTCCATCACGCAGAAACACCAGCTCCAAAGAAGGGCCATCTGTCATGGCAGTGAACCCCTTCTGCCATGACCATAGAACCCGTGGGTCTCTTTATCCCTCAAAAGAACCAATACCTGGGGTTGTATCTACCTTATCTGTCTCTTAGACTCTGTTCAGTTGTACATAGGGGTATTCCTTCTGACAACCTCCAGACTCTTTTTTAGAGACTCACAGCCTTATAATCTCATTTCTCCTTTCCATTTCCCCCTTACATTAGGTCAAACCGCTTCCCGAAGTCATGTTATTATATGTAGACAGGTATATTCTGCTGTTCCGCATTGAATCTTTAATTCAAGGTCATTTTCTAGTTGCTTCTTCAGCTGGTATGTGGTAGTGATCCCTCGGTGCCAGGGAGGCTCATCCCTGGGTGTCGTGTCCCACGCTGGGGGGAATGCATCACATCTACACGCTGAGTTTGGCTGTGAGAGTGGCCACATTTGAGTAACATGAAGGCTGTCAGGAGGAAACCCCCAGGCACAATGCTACTCTAGGCCTTGTTCTTATTGCAGGTGCATAGGCTCAAAAGTGTAGCCATTAGTATCAAGAGCCCACTGTTGGGCCCTCCTTCCTTCCTGGTTCTTGCCGTTGCACCTGGAGGATTGCCGCTGCTCTCCCAGGGCCCACAACAGTGACCCCCCGGCCAGGAGCCCAGTACCCCCCTAGCTGTTGTTATTAATTGTTTCCACTATGAGTATATATAGACATTACCATATACCCTGAGCATATGCCCTGTATAACTCCCTGTCAACCATATATATCCTGTCAATAACATCCCATATCAGTATTCCTCCGCTGCCATTGTTGAACCACTCTGTGATCCAAAACTTCCCGTAAAGTGAATCCCAACATAATGTCAGCTTCAGAAGAGTCTTAGATCACCAAAATTCATATATACAATATACAGTATTTCCCCAGATCCACCATAAAACCTTTTCCCTTCCACAGCAATAATCTTTTAACTTATTCATATCATATTTCCTGAAACTGATGTACAGATTCCGAAACTATAGTTTTCAAACAAGGTAACATTTGTGCTTACTATGTGGTCCATACTTTAGGTTGTACAGTTTTCTAAATTTTTTAGTTATCCTATGTTTTGTCTTATGGTTTTCATTATTAGTCTGTCGTCCCCTATATATTTTTGGTGTAATATTAGCTGTTTTATATTTCATTATTAGTCTGTCGTCCCCTATATATTTTTGGTGTAATATTAGCTGTTTTATATTCATCCTCGTGTACTCTCACATAACTCCTCTTTTGCCCCCTTATTTACCTTTGTTCCATCCATTGCACGTCCATTTTCCCCTCCCCTTAGGGCCCACAACGCCTGCCAATCTAATGCCCTGGGAGCCGTCCTTTCTCACGACGGCTTCTCTCTCTATTCGACGGCATTAGTCTTCCCCAGGATATGGGTCCACCCCACCCAATGGTAGAACCCACCTTGGCAAAATGAGCCTTCAGCTATTCCCTCCGGAGTCCGTCCCGCATCAGACCATACCCCCTGAGCGTCCTAACCAGGTAACCCTCCTACTTATACTTTGATATGTTTTACTCAACATTTAGTTCTCAATGAACTTCTGGCACTCTCCCATGTTTGTATGTTGCCCCTCCCTCCCACCTATTTCTTGGACCATATTACCCCTCTTCCCATCCCCAGCCCCCCTCAAACCCAGAAAACCCTACCCGAAGGTAACCCCTTGCCCCCATTTTGTCCCTTCTTTGTGCTCATACTTACCCCCAGCTCATCACAGATTCCACCCCTACAGACATTAACTCACAGCCTTCCTCCACCCCCCGATTTCCAGTAAGCCACTTTTCCAGACTCTAGCTCTCTGAGGCAGTTAACTTATTTCATATCATTGAGGTCATATAGTATTTGTCCTTCAATGCCTGGGTTGCTTCACTCAACATAAGATTCTCAAGGTTCATCCATGTTATCACGTGCGATTGTAGTGTATTGGTTCTTACAGCTGAGTAGTATTCCATTGTGTGTATATACCACATTTTATTGATCCACTCATCTGTTGATGGACTTTTGGATTGATTCCAACTTTTGGCGATGGTGAACAATGCTGCTATGAACATTGGTGTACATATATCGGTTTGTGTCCTTGTTTTCAGATCTGATGGGTATATACCCAGCAGTGGTATTGCTGGGTCATATGGCAAATCTATGGATAATTTTTTGAGAAACTGCCAAACTGTCCTCCAGAATGGTTGGATCCTTCTGCATTCCCACCAGCAATGGATGAGTGTTCCCCTTTCTTCACATCCTCTCCAGCATTTGTATTCTACTGTTTTTTTCATGGCTGCCAATCTTATGGGAGTAAGATGGTATCTCATTGTAGTTTTGATTTGCATTTCCCTGATAGCTAGGGATTTGGAGCATTTTTTCATGTGCTTTTTAGCCATTTGTATTTCTTCTTTGGAGAAGTGTCTGTTTAAATCTTTTTCCCATTTTTTAAATGGGTTGTTTATCTTTTTGTTTTCGAGATCTATGAGTTCTTTATATATGCAAGTTATAAGTCTCTTATCAGATATATGGTTGCCAAATATTTTCTCCCATTGTGTGGGTTCCCTTTTTACTTTCTTGACAAACTCCTTTGAGGTGCAGAAGGCTTTAATTTTGAGGTAGTCCCATTTATCTATTTGTTCTTTTGCTGCTCGTGCTTTTGGTGTGATATTCATGAAGCCATTTCCTATTACAAGGTCCTGTAGATGTTTCCCTACACTGCTTTCTAAGGTCTTTATGGTCTTGGCTCTTATATTTAGGTCTTTGATCCATCTTGAGTTGATCTTTGTATAAGGTGTGAGATGGTAATCCTCTTTCATTCTTCTACATATAGCTATCCAGTTCTCCAGGCACCATTTGTTGAATAGGCCATTCTCTCCCAGTTGTGAGGGTTTGGTGGCTTTATCGAATATTATATGGCTATATACATGAGGTTCTATATCTGAACTTTCAATTCGATTCCATTGGTCTGTGTGTCTCTCCTTATGCCAGTACCATGCTGTTTTCACTACTGTAGCTTTGTAGTATGTTTTGAAGTCAGGAAGTGTGATTCCTCCTATTTCGTTTTTATTTTTCAATATGTCTTTGGCTATTCGGGGCCTCTTTTTATTCCAAATAAATTTCATAGTTAGTTTTTCTAGTTCCTTAAAGAAGGCTGTGTTGATTTTTATTGGGATTGCGTTGAATGTGTAGATCAGTTTTGGTAGGATAGACATCTTAATAATATTCAGTCTTCCTATCCATGAACAGGGAATATTCTTCCATTTATTTAGGTCTTCTTTGATTTCCTTGAACAATCTTGTATAGTTCTCGATGTATAAGTTTTTTACCTCTTTAGTTAAATTTATTCCTAAGTATTTGATTTTTTTATTTACTATTGTGAATGGTATTTGTTTCTTGATTTCCTCCTGATCTTGCTCATTATTGGTGTATAGAAATGCTACTGATTTTTGCGCATTGATCTTATAACCTGCGACTTTGCTAAACTCATTTATGAGTTCTAGGAGCTTTGTTGTAGATCTCTCAGGGTTTTCTATATATAGGATCATGTCATCTGCAAATAATGAAATTTTGACTTCTTCCCTTCCAATTTGAATGCCTTTTATATCTGGTTCTTGTCTCAGTGCTCGAGCCAGTACTTCCAAGACAATGTTAAATAGGAGCGGAGACAATGGGCATCCTTGTCTTGTTCCTGATTTTAGAGGGAAGGATTTCAGGATTTCGCCATTGTAAACAATGTTGGCTTTAGGTTTTTCATATATACTCTTTATCATGTTCAAAAAGTTTCCTTGTATTCCGATCTTTTGAAGTGTTTTTATCAGGAAGGGGTGCTGTATTTTGTCAAATGCCTTTTCTGCATCTATAGATATAATCATGTGGTTTTTTTCTCTCAATCTGTTTATATGGTGTATTACATTGATTGATTTTCTTATGTTGAACCATCCTTGCATACCTGGAATAAATCCCACTTGGTCATGGTGTATAATTCGTTTAATGTGTTGTTGAATACGATTAGCAAGTATTTTGTTAAGTATTTTTGCATCTAGGTTCATTAGAGAAATTGGTCTGTAATTTTCCTTTCTTGTGGTGTCTTTGTTTGGCTTTGGTACTAGGGTAATGTTGGCATCATAGAAGGAATTAGGCAGTGTTCCTTCTGTTTCGATTTTTTGGAATAGTTTCAACAGGATTGGTGTTAGTTCTTTCCGGAATGTTTTGTAGAATTCACCTGTGAAGCCGTCTGGCCCTGGGCTCTTCTTAGTTGGGAGATTTTTAATGACTGATTCTATCTCTTTGCTTGTGATTGGTTTGTTAAGATCATCAATCTCTTCTTTCGTCAGTATGGGCTGCTTATGTATTTCTAGGAATTTGTCCATTTCCTCTAAATTGTCATTTTTGTTGGAATATAGTTTTTCAAAGTATCCTCTTATGATAGTCTTTATTTCTGTGGGGTCAGTGGTGATATCACCTTTCTCATTTCTTATTTTGTGTATTTGCATCTTTTCTCTTTTTTTCTTTGTTAGTCTCGCTAAAGGTTTGTCAATTTTGTTGATCTTCTCAAAAAACCAGCTCTTGGTCTTGTTTATTTTTTCAAGTGCTTTCTTATTTTCTATTTCATTTAGTTCTGCTCTTATCTTTGTTATTTCCTTCCTTCTTCTTCCTGTTGGGTTACTTTGTTGTTGTTTTTCTAATTCCTTCAAATGTGCAGTTAATTCTTCAATTTCTGCTCTTTCTTCTTTTTTGATATATGAATTTATGGCTATAAATTTCCCTCTCAGTACCGCTTTTGCTGCATCCCATAAATTTTGGTATTTTGTGTTATCATTATCATTTGTTTCAAGGTAGTCATTGATTTCTTTTGAGATTTCCTCTTTGACCCACTGTTTTTCTAAGAGTGTGCTGTTTAATTTCCAAATTGTCGTGTGAAGTCTGGGTCTCTGTCCCTTGCAAATTTCCAGCTTGACTCCACTGTGGTCAGAGATATTGTTTTGTATGATTTCGATCTTTCTGAATTCATTAAGCCTTTCTTTGTGGCCTAGCATATGGTCAATCTTGGAGAATGTTCCATGTGCGCTTGAGAAAAATGTATATCCTGCTGTGTTTGGGTGTAATGACCTATATATGTCTATTAGATCCAGCTCTTCTAATATACTGTTCAAATGTTTTGTTTCTTTAGTGATTCTCTTTTGAGATGTTCTGTCCAGAGTTGATAGTGGTGTATTAAAATCCCCCACTATAATTGTAGATGCATCTATTCTTTCACTTAGTTTTTCCAGCGTTTGCCTCACATATTTAGAGGCGCCCTTGTTAGGAGCATAAATATTTATGATTGTTCGATCTTCTTGACAAATTGTCCCTTTCACTAAAATATAGTATCCTTCTTTGTCTCTCACAATTGTTTCGCATTTAAAGTCTATTTTGTCTGATATTAATATAGCTACTCCTGCCTTTTTTTGGTTGTTGTTTGCTTGTATGATTGTTTTCCAGCCATTCACTTTCAACCTCCATGAGTCTCTGGGTCTAAGATGTGTCTCTTGTAGGCAGCATATAGATGGGTCGTATTTCCTTATCCAGTGTCCCAGTCTGAATCTTTTGATAGGTGAGTTTAATCCGTTGACATTCAGTGTTATTACGTTTAGAGAGTTATTTATGGTAGCCATATTTTGGTTGGATTTGTGTTTGTTATATTTTGTTTGTATTATTTTATTTTCCCCTTCTATTTTTGTCTTTCTTGTTGCTTTTACACTCTCCTCCATCTCTGACTGTCCTGTTTTTTCCTTTCTTCCTGCAGAATTCCCTTAAGAATTTCTTGAAGGGGAGGTTTCTTGTTGATATACTCTTTCAGTTTCTGTTTATCTGTGAATATTTTGAACTCTCCATCATTTTTGAATGCTAGTTTAGCTGGATATAGTATTCTTGGTTGGAGATTTTTTTCCTTTAGTACCTTGACTATATCATACCACTGCCTTCTTGCCTCCATCGTTTCAGATGAGAAATCAGCACTTAATCTTATGGAGTTTCCCTTGTATGTGATGGTTTTCTTTTCTCTTGCTGCTTTTAGAATTTTTTCTTTGTCTTGAGCATTGGATAATTTGACAAGTATATGTCTTGGGGTGGGCCTGTTGGGGTTTATGACCAGTGGAGTGCGCTGTGCTTCTTGGATATGTACATCTGTCTCTTTCAGTAGATTTGGGAAGTTTTCATTCATTATTTCCTGCAACACTCCTTCTGACCCCTTTCCCTTCTCTTCTCCTTCTGGAATGCCTATAATACGTATGTTTGAGCGTTTTGCGTTATCATTCAGGTCCCTAAGTCCTATCTGGATTTTTTCTACCTTTTTATTGACCACTTCTACTATCTGTTTGATTTCCAATGCACTGTCTTCCACATCACTAATTCTCTGCTCTGCCTCTTCTAGTCTGCTGATATTTGCTGCAAGTGTATTTTTGATTTCTTGAATTGTGGTGTTCATTTCCATCATATCTGTTATTTTTTTGCGCATGTCTGCGATTTCCCCTCCAAGTGTTGTCTTCACGCTGTTAACCTCTTTCATTACTTCATCAAATTTGTTGGTGATAAATGTTCTGAGATCTTTCATTGCTTGTGCGAAGTCCTGCCCCCCTTCCTGATTTTCAGTGTGTTGATTGGATTCAGCCATGTTTTCCTGATTACTGGTTTGGTTTGTAGATTTTTGTTGCTGTCTTGTCAACATTTTTTCTTGACGGGTTTAATCAGTTCCTTAGCTTCTTTGTCTAGTCTTGGAGATTAATTAGCTGTTGTTTTTGCGTAAGTGTTATATCTTCTCTTTGTCACTTTGTTCTTCTTATTCCAATTTCTTATTGCTAGTTAAGCTCACTTTAAAGGAAAGTATTAGTGCTGGGGAAAGTCAATTGTGTAAGGAAGGAAAAAGTGTGAAGTAGTATTGGTGATATATGTTTACCAAGCAACAATATGAGTTCTGGGAGGATGGAGGTTAGATCATGTAAATTGTGTAGAGTTATAGTAGTAGGAAAGTACCTATAATGAGGTAGACGACTGAATATGGGAGGAATGTGGTACGTACTAAGAGGCTATTGTTTTCATGAGAGAGGGAAAGAGAAAAGAAAGGTAATAGTTTCAGGGACGAATACCAGATGGAAAACTAAACAAAGGTATTAGAAATTAAGAGTTAGACACTTTGTGGATCAAAGAAAGGGAGATGGAATATAGGAGAGATAGCAGATGGTGGAGGATATCAAGTTGTAGGGGAAAGGGGATAGTGTAGATAGGCTAAATCTATTCACAGAGCAATGCGGCAGTGGAGGGTGAGGAAACCCAGCAAATGTGAGGTATTTCCTGTAGGACCTATTGTATTGTTAAGGTAAAATAGTATAAGAAGAATATTGGGGACAAGAAAGAGAGGATTGAAAAAAAAAACAAACAAAAAAAAAAAACCAAAGAACAGATACCCCGCCGCCAGGCTTGGCTGGGCTCAGCTGGGCTCCGGTCCCTTGCCCGCCGCCCGCCGCGGCTCGGCTGGGCTCGGCTTTCCCGCCTGCCGCCCGGCGCGGCACAGCGCGGCTTGGCTCTCCCGCTCGCCGCCCGGCGCGGCGCGGCTGGGCTCGGCCGGGCTCGGCCGAGCTCAGTTGGGCTCCGCCCCTCCGCCCGCCGCGGCTCAGCTGGGGTCGGCCGGACTCGGCTACCCTGGCCGCCGCCCGCCGGGGCTCCGCGCGGTGCTAGCTGCCTCGGCTCCACCTACCCAAGGAGGGAATCCTCCACACGTAGCTGGGATCTCCGTGTATATTTCACAGATGGATCCTCTCTGTTACCTTCCCTCCAAATCGATGTCCAGACACCTCCGGACCAGGAAAAATCCCGAAACAGCCAGTCCCAAAGAGTCTCCGACGCCTCCCAGCCAATTCCCCCCAGGAGCTAGTAACCGGGAAGTTCACTCAGCCGCCATCTTGCCTCCCCCTCCTGAAAAGTCTCAATTTATATCTTATAGACCAGTCCTTTCCGTTACCTTCCCACCAAATCGATGTCCAGACACTTCCTGCCCTGAAAAAATCCTGAAAAAGCCTGGTCCCGGAGAACCTCCAGCGGTGCCCAGCTACCTCTTCCCAGGAGAGACGGCAAGGCAAGCTCACTCAGCCACCATCTTGCCGGAAGTCCGAGAAGTTATTTTCTTATAGTCTTGTTGTGCTAACTGTTCTTAACTATAATTTTATATAATGAGACTTAGAAAGAACTGCTAAATGTTCTAGTTTTATATCTTGTGGTCTTTTTCTCTGATAAAAATGATATAATTCAGGGCCAATGAATGACTTGTTGATAGACTTCTCTCCCCTAGCTCTGGGCATTATTAGTTGGAACTTTTCGATAATACATAACTATGTTTCTCTTTTCAACATAGTCTTACTGCAATGATTATTTCAAACCACCTTCACTCTCAAAACTAACTTTCCCTTCATTCCTATCACTTTCAACAGATGACCTTGCTTCCTACTTCTCTGGAAAATAAAAGCCATCACCTGAGAACTCCTTGGACATCCAGACCCCACCTATAAACCTACCTGCATCTGTGGCCAACATCATTGCTCTTGTATCATAAGAGAAGTGGCTCTTACCAAAGGATGTCCTTGTATGCTCTGACTTACTGCCTTTGCAGGACCTGCTGTCTCTTAGCCTCTTGTCCTTTCTCACAATCATATTTGTTCATTCTTATTCTCTACTTGGGCTCCATCATTTATAAACATGCTCAAGTGTTTTCCAGCTCAGTTTCACGTCCCTCAAGCTTTCATCTTCTTTCTTACCCTTCTTCATGGGCAACATCTTGAAAGTATTGCTTCTGTTAACTACATCATACTTTGGTTTCTCCTTTCCTCCTTAATGTCCTCGTCTGACTTCTACCCATCACTCCATGAAGGTAGCTCCTCCATGTATTTATTTATTTATTTTTTAAAGATTTATTTACTTATTTATTTCTCTCCCCTCCCCCCGCCCCAGTTGTCTGTTCTCTGTGTCTATTTGCTGCGTGTTCTTCTTTGTCCACTTCTGTCGTTGTCAGCGGCATGGGAATCTGTGTTTCTTTTTGTTGCATCATCTTGTTGTATCAGCTCTCTGTTTGTGCAGCGCCATTCCTGGACAGGGTACACTTTCTTTCACGCTGGGCGGCTCCTTATGGGGCACACTCCTTGCATGTGGGGCTCCCCTACGCTGGGACACCCCCGTGTGGCACGGCACTCTTTGCACACATCAGCACTGCGTGTGGGCCAGCTCCACACGGGTCAAGGAGGCCCGGGGTTTGAACCGTGGACCTCCCATGTGATAGATGGACGCCCTAACCACTGGGCCAAGTCTGCTTCTCCATGTATTTATTTTATTTTTATTTTTTTAAAGGTCTATTTTTCCCCTGCTATTTTTGCTGTCTCTGTCCATTCGCTGTGGATATTCTGTGTCTATTTCTCTTTTTGTCTTCTCTTCTCATTTTTTTTTCTCCTCTAGGATTCACCAGGATTTGATCCTGGGGACCTCTGATATGGAGAGAGGTTCCCTGTTCAGCTGCACCACCTGAGTTTCTGGTCTGCTGCGCTTCACCTCGACTTTCCCCTTCATCTCTCTTTTGTTGTGTCATTATCTTGCTGCATGACTCACTTGCGTGGGCACTGGCTCACCATGCAGGCACTCAGCTCACCACGTGGGCACTCAGCTTACCATGCAAGCACTTGTGCAGGCACTCAGCTTGCCACGCAAGCACTTGGCTTGCCACGCAGGCACTCACGTGGGCACTTGGCTCACCACGTGGGCACTCAACTTGCCATGTGGGCACTTGGCTCACCACACAGGCATTGGCTCACTATGCAGGTATGCTTTCTCTTCTTCTTTTTCACCAGGAGGCTGCAGAAATCGAACCCAGGTCCTCCCATATGGTAGGTGGAAGCCCTATCACTTGAGCCACATCTGCCGCCCTCCTCCATGTATTTTAACAGCAGCATTTGACCCAGCTGATCATGTGCTCCATTCTAGAAATACTCTTATGCCACCCTCCAGTTTCCCTAATTCTTAAGCAGCTACCTTGGACTTCCTTTGTTGGCTCTCCATCCCTTATCTAGCCTATAAATGGGCTTTTAATTATTGTCTTTCATAATAGCTCAGTCATGGGCTTTTTGCCTTTTTTTTTACCCATTGCCTTCTCTACCTCAGCAAACTCCCACAGCTTCATATACTAATAAGTGACAACTTCTAGGTTTCAGGCTCTAGCTAAGACCAACCTTCTAGGCTACCATCTGAAATATAGATCCATACAGCCAATTGCCACTTTGATATCTCATCTTTCAATTCAAAAATGTTCAAGACTGATCCTTGTCATGGCCAACATGTATCCCTTATCTCAGTAAATGGTCTGCCCAGCTGCTTAAGCCAAGAAACCAGGAATCATCTTTGTTGACCCTTTCTCTTTCAAACCCAACATCCAATCCTTCACCAATTCCTATTGATTTCATTCTAAATACATGTTGGATCTATCCATTACATCTCTCTGCTGTATTGGGAGTTGAAGAAAAAATCAAGAAGTCCTGTGTTAAAACATCAGAAGAATTATACCAAATTTATAAACATTCGTGGTTTGCCAGAAAAAACCTAGCCTGAGTTTCTGACAGTCAACTATAAATATTTCCCCATTCGGTCAAAAACCTAGCCCCTGTGGCTGAAGGGGCATTTTAGATATGTTAATGTCAACTGAAAGAAAGCTAGAGAATAATTTAGGGACTAAATAACAGTGAGCCCAGAGGTAGATGAGAATTGTGGTTAAAAGTACAAATACAAGAACTTTCTTCTATGAGCTAGAACAAGTGTACATCACTATTACTAGGTAGTATGAGTATGGAAGTACATTGGAAAAATGCAATTAATGTAACCTATAGACTATAGTGAGCTGCAATATTATAATATTCTTACATCAATATCAAAGAAGTACTGTTAATAATAGGAGATTATGGAAAAAATATACCAAATATACACTGTAGACCATAATTAGTGATAATAGTCTGATGACATTATCTCATAATCTGTAACAGATGTTCCACAACAATGTAAAGTGTTGGTGGAAGGGTGTTGTATGGGAAATTCTTTTTTATTATTATTATTTTACTTTATTTATTCATTTTTTTTAAAAAAATATTACATTCAAAAATTATGAGGTCCCCATTCACCCCCACCAACCCCACCCCACCACTCCCCCCACAGTAACACTCTCCCCCATCATCATGACACATCCATTGCATCTGGTGAGTACATCTCTGGGCATCGCTGCACCCCATGGCCAAGGTCCACACCATAGCCCACACTCTCCCACGTTCCATCCAGTGGGCCATGGGAGGACATACAATGTCCAGTAATTGTCCCTGGAGCACCACCCAGGACAACTCCAAGTCCCGAAAATGCCTCCACATCTCAACTCTTCCTCCCATTCCCCACACCCAGCAGCTACCATGGCCACTTTTTCCACACGTATAGAAAATTCTGCACATTGTTTTGTTTAAGTTAAAAACTTCTCTAATATATATTTTTAAAAAAACAAAAAACTCCGCCCCATCACCCTACCTAATTCATTTGTATCTAGTTATACTAAATTATCCTAATATTTTAGCATGATATTGCCAGTACTCTTGTGATAAAATGAGGTAAACTTTATTTCTGAATTTAAAGTCACCTTAAAATATGATGATGCACTTTGTAGGGTAGGGTGTACTCACCTTGTGAGTAGGAATATAAATTGGTGCAACCTTTTGGATGGCAAAGTGGCCCTATCAGTATTTTAAATGCATATTCCATTATCAGGAATTTAATCTATAGATATATTATCAAAGGATGCCAAAATAAATGAGTGGGCTTATGCACTGTAGTTTGTATTTCACAATAGCAAAAAGTCTGGAAACTTAAATGTCTATAAATTGATAGAAGCATACAGTGGAATATAGTATAGCCATTAAGAAGAAGTGCTTTAATGTTATTTTTTAGAAGCCCTTTACAAACTGCGTGAATCATGTGATCCCATCCCATGTATTTCCTGTGCTTATTTTATATATAATTTTTCTGGAATATACACAAAATAGTTTCTGGAGCCATAAGAAATTTCCTGGTGGTTACCTTTGGAGATGACTGTGTATCTAGGGTGGGAAGGACTGATTTTTACCTTTTTTTAATATTTTTTTATTATGTATATGTGCCGCTTTCCTTTTAACAAATAGTAAATGTCATAAAATGTAGATTTTTAAAAATGGAGTTGTTGGTGGTACATATAGGATATATTTCTGAGTCCTAGGTTCAGAAGGAAAACCTGCAGGAACTGACTTCTTACCCTTTTACTACAAAATAAATAGTCCACAACAAAGAACATAAATATGTGAAACTTTGTGAAGTTAAATTTTTAAAATCCTTACAGTTTTACATTTTTTAAAAATTTGGTTATCATCAAGTATCTAAAGTTATAATAATACTAACCACCATCTTTTTAATCCTTTATTTTTTAAGGAATAGTCTTTTGTTCGTATAAATTTCTCAAAATGTGGTTTGCCCTTACCTGATAAACAAATGCAATTCTAAACTTTTTTTTCAAGAAACTTTTTTTTTTAATTCCCCCCACCCCCAACCCCAGTTGTCTGTTCTCTGTGTCCCTTTGCTGTGTGTTCTTCTGTGACCACCTCCATCCTCATTCAGTTGCGTCATCTTGCTGCATCAGCTCTCCCTGTGTGTGGCGCCATTCCTGGGCAGGCTGCACTTTCTTTTGTGCTGGGCGACTCGACTCTCCTTACGGGGCGCACTCCTTGCGTGTGGGGCTCCCCTACACAGGGGACACCCTGCACGGCTTGGCACTCCCTGTGCGCATCAGCACTGCTCATGGGCCAGCTCCACCCTGGACAAGGAGGCCCGGGATCTGAACTGCTGGCCTCCCACGTGGCAGGCTGATGCCCCATCCATTGGGCCAAGTCTGCTTTCCTGCAATTCTAAACTTTACCATTAAAATGCTGCTTGATAAACCGTAAAACCAGAATTGAATGGTGCTCTCAAACTTAACTGTTTTAAGGTGTTCTTTCTGTGTCAAAGCTCAAAAGATAATGTTGGCTTTTATAAATTGTCGTGTTTTTATAGAATCTGGACTCCATTTAATGTTATTTGAACAGTACTTATTAAATTTTTGCCAAAGTACAACCACTTCATTCTCTTAAGTACTCAACCGTCTGTTTAAAAAAATAAAACTGAAACCAGGATCTCTTTTTTGCCTGATATTCTAGAGTATTCTTTAGTTTTTCCCCTTTGTTTTTGCCACTGGTTTCCCAGTCTTACTTAACTGCTCCAATTATTTCACCTCTCATGACTGCAGTTTGTTCTAACCATTGCCCTGTTCAAATAAAATATATTGGATCTTTTCTCTAACCTGCAGATAGCTCCTCATCTCCACGGCCTTCCTCCAACCACCTCTCTTGATTCCCCATAACTGAAATTTAACTAGTTATAAATTCCAAGACCATGGCTGCCTGCCATTCTGTTTCCCAGAAAGTGACATTTCTGCCTTGCTTTTGTAATCTACAGTCGTCAGATATCCCCTTACAACCCCCCTCTGAGCCAGAAGCTTTGTTTTCGCTTGTTCAACTCATGCTAAACTCCAGTGTTATTAAAATGCTATGTAATGCATTTTCTTTTCTTCAGAGTGGAAAAAAAACAAAAAACACTTTAATTAGGTCATCTTAAGAAAACATTTAAATTATCCTACTTATAGAAACAATAGAAAATAGTCACAGCATCCTGGTTAAAAAAAATTCCTTAAAATTTAGAAGTAAGGTATTGTTACCTGAAAAAGTTTATATTCTGTTTTTTTAATATTGCAAAGTAGTCTTAAAATTCTGTTCTAAAAGCACTTTACACTATTTAATAAACAAGAGAAAGAAACTAAAGGAAGGTATTTTTTTTAAGTCTAAACTATTTGTAGTATTAAGAATGACATTTCCAGTTTACCATTACATAAGCCGTGTTTCTTGTGAGGGGATGATGATTAAAATTAAATTTTTACATTCCTTATGTAAAATATAGCTGATTCAAAAATATCAACATAATATTGTTTTTTTTATAACAAGGAATAAGCATTATGTAAGTTTTTAAAATTTATATGCATGTTCTCCTTGCTTGTTGAAATGTAACAGGAAGCCATGACTACTACCATAAGATATAATAAAGAACATCATCTTGGAAAAATTCAATAATTAATTAAATTTTTTTCTCTTAAAAAATATAAAAATAAATTTAAAAATAAATATAAAGTGGCCTTTATCCATGTTTTCACACATGTATAATTTCAAGATGATGTTTGCACAAGAAGAGATTAGTCTCATTACTATAGACCACATAGAGTTATTCCTGCTTCCAGGAATTTAAATTAATAAAATAACTGGAAATAAAGAATGAACTTTATGCACAAAAATTTCACCACATCATTATTTATAGTTGAAAAAATTCGGAAACAATTTAAGTGGCAAACAGTAGGGGACTATTTAGTAAAACTATGACATACCCACCTAACAGAATATTTCATGTTGCTATTTATATAAAAAGAATGTGATCCTTGTTGCACTGGGGAAGCAGAGAATCAAAAATCATGCTTAGAAGAAAGACAGGAAATATGCCAGTATGGTAACTGTAGTTGTCTCTGAACAGTAATTTGCTTTTTTAGTTTCTTCCTCCTATTTTTTATATTTCCTTATTTTATGTCATGAACAGATACCAATTTCTATTATAAGGATGAAAAATTATTTTGTTTTGTTTTAATAAAAAGATAGGCTTGGACTCAGGCTGATTAAGAAAGTTGTGATAAAGGCAGAAAACAAAATAGCTCTGCAACCTCACTTATCTTCCTCCATTGCTAGGGCTTCTTTGCTCACTTCTTGTAAATTTTGTCACCTGGAAATACACCGCTCTTGTGGAATTCTTCAAATGTGGTATATGTTTTTGCACAAAGAATACAATTCTAACTGTACAATATACTTATTTATATCTGCCTTTTTTTTAAATCAAACAGGTTTAAACCCAATCATTATTTGCTTGATTATTGTAATTTCTCCATATTTCAAAGAGAAAGCCATTCTTTAAAAATGTTCAAGTGTGAGCAACTGTAACATGAATTCTATTTCACTCTATTACCTATTTGTTCCTTTGTTGCTAAGAGATGTAGCCACTCACTGAGTTTTTTTTAACTGCTGTTGCCCCCCTTTAGAATTCTATGGAGTTACATATATTCCTTTCTTGCATGCAATTATTTGCAAGATTGCTGTGCTATGGAAGATACTAAATTTTAGCCAATTTATTAAGAGATTTGAGGCTGTGACCTTAGCCCAGTAGCACAGTTCACCTACTCAGTTAGCCACCTTGCAGGGAAAGAATGTGGTCAGGGTCTGCTTTTGGGTTGCTTAGGCAGCAGTACCACCACAGGGCAGCAGTGCTGTACCAGCAGCTAGACTTCAGTTTGTGGCTACAAAAGTGCAGTCTTGTCAGCACAGCCAGAATTGACAAATTTTCCATAGATTAGCTAGCATATCAGTTTATTCATTTGTCTTGATAACGGTAAGTATACAACAGTACCAGTAGTGATGGGGATCTGGGCCTTTCCACTCTCCACACAGATGTGAGCGCACCTGGGGCGAGCCAGGAGGTTGCCAAGGGGGCAAGGTCTCCAGGCTTAATTCAAAGGTCTCAGAAAAACTTGATAAAGCATCTCGATCCCAGAACCATGAATGCTTCTCCTTCATTAAAGGAGTCGATCCAGGGGGAAGCGGATGTGGCTCAAGTATTTGGACTCCCATCTACTATGTGGGAGGTCCGGATTTCAATTCCCAGGGCCTCCTGGTTAAGGCATGCTGGCCCATGCTGCAAGCCAGACTGAGCAGAGACCTGACCCACACAGAGTGCTGCCCCATACAAAGTGCTGGCCCATGCAGGAGTGCTGACCCACATGGAGTGCTGGCCCACGCAGAGAGCTGGTGCAGCAAGATGATGCAACAGAAAGAGACAAAGAGGAAAGACCATAAGAAATTCAACAGACCAGGGAGCCGAAGTGGCTCAAGAGATTGAGTGCCTCTCTCCCACTCCTGATGGTCACAGAATCAGTTCCTGGTACCTAAAGAGAAGACAAGTAGACACAGAAGAACACACAGCGAATGGACACAGAGAGCAGACAGTGGGGTGGGGGTGGGGTGAGGTAATAAATAAATCTTTAAAAAATTTTAAAAAAGACTCAATCCTCTATATTCAGGATCTTAACCCCTTCATAGCTGTAGGGAAACACTACCATATTCTGCCCAACTCCAGTTTTCCAGTGTTGGACGAGCTAAGCTGTCTACATCATTCAAGCCTTATTTTCCTGGCCCTGGGTATTGTCTTTTAAGGTGCAGGTATCTGTTGTCATTTAATATGCATTAATATGATGAGTGGGATGTACTGAAAGGAAGTTTGATACTTTTTAAGATTATGAACCGGTACTTATTTGGTCAGTACTTTTTATAGCCAATATTAATAGTTCTCAGAAGAACCTTTGTCAAAGTTGTGAGTGACTGGTTGTGTTTGATATGAACAAATACTGTAATTACATTGTTGGTTTTTGTTTGTTTGTTTAGGAGGTACTGGGGAATAACCCAGGACGTTGTACCTAGGAAGCAGATGCACAACCACTTAGCTACATCCACTCCCCTGTAATTGTTTTTGGGTTTTTTTTTGGCTTTTTTTTTTTTAAGATTTATTTATTTTTCCCCACCTCCCCTCCTTTTGTTTTGTACTTGCTGTCTGATGTGTCCACTCACTGTGTGTTCTTCTGTGTCTGCTTGTCTTCTCTTTAGGTGGCCAGGAACTGATCCTGGGACCTTCTGGAGTGGGAGAGAGGCACCCATTCTCTAGCACCACCTCAGCTCCCTGGTCTGCTGTGTCTCTTATTGTCTCTCCTCTGTGTCTTTTTGTTGCATCATCTTGATGTGCCAGCTTTTCTGCGCAGGCTAGTACTCCTGTACAGGCCAGCACTCCTGAGCAGGCCAACTCTCTATGTGGGCCGGTTCGCCTTCACCAGGAAACCCCAGGAATCTAACCCTCAACCTCCTGTATGGTAGATAGGAGTTCAATCATTTGAGCCACATCCACTTCCCTGTAATTGTGTTTTAACATTGACTGAAAATGGCATTGTACCTGAGTCTCTTCATAGGCCTTTGTGTTCATATTCAACAAAATAGGTCCAGTATTGTCTACCTATTTGTGCAGATGAAAACTAAATCAAGCTGGATACCAACAGTCTTAACAATATAACTGGTTATTTTCAAATCTGCCAACTCTTCCATTCATGTTCTTCGTACTATCTTTGCTCAAAAACAGAACTTATGTTCACTGCTGCTTTTACTCTTTCCCATATTTTTCTCCCATACGGTACTTTGCATACAATCACCAATAGATGCCTACTAGGTGTTCCCTTGGGGAAAAACTGCTGGCCTCTGTGTTTTGAGTAATACTTGTAGTATGATATTCTTCTCAGGAAAATTGTTCATGCACTCATGAGAACATTGATTGGGAACATTATTCTCCTACCTTCAAGCAGTATGACTAAGTAAGGTTTTTTGTTTATTTTGCCATTTAGAAAATTGGATGGATGATAGTTTGTGTTTGGTTCTTGTTTTGTTTTAAAAATTTGTGATTAGTGACATACATACATTTTGTGTGTTACTCTCGTCATGGCAGGAAATCTTCAGCTTGAAAGTGTGATTTCTAGTCAAAGATGCTATTGGTAAAAGGGCTGCAGTCTTAGTGCTTGATATGACCAGTGGACAATCAGGAAAGGCTTCCAGGACTAGCAAGCTCTTGTCATCAGCATTGGCTTGCAAATCAAATTGTTGCAAATGTATACATCATTCAAATATGCCATTCTTCCAAAAATTCACATTGTGTTTAATGCATTTGTCTTATAAGTATAGTGCTTTTTGTTGTTTGGTTTGCTTTAAACCAGAAAAGGGGGTTCTTGATGTATTTACTACCGTGTCTTTTTTACTTCTTTCTTTGAGGACTCCCTTGGGAGAAAGGAAAGCTGCTACTGCTAGAGATTCTCCAAAAGACATGGACCATCATGCTCCAGAAATATCAACCTTTGAACTAGAGATTTGTTCTAACCCTTTTCTCCTCAGTATTCCTTTGCTTAGGATTCTGCCTCTTTAATAAGACAACTTTAAATTCCGGCAAGCATTAACTTTAGCATTCATAAAAGAATGTTAGAGTATGCAGGCATTTGGATGCAATCAGATCCACAGGTCATCTCCTTGGTTAGTTTTGTTCTTAGTAAAGTACAGTAAGAACATACCATCCCCAATAAACTATAAATTATCAGGGAAAAGATCTTTGTGTTAGAGCACAATTGATTCAAAACATCACAAAAACTTTTAATGTGAGAAATATGTGCCTTTATTTTTTTAAACTCGTTAAATTTTTCTTTTGCTTTGTGTAACAGAATCTTATGTCACTTGCTTCTGTCCTAAATGGGATGTCAAGAAAGCTTTGTGACCCCATGGCCCCCAAAAGAAGCAAAAAAAAAAAAACCAAAAAGTCATTATTATTTCTCTATTAATAAAGAATGACATTCATTAATAATAATGAATAATAGAATACATATAAAAGCCATTTTACAGTTTAGGCCCTTTTTGAAGTGTATCTAAAATTGTGCTCTCCCTGCTTATGTTCTGCCCTTAGCACACAGCCAACTAAAAAAACAGATCTGAGGGCCATGGTTGCTATATCTTCAGATCTCAGGGTTTTATTGCAAAAAGGAGACACCTTGTGCATTGCCTTTGAGGCTGGGTAAAGAACTGGTCCCAGCCAGCCTCTTCTTCCAGCCATTACCCCCTCACTAGAAAGTTCTCTCTCTCTTCCTTCTTCACCTAGCATTGACCTGAAGTTTAAAAAATATACATAGGTAATTTTTTTTAGCATATTAACAACCCTTAGGCAGACCTTTTTAATAATCCTGACGTTGGTTTTTATCCATGGTTAGAAACAAAAATCAAAATGGAATCTCAAAATTAAATGTAAGATAAGTTTAAAAAAATATTTTTCAAAATTACTTCATATTTTTCTCTGTTATGAAATAAGCTCATTTTCCAGAGAAAAATATGTAGTTACTATAAAAAGGAAAACATTTTAAAATATGCTTGAGAAACCTAGGAAAAAAATTAATTTTGATCAAATTTGGCACACCAGATTTCTACATTTCATGATGTATACACCATTGTCTGTCAGTTCTGGAATTTTACTCTTCTATTAAAATGATATGGTGTCAGTTGATTTGTGACCTTCTTAGAACTTGAGTGAGATATGGTGTTATGCTTATGTAAAGGTTTTTAAACTTAAAATCCTTTATTTAGAAATTTTCTTTTGGGTCATTAGTAATAGTTCATAGGTCTTATTTTTTTAAGTCACTAACTTCATTAAAGCTATGTAAACTTTGTTCCAGATGCAGTAAGTCCCTTCAAATAAGTCATTCTTTCCTTAAAATACATTTTTGTTATAACTTGTTTTTTAAAAGAAAAAAACAAGGAATGTCAAGGAATCTGACATTTCTATTTCCAAGAATAAGACTTCTTTATTAACAAGTCGCAGTGTTTAAGCCAATTATTTTTGTTCATTTATTGCTTACTATTTGAATGTATTTAAACAGAAATACTTAGCTTTATTCACCAAATTAAGATTATTAACTAACTGAACCAAAATATGTTGAATAAACTTCAGAGTTCACAAAAGAGGCAGAAACTACAAAATGATTTCCTTTTTTACAAGTTGGATAGTGCCAGGTAATAAATAGTCTTACTGTTCAATTATGAAATAAAAGATGTTTAATAAAGCTTAATTGTATCTTTGGAATTTTCATGAGTTGGATCCTACAGTTGCCTATAAACTCCAACAGTGATTATTTCCTTTTTTACAGTGCTCCAGCTGAGGCTGCAACAAAGAAGAACGAGAGAACAACTAGTGGACCAGGGCATCATGCCACGTAAGAGTCTCAGTATCATTGTCCTGTCTTACTTGATACAACAAATGGGTGTGTTCAAGAAGAGCCTTTATCATACTCTCCTTTCACTTGTACCCATTAAATCAATATATGACTGCCAAATTGATTTGTAAGGAAAACTCAGGCAACCTAAGAGAATCATTTAGAATATATTTTTAAAAATAGATGCAACTTAAAAGATGGACTTGAATTTTATATTATACAAAGCATACCCTTAAAGCTCTTTAATTAGGCTAACAGTTTTTACTTTGTGTCAAGATTTGTTTTAGTTTTAAAATAATTGAAGTAATGGATCTAAGCTTAGTTAAACTTAGAAAAATATATAATTAATTTACAACCTCATTCTGCTTTATCTTATAGAATTCAAATTATTATCTTTCATATTATAGTATGGTCTATATAATTAAGTGTATCTTAGTTATAGGACTGATAAATGTTCTATTTATAGTTTAATAAAATCTTTCTTTTCCCAAGTATCCCAATGCTTTGTTCCTTTAAGAGATTGTTGAAAGTTGTAGAATATTTGTCCAAATTGTCTTCTTTACCTTTTAGTGATTTGGAGGTAGCTTTGTATTTTAGAGGGGAAGAGTGCTTGTCTTATGTAGCCCATTAGGATTATTTGTCTGAATTTCATCTAAAAATTGATTTGTCCAATATGTAACTTATTTGGCTTTAAAGTATGAGAAAGAAATTACAAAATAAATGTATGTTTCATAGACTGCCTTTTGAATCATTGATATTACTCTATTCTTGGTTTATAATAAGGAATGATTTTTCTCTACAGTAGTTATTTTTCCTAGTGAAACTTTTTTCCTTAGATACTCAACTATTTAGTTGAGTATCTAAATAGTTTAAATCTAGCATTTTGATAAGAGTCAAAAGATGCTTTGAAAACCTGCCATGTTTCTCCACCAGCGTATTACCATCTAAGAATCAAACAAACAGGGTCAAATGATAATGTCCAAGTCAGCACTAGTCTGCTTTTAGGAGTTGGTCCCCAGCCCAACATGATGGGTTGGGCTCCTGGTAGTCTTTGCAATGCTTCAAGAACCAGAGCTGAAAATACTGCTGATAAAGAGTTAATCAGTAAGTCTTAGAAGTAACAGCCCAAGTAAGCCTGGTACTGTGTCCCATCTGTCTCATCTGATTGCCCTTGATAGTAAGTGCAGTGTGTTATCAGGCCGTGGTGGACACAAATACAAAAGATTTAACAAAGATAATTTATAGAAAGCCTAGAGTAGGTGATGTTTTGGTAAATTCAGCTTACCCTCACTCTGGGATTCTGGAATATTCAATGGACTAGCAATTCACATATTAAAGGTTCACTATTTCTTTAAAGCAAGTTGCATTATGGTATAAGAGAAAGATCATGAGCCTTTCAAAATCAGAATCCTAGCTTTTTACCCCACTTCATCCCCATCTAGCTATATATGACTTCAAGAATTCATTTAACCTCTCTGAACCTTTCATCTGTACTGGGGCTCATATCCACTTGGCAAGGCTGTTGTGAAGATGAACAGCATTGTGTAACCATGATTGACCACTGAGCACAGGACTGAGCACATTGTGGGCTGTCAATAAAAGGTAACTTTGATCTGTTGGACATGGAGTGAATGTGTTCTCATGTTCAAGGTGAGATCACACTCAAGAATATTTGGGCTTTTCCCAGTAGCTTACATGGATATGAAGAGCAAAAAGACCCATCAAGGAATCATTAACAAGTTCTCTCAGTGATGAAAATTGCTCCAACTAGGGTTGAGAACTAGTCTGACCTTTTATTTTTGCAATGTCATGTTGTGTACGACTCTGTTTTAAATGTGTACTCATTTTATTTGCAAAATACCTCATTTTAAGGTTTTGAATTTTGCAGATTTCCTAAAGAAACTAATAAATGGAACTCTAGATATGAACTAATAAGATTAAGAGGAAACATCAACATGATATACTGTAATGTTTGAAGTATTAATTCCACTATTTATACTGTGGAACTTCTTTTCATCTCACAGCTTTGAAGAGCCCAGCGGCATTCCATGAACAGATAAAAAGCTTGGAACGAGCCAGAGTAAGAAATTTCAGTTTAAAATGTTCTACAGCGCTACTTCTCTCTTTCATTCTAAAATACCTGTCGACAAGTAGCAATCTTTCTCCTAAACATGTTCAATAGAGAAAATACAGCATACCTTCAGGATACATGACAAATTGAGTAATATATTCTGGGATAGTTTTACCTTGGAGATTTGTAGAAAATACATGACATTATGATTTTGCTCTTTTCAAACCAGTAAGTAGTTTTGTGCATAAAGGGCAAATCATATGTCTCTGCTTTCTTCCTCTTCAAGGCACAACAATAGTTTTTAAAGACTTAACAGGGAAGTAATTCTGCCCATTAATACCCCTGCAAAGGGACAATCCAAGTAATGAAGTGATACCAGATACTTAGGTGGTTTCCTTGTTCGATTTATGTTACCTGTTCATGTGATCAAGGGTAGGAGAGTTTGACTAAGTGAAAGAATATTGCTGTATTTTCTCTGTTTTATTCTTTGAGATGGCTCCATCACTGATGCACATTGAATTGATAGTTATTATTTTTCTTTAAAAGTGCCATTTGAAATGTGCATTCTTTCAGTTTTGTGTATTTATTTTGGGGAAAACTAGTATGCAATATGAAAATAAGTGAAATCCAGAAATTCCTTAAAAATGTTCCCCAAGATGCCATTAATGATCTCTCAGAGTCCTATAAAATAAATATAAACCCCATTTTAAAACCCTGTGTTTAGAGTTGAAATACAATTCTAATTAAGAAAATAGAATCAAGGATATAAACTCATCAAAGAAAATATATTAGGGTTTTTAGAAAAGTTCTTATCATCTAAGTGGATTTTTACTTGACCTAAACTAAAGTATATATTTTATTGATTTTAGATATTTAAATTATCCAAGTCCTATCTGTTCAAAAATATCTTCAAAATTATGACCCTATGCCTTTGCCAAGTTTTAGAGTATAAGTCTACCCAGTGCTTACTTTATACCAATATATATATTTCAAGTACCTGTGAGATTTTGAAGGCTGCAATTTAAATCATGAATCAGGTAATTGTTTATCTAAATACTAATTTCTACCCTTTTATTCCTCTCAAAGTCATGACAGAAAAGATATACAGTTTATTTAAATAGAGTACCTTGAGAAAAGTCTTAAAACCACAATAAATCAAACAGTTTATAAGACTTTCTCTCTTTTTTTTTTTAGACTGAAAACTTTTTGAAGCACAAGATTCGGAGCCGACCAGATCGTTCTGAACTTGTCAGAATGCACATTTTAGAAGGTAAAAATTTTATTTCTGCTTATATTGCTGTATTTTCTCAAGAAAAAAAGTGAGAATTTTACCATTTCTATTTATCCCCACTTTAATAAAATTTTTTATTCGATAGCAACTTTTTTTTTTTTTTTTGTCTTTATTTTTTAATGTTACATTCAAAAAATATGAGGTCCCCATATACTCCCCCACCCCCCTCACCCCACTCCTCCCACAACAACAACCTCCAACAGCATGGAACATTCACTGCACTTGGTGAACACATCTCTGAGCACTGCTGCACCACATGGTCAAAGGTCCACATTTAAGTTTATACTCTGCCCCTGTCCACCCAGTGGGCCATGGGAGGACACACACTGTCCAGTAACTGTCCCCGCAGTACCACCCAGGACAGACAACTCCCAATTCCTGAAAATGCCCCCACATCATATCTCTTCTTCCCACTCCAAATTTTTTACCCCATAAGCTGACATCTACCAAATTGGATAGCAACATGAAGATCCAAAGCTAAAATGTTATGTTAGATACATGGGGAAGTTTTGATTCTTAATATAACTTATTAATGGACTGACTCTTCCGTAACTGGTATTACAGATGTCTCCACCATGCTGTTCTGGGAGAACATTTTTAGCCCAGAGGATTTCTTCATCAGTGAGGGACATATACCCCTCTTATTAAGGATATGATTCCTACAAGTCTAACTCTAGATTTAAGATCCTTTAATCTTGTTATATGTAATTTGTGAATTGCCCACACCCAACATTGTCTTTGTTGCCACAGACCCATGATGATCCAGCTTGATCTCATTATAATCATAAACACTATCCCTCCCCCCCGCCGCCAAAAAAAACACACCCCAGCGAAGTTCCCTTGATAATCTAGATAATCTAGCCTCATAAGTACCCACTAGTGGGACAGTTCCATTGGCAAAATGTATAGTTCAGGCCAGAATGTTTTTCTCTCTAAAGATAAAGCTTTCTTGAAAGCTAGTATTTCCACCATAAGTTCCCAAGTTACATTTTCTTTAATTGTTTTACTTCTCTGACTAGTTTATTGAGCAGGATTGGGGTCTTGACTCTGTGATGTTCTTAGGTTTGTTAATCTTGAGAAGATACAGAAAGATTCTCAAAACTTCTCGGGTATTTGGAGACAATTATCAAGTGGTAGGAGGATTAGATTTGTTCTTCCTGGGCCTAAAGATAGAATGAAGATTAGAATTAGGCCACTGTTTCAAAGTATTAGATTATAGCTCAACATAATGAATAACATCCTGAAAGTCAGACATGACCAAAAATGAAATCTTCAGGTGATATGGTTGCCATTATTAGAGGTATCCATTCACTGACCAGCAAGCTAGCCATTATATCCCCAACAAGTGAGTGAGACAGATGGGTGCCTACTTTCATGGAGCTTACATTCTGGTGGCAGACAGATCGTGAAAAAGACAAATCTATTGCAGATTGTGAAAAGAGTTCTGTAGGGAATAAACAGGCTGCTGTGGTGGAGAATAAACACAGGCTGATACCACATTAAGGTATTGTAAAGAAGATTCAGATATCACCTTGGGCTCTACAACCCTTATGATCTCTTCTTATCTGAAGAATCTATAATTATGTGATTATCCTCATCATTCCAGGAGTGAAGGGGGAGAGACATATGCCTTTCCCTACTTTGGGTTGTGTTCTCAGAAGTCTTTGGACTAAAAAAGCTTTTCCAGAACTCCAGTGGTAGGATAGAAGTAGCTACCAGGTATTAGGGATAAGTGACTCTTCAGAGAAGTAAGTTTACTGATAAGTAACAGGGTCAATGGCTCTTTCCATGCCTGAAAAAAAATCTTGATCTATAAGGGGCAATAGATAATACTGTCTGTTCAATCTGCCTTCTAACTGTAACATGCTTTATTAATACAATTAAAACCAAAGCAAATTCATTTAACTTTTAAGAGGAATCATATTTGCCCTTAGGAAAAAAAAACTACCCAACACTTAAAAACATAAAAGTGTATATGAATAATCCATAAGTGATGTTTTTAAGACATCCATCGTCAAATTGAGATTTTCCAAGTAAGAAAGAATGTGTCATCTACAGTTTTTAAAATGCCTCAGAACCACCCCAAGGGTATTCTAACATTAACTCAATTTTGAATTGATTGAATATTTAGCACACTAAAATCTAAAGTATTTTCTGAAGTTCAACAGCTAAAATTCCAGCCTTGGGTTTCAGGTGGGACATTTTAGTTTCAGGATGGAGAGTACCAGTTAATCCTGAGATTGCTTTAAGGGGGGTTTCATTAAAAGATCTTCTATTTAAAAGACTCATAGCTTTCAACTTGGAGTTTTGAGTTGATACCTCATCATCATCATTATTATAATCATGTATAAATAGAACAATGGAAAAAATGTTAGTGTTACCAGAAACAAGTAAATATCAGATGAAGCAAATGAATTAGATATATTTATAGCTATTTCACATCTGCTGTGCTAACTTTATGCACCTGTAAGTAGAAGAGTTAATGCTATTGTATGACCATTCCCATGTAATTGAAAGTTTCTAACAGACACAAAGGTATTTAATCAGAAATAAATCCAAATACTTAATTATGATGATTGACTCTGAGACACGTAGGAATCAATCCAAGAATGTAAATTATAGTTTTTGCCGTTGACCACTGCAGAGAAGCTTCTATTTAAGATGTAGTATCTTGTCTTCTAGGAATTTACTTTCCAATAAAGCCAAATCTGTCTTGGAAACCATATCGGTTTTATTCATCCTCCATGTCCCTAGTACCTAGAATATGTGAATCTGACCCTCCTACCATATACAAACAATAACAGTACACCATTTTTGGCTTATGCTGGTAATTCAAATGTGCAGGCATCCATGTTGTACAGCAAGTATAAAGCTATCCAAAACTAAAAAGATAAAATGTGTTCTGGAGCATTCTTAAACAGTCATTTTTTCCTTCCATAAATATTTTGAGAACACATAAATATGTTTAAACCAGTTTAAATTAAATTAGTTGCTCTGTTCTGGAGTAATATTATGGAATAGAAATGGTTATTCAAGTAATGGTTAAAACCATGTTTCCTCTTTTAGAAACCTTTGCAGAGCCATCACTGCAGGCTACTCAGATGAAATTGAAGAGAGCTCGACTAGCTGATGATCTCAATGAAAAGATTGCTCAAAGACCTGGTCCTATGGAACTGGTAGAGAAAAACATCCTTCCTGTAGACTCCAGCGTTAAGGAAGCAATTATAGGCAAGACTAAAAATTTACCATTTTGAGTGAGGAAGAATATTTAAAACTTTGAAATTTTAGATAAAACAAATTTAATTTAAAAAAACAAGCACCAATCATGAGTATTCTTTTCTGGGTCATTAGAAATTTACTAACACAGTGATTCTTAGTCTTATTGTTATTGTTGATATTGTATTACATAAGATTAACATTTGTTCCCATTTAACTACAGAGAGTCCCCTTGTTACATTTGAGACTTAAGTCTTATGTTCTGATTTAATTATCATGTTTTCTAAATTAATCTTACAGTCTTGTACTGTTTAGGTTTTGTTGTTTTAATATTTTTACAAACTTTCCATTATTTTACTTTTATTTACTTCTAGAAAAGAATGTTCAATGTTAGTTCAAAAAGGTGAAAAGCATAAGACTATAAATGTATTCATTAATAACTATATCTGTTTTTACATAATCTAATCATAATTACTAATGTTTACTCTTCTCTCATCTTTTTCTTCTAGCATAAATTTTAGCAAATAAAAATAATTTCAGGGATAATGTTATTTGTTCAGCAAGCGCAATTTTGAAACCTTGATTACCCTATTTTTTAAATTATCAGGGTTTCCATTCCTTCTGGGAACTTCATATTTTGCATTAATATGAATTTAAATTTCAAGCAATTTGTATTCAGTAATTCTAATTGGTACAATCTTCTATGACTCCATTGAAACCCAAAAAGATGAGTCCCAGACAGTAAAATGCCAATATAGGTAGGCTGCTCCTGGAAGTGGGAACTTAACGAAAGATAAATCGTAGTCCCATTTCCTAATTGCCACATGATGTTTTTTAACAGTTGGGTTCTGACTCAGATCCAATGAGGCCCACACATTGCCTCTAGCTGATATGTGTCTAAGTCTTAATCTGTTGGGTCTCCCTCAGTCTTTTTTTTTTTTTTTCTTAGTGTTCATTTGTTGACAAAATGCAATTGTTTTGTCTTACAGCATTTCCCACATTCTTTATTTTACTGATTTGCAAGTACATCCCCAGGTGTCATAAAAACATTTCTCTGTCTCCTGTACTTGTC
The DNA here is from genome assembly GCF_030445035.2 of Dasypus novemcinctus. Lineage (NCBI taxonomy): Eukaryota > Metazoa > Chordata > Mammalia > Cingulata > Dasypodidae > Dasypus > Dasypus novemcinctus. The sequence goes on from NC_080695.1 coordinate 61,094,519, forward strand.
CTGTAACTGGTAATTAGATAGAGAGACTTACTCTGATTCAAGTTTGACTTTTTTTTTCCCATCCCCAAAATACATCATAGTTGGTGATATGTTCTTCCACTGGAACATACATAATGTTCAATAATACAGTGTTTTTTTAAACCTACTTCTTAAGTTCTTTTAGAAAATGTTTCTTCTTTTTTGTTTTAAGTGTGGTATTCCAAGGTCAAAATAAGGAAAGAATACTTTCTTCTTTTAGGCGTTGGAAAGGAGGACTATCCCCACACTCAGGGTGATTTCTCATTTGATGAAGACAGCAGTGATGCTTTGTCTCCAGACCAGCCAGCTAGCCAGGAGTCACAGGGGTCAGCCGCATCCCCAAGTGAGCCAAAAGTTAGTGAATCGCCATCTCCTGTGACTACAAACACTCCAGCCCAGGTATTCTTTTTGTTTTTACTTCTTACTGGAGAAAGTGCCTAATTTTATATGTCAGAGTAATTCATTTTCACCAGAAAAAAATTCTGAAAGTGCTGAAAAATATTTTTCAGTATATTCTTACATGCTATTTCTGTTCTTCATGTACGTTTTTATTTTACATACAGTTCTGTTTGTAACTTCTTAAAATTTTTCTTTTTTAAAAGCTTTGTTATTGAGATATAATTAATATATCATATCCTTTTAAAATGTCCAATTCAGTGATTTTTGTTATATTTGCAAGGTTGTACAACTATCACCACTATCTAATTCCAGAACATTTTCATCACTCCAAAAAAAAAAAAAAAACCCTGTACCCATTAGCAGTCACTTCCCATACTCCAACCTCCCAGCCTCTGGCAACCACTAATGTCTTTTCTGTCTCTATGGATTTGAAATTTTAGTAGTATTTAGTTATTTTAAAGTCAGAACTATTGAACTGCTTAATGAGAGTGGTCAAGTTTAGCAGAAAATATTCTTGTTAAGACATGGCATCATAGAATTTTTTAGTTGGAAAGGAATTTGGCAATTATGTGCTTTAATCCTTAATCAAGAGGAAGCCTCAACTCATAGAGGTATCAGAGTTTAAGGAAAAAACTATTTACATATTTTCTTACAACCTTGCTTCTCAACAGTGAACATCTTTTTGTTAGGAACCAAGGCTTTCAGTATTATTTCTACATTGCATTTATCACTGTCATCTGAAATATATTTGTTTGTTTGTTTGTTGGTCCTATGCCTCAGCTAAAATGTGAGCCTATTGATGACAGGGGTTTTCACTCTTAGAGGACAAGAGCTACTGTTCATTGTCTGTGTGTCTTCATCATCTAGCACAGGGACTGGTACAGAAAAGGTGCTCAGTAAATGTTGAATTAAGCACTATGAGCAAAGACTGATAGTGAATGTTTGTGTAACCAGTGTTTGTGTTCTCCTTCCATTTGAGAGTAGACCTCTCCAGCTTAGATTCATCAGAGGTAGTGTTTGGGTACCTGCAGTTCACATTCTCCTGTCAAAGTTTACCATCAACTAGGGCAAAAGTGACTTTGGCCCCACAGCTTCACTGGAACCTGGCCTAAAGTACAAATGAAGGTCACTGGCCAGCCCACCCTCTGAGCAGGCAGAAAGAGAGAGTAAGGGAGATCAGCCCCTACTGTATTCTCACATATTTTCTGCACCATGGTTTTGAGCTTTAAAATTAAGGCTAAAAAAAATGTCAGGGGAAGCAGACCTGGCTCAGCAGATAGAGCATCCACCTACCACATGGGAGGTCCTAGGTTCAAACCCAGGGCCTCCTGACCCATGTGATGAGCTGGCCCATGTGCTGTGCTGATGCATGCAAGGAGTGCCATGCCACTCAGGGATGTCCCCCGCATAGAGGAGCCCCACGCACAAGGAGTGCACTCCCTAAGGAGAGCTGCCCAGGGCAAAAAAAAAGCACAGCCTGCCCAGGGTGGTGCCACACACACCGAGAGCTGATGTAGCATGATGATGCAACAAAAAGAGACACAGATTCCCAGTGCCGCTGACAAGAATCCAAGAGGACACAGAAGAACACACACAGCGAATGGACTCAGAGAGCAGACATGGGGGGGGGGGGGCGTGTGGAGGGGCGGGGGGAGAGAAATTTTAAAAAGAATGTCAAGTATGCAAGTAAATAATATTAAAAAACAGTTCTATTTATCCACTTGGGTTATTTGTTCTCTGCTTCTATCTGAAGAAGTCAGGATATCAGACAGCTATCATCATGGTATTTAGTTTTGGTTAGTAAAGCAGAATTTTTGTCACCTACCTGTTAATGGCTTCATGACAATTGTGCCTGAGTAAGAGATTATCAGTCTCCTTTTCCCTGTGTTGCTTGTACTATTTATTACATTTTGCTTAGCTCTTGAAACTTGGTCTCTAGCAAAGTTTGTAAGTGAGAAACTTTAACCAGACACAGTCCCACCTGGTGGGTTAACATTCCACAATTTCTTGGAGGAAAGTACATCTTGAAGAATAAATACCTATTTGTTACTAGTGCCATACACACAAAACTCAGGTCATTCATGAGCTTAGGTGTTGGTTTTTAGAATACCTCTTGTGTTGCTGTGACACCACTTTTGCCTGCCACATGCAGCATTAACAGTCTGTCATTTCTCTGTTAAGTCGGCACAGGGGAAAAGACCCCCTTTCAAGAACGTTAATAATCCCTCTACATACACTCAAGAAAAAGAACCTGAGTCTGAGATAGCTCTGCTACAGCTATACCTGTTAGATTGTTTCTGTACTAGTTACCTTGAGACCTCTTAAAATTGTGTCCTTCATAAAATTCTATTGTGTTAAGAGTTCTGATACCTGTAAGTAAGGAATTTGACAAAGTTTCTTATTCATTATACTTAAATTCATGAAATTAGAGTAGCATTTTCCTTAATAACTGCTATATTCATATTGAAGAAGGATAATCCTTAAGTAGCAATAGGAGTTAAACTGATTTTAAGTATGTTTTAGGTTTTTTTGGTTTGGTTTTGGTTTTGGTTTTTTTTTTTTTTTTAAAGATTTATTTATTTATTTAATTCCCCCCCTCTCCTGGTTGTCTGTTCTTGGTGTCTATTTGCTGCGTCTTGTTTCTTTGTCCGCTTCTGTTGTCGTCAGTGGCACGGGAAGTGTGGGCGGCGCCATTCCTGGGCAGGCTGCACTTTCTTTCGCGCTGGGCGGCTCTCCTTACGGGGCGCACTCCTTGCGCGTGGGGCTCCCCCATGCGGGGGACACCCTTGCGTGGCACGGCACTCCTTGCGCGCATCAGCACTGCGCATGGCCAGCTCCACACGGGTCAAGGAGGCCCTGGGTTTGAACCGCGGACCTCCCATGTGGTAGACGGACGCCCTAACCACTGGGCCAAAGTCCGTTTCCCTGGTTTTGGTTTTTAATTGACATAAATAGACAAACTTTATGATGTCTGTGAAGTCTTTGGGATTTTTTATCATGTGAAAGTGGTAATTTGGTTTTCTTTGGCAAGTTTTGTAGTTTAATTATTTTCAGTGTTATCCAGTATTTGTTTATAGAATCCAGGCTTCTCACCTGATAGATACTTATCTATCTAAATAGAATTACTTTTGCATTTGTAACTCAAGGGGGAAAGTAACTTAAAATATTGCTTTCAATAGACAGTGAGTTTCTAGAGGGTAGGGGCTTCCTCTCATTTTATTTTAGTAACCGTGTACCAAACACAGTGTCCAGCACACACCAAGTGCTTATTAATTTAATGAATGAAAAACCTTAGGAGATTATCTGTACAATTTATTTTTTGTCCTGCTTTAGAATTAGCATTACACTTGGAAAGTACATCTCATCACTGTTTATTAAAATAGCCCCTTTAATGCAAAGATAATAAAGGGGCAATGTAAGCCTCTTGCATGTATAGTGTTCTTTGAAGTTCTTGATTTTTAATATTTAAAATGGAAATTCAGTGTAAGAGTTCAGTAGTGAGTTTAGTTCCTATAGGCCACTATTTCTCAAGCTGCCTAGACCAAAGGACTAGTGTTTGCTTGCTTTAAATAGTTTAATTTCCATTTCATTGCAAACTAATCCTCTCCTTAAATTCAAGAAAGATGATGGGGTGACATCAGGTTTTTGTGAGATTTTCTATATTTATCTGTCACAGGTTGGTAACAAAAGACCACAGACTACACTTTGAGTAGCTCTGCTATGGACTTCAGTTTTCTTCTTTACGAGCCAAGTTTTTTCATATATTCATTAATCATCATTCTGTGCTACAGGTTTAATCCCATGGCTTAAACACATTTCTCATTTCCCTATTTAACATTTTTATACTTCACCTAATATAAAGCTCAGTGTCATTTAGGTTCTTTAAAAGTTAAAATTTACAGATCGTTAAAGAGAAAAGTAGGCTTAAAATTTCATTGTGCTTTGCTTTATTCCAAAATGTTTTATGACATATCGTCTCCTTAATTCTTTTGCAGGACACACAGACACCAGAGAGTAGGTTCTACAGAAAACTATTCAAATATACGAAACATTCTCTACAAAAATTATTGTTACAATACATAACATCTAGGTAAAGAACAGATTTTTCAGGCACTCCTCTTGCAATCCCAGTGCTAAAATGCTAAGGACTTCATGGTGTAGACAGTACAACACATCGCCATGTCCTTTTTTCAAAATGTAAGTTTTAACTGAAAAAAATTCTTTGAAATACGCATTTCTGTGTGATATGTAAGAGGCAAAAACTGCTTCTCCTTAGATTTTTCTCATCTTTTCAATTCTGATCCAAGTGGAGCTGGAAAGGAATTAATGCCACATGTATCACATATTGGAGCTTGATTTATATTAATGCTTAAGCAACTCTTCAACATCAGAAAGCTGTAGGAAATTAGGAGCAGCTAGTACATGTGGGCACCTGGAACTTGTTACACTGACCCTCCTAATCTGAAGACTTCTTTCTCTCAGTCATCTTAAGCCCATTAGTCATTTCTGATAAATACCCAAATGTGTAACGGTAAACATGGCCAGACAGGACCTATGTTAATTACAGTCCTGAAAGGAACTTTATTGGCCAGCAATTTTGTGTATTTTCAGGAAGACAAGTTTAGGAGAATTTGGTGAACTGTCCTGTTTTTTCCCATTACCAAGTAACAATCTGTTACATGACCTTTTGCCAGCTATTTTAGAAACCTCAGGTTCAAGCTAACAAAGAGAATGATCAGAGGCTAATAGGTAAGCCATACACATATATGTTAAATAATCAAAATTATTCTAACCTTTTTTTTTTTACAAATGCTTATCAGTGAAGTTCCAAGTAGGCCAAAGATAATGACTTTAATTTCTATTGTTACCCTTTCAGTTACATTGTTTATAACTTGTTATGTCAAGAGGACTTTTCCATTATTAATACTTAGATTTTGAATTGGTTTCCAACAGTAACTGTGGATTTGCTTTCCATCCCAATTCTTCTTTTTAGATTTATTTTTATTTATTTTTAATTCCCCTCCCCTCCCCCGGTTGTCTGTTTTCTGTGTCTTTTTGCTGCGTCTTTTTTTTTCTTTGTCTGCTTGTTGTCGTCAGCGGCACGGGAAGTGTGGGCGGCGCCATTCCTCGGCAGCTGCTCCCTCCTTCGCGCTGGGCGGCTCTCCTTATGGGTGCACTCCTTGTGCGTGGGGCTCCCCTACACGGGGGACACCCCTGTGTGGCATGGCACTCTTTGCGCGCATCAGCACTGCGCATGGGCCAGCTCCACCCGGGTCAAGGAGGCCCGGGGCTTGAACCGCGGGCCTCCCATGTGGTAGACGGACGCCCTAACCACTGGGCCAAAGTCCATATCTATCTGTCCTCTTAGGGTTTACGCTAATGGCATTGTTCTCATTAGGTCAGCAGCTTGAGATTCTCCTTGAGATTATTTTTCAACACATTATCCTGTGTCATGCTTTGTTACTCACAGTTACACTATTATGTATGTTACTTAAGAGGTAGATAACATTATTTCTTTGACCCCACACAGTTTACTCAAGTATTGTAACTCATTTACCAAAAATGCCTAGAAATTCTAATGATTGTTATTCTTCCACATTCTGGCCCATAACAGTCACTTTGGCTAATTTTTGAATCACCAACATGGTCATACCATGCTTGTAATAAACATTCCACGTGATTTTGGAGAATATGATGAATAATACATATCACCTTTATAGAAGGAACTGTATTGAATATAAAGTAGACATTGACTCTGGGCTTTCCAAAGTCAATCCAAAGTATTAATGAAATTTTTTATCTTGATTTATCTGTGAAGTTAGCACCAAAAATACTGTTGCTTGTTAATGGTTAGAGTAGATTGGTGATACTCCAAATGATTAATTGCCCTTTTGTTTTGTGGCACTATTTTAGGTATAGTACTGGTGGCTATAATAGAACTATTAAAAATTAGAAGTTAAATAAAATTAAATAAACAGACTTACATTTTGAGATTTTATGTATGTGTAAACATGCTTAGCACTGTCTTAACACAAATGGTAGAACAGTCTCACATAAAAGGTAATGCATATTTTTAAACAGGATGAAGGATACATAGAATCCTCACTACTCATCAAGTACCAGCTGAATATCCACTAGATGTGCCAGTGGTTTAATTCACTTTCAATGTTCAACTACTTGTTCTAAAAATGAAACACTTAAGTTTACAAGTATATATTACAGAAACAAGGGATCATTGATAGGTAATATGTTTGGAAGAGCTAGAATTTTATGTAAAATATCTGTCTATTAAACATGCAAAGCATAAGTTTTAGTTTATAGTCAACTCACTGAATGGTATTCATTCTATTTCTCTGGGTATTAGAATATGAAAATACTATTTAAAGAATAATTGTATTTTTATATCTTGCATTTTGCCCTCTTACATAACTCTCCTGCATCTTAAATTAGAAACACATCTGTAGATTTTAAATCTACAATACAAAAAAGCTTTATTACCTATCTTTAGTACAGTAGATAGTTTTCTTTTTCTAGTTTCTGCCCCTCAAGATTACATAAAGAAATTCTAATTAAAAAGGGAAACTTACTAGACATAAAATTATTGGTCCTTGGCAGGAGTATCATGCTCTTCAGAAAGTACCAGTATAGACACCTGAAACATTATAAAACTTTAATCCCCCTAGATGCTTTTCCTTTAACTTTTTCATTTATAGCAGAATCTCCCAAAAGAAATCTCTGTTAAAAGTCAGTCTTTAAGACTGAAAGTGCCTTCTTTTGAGTTTTATTTAAAGCAAATAGCCATCATTAGACAACAATATTTTCTGACATATTCTTTTATGGTATAATGATGAAATTTAAAGAACTGATCATTGTAAGACCTATATTTTTAATGGAAATAGCAATCAGATCCAGTAAAACAAAGCCAAACTTGCAACTTTTTTGCTTCTTTAAGGAAAAGATTCTGAGTTTGAAATTAAATTTTGACAGTATGGAGGTGAACTTAAGTCTCAGTGACAGTTTAAACATATTTAACATATCAATCTTATAAGATTTTAACACATTGTTCAGTTTACTGTGGAACAATAAGTCAAAGTATCCTTTATGGTGTGGGTAATCTTTTCTGGAATACTGTAACTTCAAAATTACTAATATTTAAATTGTTTTGATAATTTTAGCCAATAGGATCCTAATACATAGATAAGATCTAAGATTTTTGAGGGGTAGGGTAGGGAGTCCCTTCTAAAACATGTTAAAAAGGCTAGCAAAATGTAGAGAGGCATTTAGATATTCCCCCCTTTTAATCAGAATTTACCTTCAGATTAGGTAAAGTTAATCACTGTACTTCAGTTGGGTTATTCTTGTGCTATGCTTGAGTCTGTGTGTTTCTGGTAGGAAACTGAAATACCAAAGAGCTAATGAGAGGACAGGATCAGTAATCAAGGCTGAAATCAATAAGGCAGGGTCTAGAAACATAGGCAAAATATTGCCGTAAATATTACAGATGATACTACATCTGTACTTCTAGATTATTATTTAGATTATTAACACTGCTCTCAAATGCAGCATTACTATATTATATCAGTTGGGGGGGCAGGAGGTTGGACTGGTAAAATAGCTTGCCAGATTATTAGAATTCATCTGCAAGGAAATATATGTACAGTTCAAAATTCAAACATCTGCAATTATATAATAGGCAAGAAATTTTTTCTCATATGTAAAAATTGACCCAGAAGTAACTATTCTTATTTACAAAAAATTTGCAAGGTTTCCTTTTTTTTTAAAGATCTATTTTTTAGTTTTATCTCCTCTTCCCCCACATTGTCTGCTCTCTGTGTCCATTTGCTGAGTGTTCTTCTGTGTCCACTTGCATTCTTTTCATGAGGCACTGGGAAACCGTGTTGCTTTTTTTGTTGTTGTTGCATCAGCTTTCCACGTGTGTGGTGCCACTCCTGGGCAGGCTGGACTTTTTTCACACGGAGCAGCTCTCCTTACAGGGCACTCTCCTTGCACATAGGGCACCCCTACATGGGGGACACCCCTATGTGGCATGGCACTCCTTGTGTGCAGCAGCACTGCACTTGGGCCAGGTCACCACACGGGTCAGGAGCCCTGGGTACCAAACCCTGGACCCTCCATATGGTTGGCAGACCCTCTATTAGTTGACTCATAACCGCTTCCCAAGGTTTTCAAATAATAAGTAATGCAGTACTACATCCCTTAAAGAAATCATCAGCTTGCCATCATCTTTTACATCGTGTGAAGTTTGGATAGTCAAAGAGGTTCATTGGGGAGCCAGCCATCTCAGGGGAATGAGGGCAGAAATCTGCCTAGAATATAGATATTGAGACTCTTGGATGAGTTGCTTTCCCTTCATTTCCGTTTGAAAATTAAATGGAGTACAGCCATCTTTACAAAGTATATAAGAGCTGGTCTTTTATGTTATAAACACTACTTTTACTAATAATTACTTGAAAACTAAAAGAGGTGGCAAAATGAAAACAATCTCAGGGACAGAGCAGGCCTGGGCATGCACAATTAATTTGCACACTCACACACATAGTCACAGTCTCTTCTGGGCTTGGCAGTCTGTACTAGCATGAGCAAAGCCACAAGAAATTTCCATTCATGCATTAAACAAATATTTATTGAGTAACTAGTATGTGCCAAGCTTCATATTTTTTGCTGCTAATAGCCCTTTGAGTTTTTAGGTCATTTATTTTAAAAAGGAATAATACAATTTGATATTTTAAAACCCAAATACTTCAACAAGAGAACTGGTTTTGATTGTTGGTATAGTGAATTCGAGAGTTGTTCAGGCAAGAGGAAGTGATAAAGGAAGAAATTTTTCCATAGGATAAGATTAGTAATAAGTAAGTACAAGTAGTAACTAATATGCAAAATTTGATTTATTATAATAGTAATGTCTCTTTCCAATAAATGAATACTTAAAATCTATTTAACCAAATTGTTAACAAAGCCTCCTGTAGGTGGAGGGTTGATGTATGGGACCCCTGTATAATGTTATGCATGTTTGCTTTCTAAGTCTACAACTTTTACTATACATTTATTGTTTATGTATGCTCATATATAAATGATGTAAAGGTAATAATAGGGTAGGTTGGGAGAAAATGCTTTTGTTAGTAGTAATATTTTGACAATGCTCTTTAATCATTAGTTAAAAATGTTTAACAACAATGCAAGGTATTGGTGGTAGAGTAAGTTATGAGAGTCCTGTATGATGGTATGTATGTTTGTTTTGTAAGTTCACAACTATTACTATATACTTACTGTTTATGTGTGAGTGATATACTTACAATGAATTTTTTTAAGAGCCTCCTGTAGATTCCTTTGTTAATATGACTCCATATTAAGATTCAATAATTGTTTTTTTCAGCCTAGGTAACAAATTAGCTTCTTGTTTTAAGTGAGGTGGTCTGTCGATAAAATAGGTCAGTCTTATCAGAGTATAGTCTTCACATCTTCTCTTATTTCAAGAATTGAGGGGAAGTGGTTCATTGAGAGTGTTAGTCAGGTTGAGAGAGTAAGGTAAGCTGTCAAGCACCTGTGAGGACACATGCACCTACTGGGCTTTCCGTCAAGGCAGTGTGCTTATCACAGGCCATGGGACTATGCAGGACGGAGGCTCTGAGATGAAGATTCACAATCCCATTTAAATTAGCCAGCATTCTTGTGACCAGTAAGGCAGGAAAACCTTATGAACACCATGTAATGTTTTTATCATTTTTTGTAAGAGTCTTAGGCTTTTTTTTTTAACCATAAAAGATTTCTTCTGACCATATTTCTAAGAAAACACCGGTTTAGTCCTTGTAAGCCTGTTTAGCTTTAGTGTTTCAGTGCTGTTGAGGCAAAGACTAAATAATTGGCTCCACTAATGTAAAACATGTTATTCCACCATCTTGGTCTCTGACATAATAGTCTATTTTTCTTTCATTTCTTTTCTGGCAGACTTTAAAAAAAAAATAGTCATCTTCTTACATTATTTCTATTTTTATGGTCACTGATTCCACAGACTTGTTCCTTTTCTGTCTTCTCCATCAGTTTACTTCAGTGTCCCCAGCAGCTCCTGAATTCTTGAAAACTCCTCCTGCGGATCAACCTCCCACAAGGTCCACAGCTTCTGTCCTCCCCACAAACACTGTGTCCTCAGCAAAACCTGGGCCAACACTGGTAAAGGTGGGTACCCTGGATGCACACTGCTTCAAGTATCTTTACTTGTAACTGTTGTCTGTCGCCCTCTGAACAGAAAACAATATTCAGGCATTTCAGTCACCCAGCCTCCCTTGTAGCCTGCAGCTTTGAACACTAAACCATAGAAAGACAAGAAGTGGGCCTTAATGTTTGAAAATGTCACCTTGAACAAATGACCTGTTGTCTTGTAGTCACTGAGAAATACCACAAAATTTGATCTGAATAAAATGACTGGCACTGTGAAGAAAGGTTCTAGGAGTTATTTTATCTGCAATTTCCAATTCTGCTACCACCCAGGTCACTAAAATGAAACAGGGAAAAATGGTGAACAGTAAGAGTTGCTTCAACACAGGATTTGTGATTTTTGAATCTTAAAACAGATGTCTTTAATGGGAACCTGGTTTTAGAGTTTATACACAAGGTTGTACTCCATAATATTCCAAATATATTGCAAGACAGGTTAAAGGCTTTAGAGATGCAGATACATTTTTTGATTTAGCAGATTTGGCCAGAAGAGGCTTGGTTTGTTCTTCAGATAAGCTGCTGATTTGTGGCACTGTTACCAATGTTTTACTTGGTAAAAATAATTTGGGTAGAATAACTCCCAAGGAAAGTTAAAAATTTTAATACATAATACGTTTTTTAAAGTTTTTAAGTATATTTAGAACTTAAGGGGAAGGAGGTGCATAAACAGAGGACTAGTGTAATCATTTCAAATACAGTTTTGCCAGAACTAGAATATAGATATCAAAATTTTAGAACTGTATAAAGGACATAAGAGAGCTAGCTACCCCTTTCACCACCTTCAGATGAGGCTACTGAAGCCCAAGGAAGTAAAGTGGCAAACCCAGGAAGGGTGCCAGTCTCCCAAATCACAGTCCAGCCTCCTTTCAGCCTCTTAGTTCATCAATTGCAGCACTTTTCTGTAATGTCTTTCAAATTAGCGTGGTGCATGTTCCTCACTTCTATCTTTCACCTCGAAGTATACTTGCTCCTTGGCCTCCCTGGATTTCTTCTCCAGCCTGTCTTTGTCAGTAGAGCTAAGTGTACATGGCCTCAGGGTATATACCAGTGTATTTCACAGTCTTCCATTGCTTAGCAATGGAGCCAGAAATTCCAGAGGGTGGTGAGTGGCAACAGTGCCAATAATATCACCTCTTAACCTCCTCTTCCAAAACTCCCATATATGTACCACTTATGGCACAAAGAGGGTGTGAATGCCAAACTGTCTGCCCTGCAGATTTGTTCTCTGCCCCTCCTGGTCTCTGAATTTATGCTCTTTACTAGTGTCTCTCCTTAAGGAGGGCTTTGGTCAGGAGGGTAAAGGTATTGTTTAAGAATGTGAAACTGAAGCACTGGTTAGGGGATCCTAGCACTAAGCCAGTAGAGAAATATTTAGTACATATTAGGAAATAGACTGCAATTCTTTGGGCTTTTCTGTGAGGCAAGCTGTTTATCAGCCTTACTGAGAGAACAGATCCATGCCAGCTAATAGGTAATAGCTGATTTAGTCTGAGGAATACTGGTTATGTTAATACCTCCCTCCATCTCCCAACAGATGCCTTCCTGATTATAGCTGGGTCCATTGTTTTATCATTACATCATAATTACACCAAAACCTCCTTAACTCAGACTCCATTCATTGTTATGATCAGTTTGAAAAGACTGGAAATAAAATTTATTATTGACAACAAAATAAGCAGAGGTCGATTAGTTGATTAATATTTTGAGATTGTAGGGGGATGTTTAAGCAAGTAAGAAAATTTTCTGACATTGTGATGTATCTTAAGTGCCTGATAATTAAAGTGATTTCCAGCTAGCTTATGTAATCATCATTCATTTATCAGCAGATACTTTTCAAGCACTTTCTATGTGCTGTTTTTGGGTGCTAGGGGTAAATAAAGCAGTGAACCAAACAGCACAAATTCCCACCTTTGTTAGGAGTGGAGAGAGAAGCAAAGAATGAAATACCAAGTGTCTAAAGTGGTAAAGAATAAATCATGGATAGAAGGGAGATGAGGAGAGACATTTCTGTTTTAAATAGGGCAGTCTGGTAAAATAAGTAGATGACATCTGGGCAGAGATCTGAATGAGGTGAGGAAGTGGGCCGTGGGGATATATGGAAGGAAATTTGAAGCTTAGGAACAAGGAAGCCAGTGTGAGTGAACACAAATGACCACGGGGTAGAAAGTAAACCAGGAGGCCAGCCCGTGGCCCAGGGACCAGATTCCATAGAGCCTGGTAAGAAGTTAGACATTTTACAAAAACTAAAATATGAAATTGCTAGAAGCTTGTGAGCTGATTTGTTAAAGAACAGTAGGGAAGCAATGGTGGATAAGAGACCAATTAAAACGTATAGTCTACAGCAGGCAACAATGGTAGCAGTTCAAGAAGTGGCTATGTTTTGAAGGCTGAGCCAAAAGGATCTACTGACATTAAATATGTGGGGAGGAAAAAGGAGAAACCATAAACCAATCCATTGTTTTTTATATGAACTAGATATTTGGAGTTGCCTTTTCCAGTGATGGGAAGGAACAAGCCTGGATTTTGAGATGCTATTAGACATTTTAGTGTTATAGAGGCAGTTGAATAGATTAATCCAGACCTCAGGAGAGAAGTCCAGACTGAAAAATCACAACTGTGTAAATGACATTTAAAGCCATGAGACCCAATAAAGTTACCAAGGAACTAATTGTATAATGGATAAAGAAGAAATACAAGAACTCAAGAACTGAGTCCTTGGGCACTCACGTTTTAGGGAGATAGGAAGAACCAGCAAAGGAATCTGAAAAGAGACAGCCAGGAAGGTAAGAGAGTGTGGTGGCACAGAAACCAAACCAAACATTTCAAGAAGAGAGAAGAGCTTACCTGTGTGAAATGCTGCTATGGGTCAAATTAAGATGAATACTGGGGTTAGTGACCTTGAGTTTAACAATGGAGAAGTTACAGTGACCCTGTTAAGAACAGTTTCTGTTGAGTGAGAAAGGCAAAATATTGGGTGGAGTATGAGAGTGATTGAAAGGGAGAACCAGGGGATAGTGTATATACAGAAAAATGTTTCTGAGGACCTTTCTTGGAAAGGGATGCAGAGAAATGGGTCAGTAAGTACTTGATCAGGTTGTGGGGTCAAGAAAGAATGTTTGTGAGCCAATGGCAATAATCCTGAGGGTTGGGAAGGATTGTGGAACAAGGAAAAGTGGAGGATTGTACAGTAGAGAAAATGCTGGCCTTAGACACCAGCACAGACAGTCCATAGCAGCAGGAACACTACATATGGAGCCCAGATACAGGCAGGCTGTTGGATGCCAAGGTGGGAACATGTGGAAGCTCTTTGCTGATCACTCATTGGTGTTTCAGGAAGCAGGGCCATTGATGACAGGATGTAGGAGCAGGTATGAAAGGTTTGAAAAGAGAGAAGATATGAGGTAGTATTCTAGGAGATTAGGAAAATAAATGGACTAGAAAAATGCAATAGGATAGCCAGGTAGCACTAAAGAGACCCTTTAAGTTTATGGTCATGAGTTTAACATGAGACTTCTCAGCTCAGTTTTGTTTTTTTGTGGCTGCTTTCAGCTGTGTGAGTATGGGCATGTAGACTAATTGTTCCCAGTAGGGAGATGATTTTACCCTCCCCCCTTCCCTTCCTGGGTATGTTTGAAGACATTTTTGATTGTCACAAGTTGGTGGGGAGATGCTACTGTCATCTAGTAGGTAAAGTCCAGGGATGTCACTAAACTTTGTGCAATATACAATGAACTATCCAGTTTAAAATGTCAGTAGTGCCACTGTTGAGAAACGCTGGAATAGACAGTTAGATTGGGCTTTTGCCAAGTGAGTAGGACAAAGGGTGGGCCAGTATAGTTAGGCAAGGAGGTAAGTGAGGGGCAGTGTAAAGGTAGGAAGATAAATGGATTCTAGATTACCAATGGCATCAAATAATTATTGGAGATGGTGGTCCTAGGTGGAGTGAGTTGTAAAGATAGGTGGTGGTTGTCAGAGAATAGGATGCTGGAAAGTGAGAAGGTACAATTTGGGGTAATGACAAGATCTAGATTATGACCACAGAATGTGTGACTGAGATAGTGGATGAGGTACTTAGAAGAAAGGAAGCCAAGGAACTGAAGCCAGAATATTAGGAGGATTGTGTATGTAGTTATTAAGATCTCTAAGAACCATGAATGGAGTAGAAGTGGAAAAGTAAAGAGTGGGTGGGTGTGGCCTGGGGGTCAGTAAAGAACTAAAACAAGGACAAATCCTGGTGGGCAAGTCTGAGACTGAGGTTCACAAGAACAGATTATTTCCAATACACACTTACTTTTACAAATCCTTACAGATGTTCAGAAAAGTCTACTAGTTAGTTGGATTATGTTATATCCAGTGGTTGCTGGTAAATGTATAACAACTGTCTTTGAGGGTATGGGAGTGGTTTGTAGCCTTTGCTAATTCCTGAGGTGTAAATATTCCCATCATGTTCAATTTCAAGCTGCTCATGGGCTGTCACTGAATGTGGAGTGGGGGAGAGATGCTCACGATTGGCTCTCCTGACTCAGAGCTGGCTCCAGCACACCACTGATTATGTCTATAAACTGTTACACAATGCAGCCTTCAAATCTTGTTGCAGAATAATTCTTTTATGATAAAGAAAGAAGTGCATGGCATATTAAGTGAGGGGAGGGAAAAGTCATATTTCTGATAAGATATCATCCCAATTTTGTTAAACATTAGCATGTGCATAGGAGGATGTAACAAAAATATTAACAATGACTATTTCTAGTCTGTAATATTATCGTGATTTTTATTTTCTTTGTCGTTGTTTTGCAATTTCTAACTTCTTTGAGCATGAACATATTTAATATTATTGCATCAATAGCTATAGTTAATTTAGTACTTCTCAAAGTGTCTTGTTGTTTGGTGTTTTACTTAAAATAGCTTAGGAATAATTTATTACCTTGTTTTTTAGGATAGACTTTTTTTAGATGAAGGTATCTTATGAATAAATATTAGTAAATAATGTAAAAGAAGATTATCTGATTAACTTAGAATTTGAGAGGAAGAAAAGAATGCAAGAAAAATAAAAATAATCATGAGATTGTTAATCATAAGGTAAGGGGTTGTATACTCTCACACTCCATTTTTAAAATAAAATAATGCTATATTTTGAAATATTTCAGTCACATTGCTCAATGTTTTCATTTTTGTGTTATTTTCCATAGGATTCTGCTTCATTCTCATTAAAAGCATTTTTCTGTTTTTTATGTCCTCATAGATATTTTTAATGACTATAAAATATTACATAGTTATAGTGAAATACACTTAATCTTTTCCCCAATATATTTATTATATGGCCTGTTTTTCACTTTGAGGTAATATATGTAAGCTTTTAGTAATGTGTCTCCATAGGAGACCCAAAATAAATGTTTGTTGAATTTTACCCTAAGGGAACAATGCAGCAGGAGAAAATGAGTCTTAGAAGCAAGATTTCTTGGTCAAAGTAAGTATGCAAATGTTTTCGTGGTTCTTGAAATGGATTTAGCACATTTCTTTTCAAAGCGACTATACCAGTTTCTAAGGGTGCATTGCTTTTTCATTTCAAATCACTTAGGCACATGATAGAATAGATTTTCCCTGTGGTGACATCTTTTTAAATCGTCTGATTTTCTTCTCTTCAAAAATAGCAAAGCCATCCCAAGAATCCAAACGATAAACATCGTAGCAAAAAGTGTAAAGATCCCAAACCACGGGTAAAGAAGCTGAAGTACCACCAGTACATTCCACCAGATCAGAAAGGTGAGAAGAACGAGCCGCAAATGGACTCCAACTACGCCCGCCTGCTCCAACAGCAGCAACTGTTCCTGCAGCTGCAGATCCTGAGCCAACAGCAGCAACACTACAACTATCAGACAATCCTGCCTGCACCACTCAAGTACGGGGCTGGGGGTCAATGCTGTCTTCATAAAGTGGATTTTACTGTGGTATCTTATGAGGCAACATAAGTTACTAAAGGTCAGATGTTGTGATTTATTTGCACTCAACAATTATTTTCATTTTATTGTCATCAAAGCTTATCAGCCAGTGCCTGAAGTTACCATAGTGAGAATTACCCACATTCCAGTCTAGTTTTCATCCTCCAGAATAGGTTCAGAACTTTTCAAGTGAGAAATGGCTTTTCACGTTATTCAGTCAGGAGAGATATCTCCATTATGTACTCAAAACAGTGTTAAGTGCTATGATACAGACATAAGTTGAAGACCTGGTATAAAAAGGAAAGATGAATGATAAAGGAAAGCTTTGTGGAAAAAGCTAGATTTGCATATGTGGAAGAACTCAGGAAGAGCCCTTCCAAACAAAGGGAAATGATATAAGTACAAATATAGAAGGAGTTGTAAGCAATGCCATGTATTGGTTGATAAGAAAAATAGCCTGAGTAAAGAATATGATTAATTTCTTAAGAAAAGTGGAAGGTGAAAGTGAGCAGAGCCAATGTCTGCAGGAAGTTGAAGTTGGGTAGAAGAGTTTAATTTTGACGTGGTAGACAGACAGTAGAGAGTTTCAGAGGGCAGTTTCTTGAAATGCAAGAAAGAATAATTTGAAATTTGGTTTAAAGGGGAGTTTAGAAATAGGAAAACTGGTTAAGAATTTTGCAATAAATTAGATGTAGATAAATTCTGTTTAATTTCCAGAACCAAACACTGGAGACATTTTCTGCCACATTTTTTTTTAAGATTTTAAAAATTTATTTATTTATTTATTTATTTTCTCTTCCCCTCTGTTGTCTGCTCTCTCTATCCATTTGCTGTGTGTTCTGTGTCCACTGGCATTCTTGTCATGGGGCACCAGGAACCTGTCACTTTTTTTTGTCATCTTGCTGCATCAGCTCTCCATGTGTGCGGCACCACTCCTGGGCAGGCTGCGCTTTTTCGTGCTGAGCAGCTCTCCTTGCAGGGTGCACTCTTTGCATGTAGGGCAGGCATGGCACCCCTTGCATGCGACAGCACTGCACGTGAGCCAGCTCACCACACAGGTCAGGAGGTCCTGGGTATCGATCTCTGGACCCTCCATATGGTAGGCAGACACTCTGTCAGTTGAGCCACAACTGCTTCCCTGCCACATTTATTTTTACCAAAATCCCATTATAAGAAACTGAATTTTTAAGTCCTACAGAGCACACAGTAGTAGAATTTTATTTGTATAATATTCCCCTTTGGTACCATGGAAAGACCAACAACAACCTGAGAAGTCTAGGATTAGTCTAAGCTTTGCCAAACACAGCCTCAATGGTCCTGGAGGTCATATCTTCTCTCTGAACTTCAAGTTCTTGTCTAGATAGTGATCACATTCACCAGACCCTTCCCTGCCGAGTTGACTTAAGGGAAAAATAAATTAACTTAGTTTTGTTATTTTAAGGATTAAACACTAAACTGTTAATCTGGAGACCAAGTATGGTATTATAGATTCTCAACCAAAAAGACAAGCCTCATAGAATAATTACTTTAAATCATGCAATCTTGATGGGAGACAATATTGCCCCCAAGAGGTTAAAGATGGTTGTGGGGGTTAGAGGAAGTGAAAAAAATCTTACTTTGTGTATAAAACACAGACAAGCATAGTATCTAACAGATGTGTAGTACATCTGTGTTATTAAAATTTCATGGGGAGGACAATTATGAAAAAAATGTCTTATTATAGTCCCTGAAGGGGCAATAATGAAAATTAAGACTAAGAAATGCTGATTTAATATATTTTCATAATTCTAACATGAAGTTTAAAAGTTGAATTTTTAGGATAATAGTGATACTTAAAATGTTTATCATTTCATCCAAACTTGAAGAAACTTATCTCAAATACTTGAAGCAGATTTGTAAAATAAAACCCCAAAATGAATGTCAAGAGTTAGCTGTTGACAAGTCCAGGTCAGCTTCAATTACTGGCTTCCTGAAACCCATTTAATAAAGCTCATGCAAATACGTTCCATGTGCACTTGAGAACATATAGTCTCCTATATGTGTTTTTTCAGTGGAGTGTTGTGTGTGTGTGTGTATGTTAGGTCTAAGTGGTTTGTAGTATCGTTTGAGTCCTCTATTTATTTCCTTATTGATCTTCCAGGTTGTTGTATCCATTATTGAAAGTAGGATATTGAAATTTTATTATTTAACTCTTACTCTAGTACTGTCTGTTCCTTCAATTCTGTCAATTTTTGCTTCATATATTTTAGGGCTCTGTTATTTAGATGTGTATGTATTAATAATTATTATATCTTCTTGATAAATTGAACCTTTTATCAATATATAATGTTATTCCTTGTCTCTTGCAACTTTTTTTAATTTAAAGGCTATTTTCTGTGGCAAGAATATAGCTACCCAGCTCTCTTTGGGCACTATTATATTTGCATGGAGTATCTTTTTCCATCCTTTTATTTTCAATCTCTTTGTGTCTTTGCCTCTAAAGTAAGCCTTTCATAAAGAGCATATAGATGGACCATGTGTTTTGTTTATCCATTCTACCAATCTCCACCTTTTAATTGGGGAGTTTAATCCATTCACATTTAAAGTAATTACGTATAAGGAAGGATTAGCTTCTTCCACTTGGCACTTTTTCTATATCATGTTAATTTTACTTCTTAATTCCTCTATTACTGCCCTTTTTTGTATTTAGTTGATTTTTAATAGTGGACCATATTTTAATTCCCTTCTTTCCTTTTCTGTATATTTTCTAGTTGTTTTCTTAGTGGCTACTTGAAGATTACAATTAACACTTTAAACTTAAAGCTACCTAGTTTAAATAATTTAGTTTCAATAGTATACAATCACTCTGCTCCTATACGTCTTTGTCCCTTCTTCTTATTGTTGTTTTTACAAATCACATCTTTATACATTGTGTGCCCATTAAAATTTATTTATAATTATTATCATTTGCCTTTTAAATCACATAGGGAAAAAAAGAGGAGTTATGAACCCAAAGTACAATAATACTGGCTTTTACTTATATTTACCTATGTAGTTACCTTTACTAGTGTTCTTTTCTTCTGCTTAAGGCTTTGGGTTACTGTCTAAAGTCCTTCATTTCAGCCTGAGGGACTCATTTTAGCATTTCTCATAGAGCAGGTCAATTGGTAATAAACTTCCGCAGCTTTTGTTTATCTGGAAATGTCTTCATTTCTCCTTCATTATTATTTTTTTTTAATCTTTCACTTTATTTATTTTTCTTACTCCCTCCTCCCCCTCCAGTCCCCTCATTCCTCCCATTGTCTGCTCCCTGTGTCCATTTCTGTATGTTCTTCTGTGTCTGTTGTATTCTCATTAGGCGGCTCCAGGAACCCATCCTGGGAACTTCTGGAGTGGGAGAGAGGGGACCATTCTCTTGCTCCACCTCAGCTCCCTAGTTCGCTGTGTCTCATATTGTCTTTTCTCTTTGTCTCTCTTTCATTGTGTCATCTTGCTGCGTCAGCTCTCCATGTGGGCTGCACCACTCCTGAGCAGTCTGCCTTCCTGCACAGGGCTGCACTCCTTGCATGGGGGCCACTCAATGTGCGGGGGGCACCCCTGTGTAGGGGCCACACTCCTTTGCACTGCAGTACTCTGTGGACCAGCTTGCCACATGGGCCAGGAGGCCCTGGGTATCAAACCCTGGATCTCCTATATAGTAGGCGGAAGCTCTGTCCGTTGAGCCATATCCGCTTCCCTCTCCTTCATTCTTGAAAGGTGAATTTGCCATTTAGAGATGTCTTGCTTGACGTTTTTTCATTCTGGAATTTAAATGTGTCATCCCAATCCCTTATTGCCTCCATTATTCTGGTTAGAAATTAGCTGTTAATTGTATTGTGGATTACTTGTACGTGAGGAGTCACTTCTCTCACTGCTTTCAAAATTCTGTCTTTGGCTTTCAATAGTTTGACTATAGTATGTCTTGGTGTCTCTTTGAGTTTATCTTGCATGAAGTTAATAAAGCTTCTTGAATTTGTATGTTCATGTCTTTAATCAGATTTAATAATTTTTTTGGCCATTATTTCTTCAGATACTTTTCTTGTCCTTTTCTCTTCTCTTTCCAGTACTTCTGTGACTATGTTGGTATGTTTGATGGTGACTACAGGTCCCTCAGGTTCTGTTCATTTTCTTCAGTATTGTTTCTTTCTGCTCCTCGAACTGGATAGTTTCAATTGCCTTTATCTTCAAGTTCTCTGATCCTTTCTTCTTCCTGTTCAAACCTGCTGTTGAGCCCTTCGAGTGAATTTTTTATTGTAGTTATTGTGTTTCTCAGCTCCAGAATTTCTGTTTGGTTTCTTTTTATAATTTCTATTCTCTAGTATATTCTTTTTCACTTTGTTCCTACTTCATTTTCCTGATTTTCTTTAGTTATTCATAGTTCCCTTTAGCTCTTTACTGTATTTAAGACAGTTGATTTAATGTCTTTGACTAGAAATTCCAACATTGGGCTTCCTCAGAAATGATTACTGTCACATTCTTTTTTTCCTGTGAATGGGTCACATGTCCTTGTTTCTTTGTATGCTTTGTAATTTTTGTTGGCAGCTGGACAGATTTAAGTATTATAATGTGTTACCTCTGGAAATCTGATTCTCCAACTCCTCACTCATTGCTTGTTTTTTTTTTTTTTTTTTTTGCTTGTTGAGTACAGCAGCCATCTGTGACTTGTCAAATTTAAATTTTTATAAAGTGTCTAGCCCTTGTTGTGTGTGGTTTTAAATACCAAAAAAGGGGGTGGGGGGATGTACTGTTCATTTAAATCTTCCAATATGTAGTGCCACCTGGATAAGCCTAAAAAAGCCAAAATCAAGTTCATGTTTCTCTCATGTTCCCTCTCCTGTTTAAGTGAATTCTCTCCAGAAGGGCAGTCTTGGTCCATACTAAAGTTATGGGAGGTCTGTGTTAAGTGCACCACGTCTGAAGTCCCAGGCTTTGTCTTCCAATCCTAATTCAAGTTGAATGAAACTAGACTCAATAGAGGTTATTAAATGAAAGACCTATGGAGAGCTTCTTTATGGAAAGAACCATATCTAATTTATCATTTTTACCCTTGGATAATAAATGTCATCTCTTTGTGCTTTCCCTTTCCTCTTCAGCAAAAATGGGTCTAACATAGTGTGTCTCAGAGAGATAGAAAGAGGATGAATGAGGTGATATTTGCCAAGGATTTAATCCAGTGTAAACATAATAATAAATATAATAAGTAGTAAAAAAAAAAAGCAAAACTAAGGCAAGCATCTGTGCCAGTCTCTGGAAGCACCAACAGACCAACCAAAATGCCAACTCCCAGTTCTGGGGGCAACATGGTCCCCATAGCCACCAACCCATTGCTATCCCCAAAGCTGGAGCAAGGCTGAGAAATGGGGAGCAGTAGCTGGTCCAGGCGTATTGCTCATTTAATGAAAGATCAGCAGCCTCTCCATCTAGCACTCACCTTGTTTTAAATGTCACATCAGGTTCCAGAGTTCCAAAATAATTAATTCCAAGCACTGTTTCCAGTTCAATAGTTGCCTCAGTGCTAGCCCCTAGAGTTTCCCACTCTGCCATTTTACTAACTGATTCTCATCCAACTATGAATCTCACCCCATAAGCATTCTCACCTTAGATCCCTATTTCAGAATTTGGAATTTAGAGTCTATTCGGTATCTACACCAAAGCTTTGTAATGACCATAAATCCACAATGTAGATGGCTATATAGAATCAACCATTATGTTTATATTTTAATAAGCATCAACCACCCAGAAAAGGAGAGGCCAATCTCTCCAAGAGTATCACAGATGGAAGAGATCTGTGCAAAGGCAAAGAGGTCTACCTTTGATGTGGAAAGGAGTTTAGGGAAATTAATGCAAAGCACCCAACTTCTAGGACTTGACAATTGATTTGCCAACATTTTTTAAATAAACTCTTTTATTGAAATATCACTTACATACAGAAAAGTGTATAAGTGAAAATTAATGCAAAAGTAAACATACACCTGTAACCACCACCTAAATCAAAAAATGAAACATTATCAGTACCCCAAAAATCCCCCTTGCATCCCCTCTTAGTGACTATCCTGCCTTCTATGCCCAGTTTGCCTGTTTTTGAATTTTATATAAATGCAATCTTATAATACTTCTGTGTGTCTGGCTTTTTTTGCTCAACATTGTGTTTGTGAGATAATCCTTCTTGTTACAGATAGCACTAATTTTAATACTGTTTAGTGTTCTGTATATGACTATATCATAATTTATCCATCATACTTCTAATTTGGGCTATTACAAATAAGGCTATAATAAGTATTCTAATCTTTATCTTTTGGTACACGTATGTGTCTTTCTGTTGGTTATCTACCTAGGAATTGAATTGCTGGGTCAGAGGATTGACATGTATTTACCTTTAGTAGATACTATGAAATAGTTGTCCGAAATTGTTTTACCAATACACGTTTCCACTGTGCAGTGAGAGTCCTAATTGCTCCAAGTACTTGGTATTGCCAGTCTCATTCATTATAGCAGTTCTTCTGGGTATGCAATGGTGTTTCACTGTAATTTTAACTTTCCTCATCCCTAATGAAGTTGAGTACTTGTTCATATAGTTATTGACCACTTGGGCATACCTGTCAAGATGTTTCCCCCGTTTTTCCACTGGATTTTCTCTCTTTTTCTTAGTGATTCATAAGATTTCTGTGTGTATATGTGTGTGTGTGTGTACATTTTATATATATATATATATATATATATATATATATATATTTTTTTTTTTTTTTTTTTTTTTTTTCCCCCCCAAAGTACCAGAGCCAGGGAGCAAACCCAGGACCGTATATGTGGGAAACCAGCACTCAACCACTGAGCTACATCAGCTTTCTCTTTGTATATTGTAGATCTGAGACCTGTATATGACTTGACTTTTCGCTGTCTTAAGGTGTTCCTTTTAGTTAGTGCTTTTTGTGTCCTGTTTAAGAAGTCACCTATCCAAAGGCCATGAAGATAATATCCTGAATTTTATTCTAAAAATTTTGTTCTACAGTTCCCATTAAATTCGAGTGTAGGGATCAGTCAGGAACCTATTTTTTCCTGAATGAATATCCTGTTGGCCCAGCACCATTTACTGCAAGGACCACCCTTTCTCCATTGCCTTCCAATGTCATCTTTGTATTAACTCAAGGGCCCATATATGTGGTGTCTTTTTCTCAATTTTCTACCATTTGCTTTTCTTTCTGTCCTTGCATCAGCACCATGTTATCTTGATAACTGTGCCTTTGTAATAAATTTTGATTTCTGTAGTATGACTTTTTTAGTTTTACTTTTCTTCAAGGATGCTGTCACCATTCTTGGCCATTTGCATTTCCATATAAAGCTTAGGATCACCTTCTAAATTTTCACCAAACAAAATTTGCAGGTCTTTTCTTATGTTTTTTATTAGAGAAGTTGTGAGCTTACAAAATAATCATGCATAACATGGAAAATTCCCATACATCACCCCTCCACCAACACCTTGCATTGTGGTGGAACATTTGTTACAGATTATAAAAGAACATCATCAAAATATTACTATTATGGGCTATAGCTTATATTAGATTTTTTTTTCTGTACACCCCTCCATTATTAACAGCTTGTATTAGTACTATTTGTTATAGTTAGTGAGAAAACACTCTCTTATTTGTACTGATAACCACAGACATCTACCACATGGTTCACTCTTACAGAGTCCCATGCCTTGTATAGTCCATCCAAAGTGTACACTCAGTGACTCTCAGTCTCATCACAGAGTTGTGCAGTCATTGCCTCAGTAAATTTTTGAATGTTTTCCTTAATCCAAAAGAAAAAAAATCCCCTATACCCTATTATTGACCCTTAGCATTAATATAGTACCTTCTTTGACATTGTTGCAAGAATATTGCTATTAACTATAGTCAATAAGTTAAATTAATTGTATTTTTACATGCATCACTATATTCTTATCACTTTGTAATAGTGACGTACATTTGCTCTAGTTCATAGAAGAACATTATTTTTGTGTTTATAGTAACCACAATTTTTATCTACCATTAGGTTCCCTATGGTATTCGGTCCCTAAATTATTCTCTAGCTGTCTCTCAGTTGACATTTGCATCCCTAGATGTAATGTCCCTTTCAACTACAATCCCATTTATAAATCAACCATTACACTCACTCTAATGCGTTATAATCAACTGTATCCATTTCTACACTTTAACTTCAAGCTAATTAAAAATTCTGCATACATTAATCATCAGTACCCCTTCTCAGCCTTCATCCTATCTCCTAGTAACCTATACTCTAGATTTTAATCCATGTGTTTATTCTTTGTATTTAGTTCGTATTAATGAGACTCTATAAAATATTTGTCCTTTGTGTCTGGCTTATTTCACTCAGCATAATGTCCTCAAGGTTCATCCATGTTGTCATATGTGTCCCAATTTCCTTTTTTTTACAGCAGCATAGTATTCCATCATAAGCGTATACCACATTTTGTTTATCCCATTCATCAGTTGTTGGACACTTGGGTTGTTTCCATCTTTTAGCAATTGTGAATAATGCTGCTGTGAACATCGGTGTGCAAATGTCTGTTCGCATTCCTGTTTTCAGTTCTGGATATAGTCTTAGAAGAGGGAATGCTAGATCATAGGGCTGTTCTATATTTAGCTTCCTGAGGAACCACCAAACTGTTTTCCACAGAGGCTGCTCCATTCTACATTCCCACCAGCAGTGAAGGAGTGCTTGTATTTCTCCACATTCTCCCCAGCAATTGTAGTTTTCTGTTTTTTTTAATAACAGTCATTCTCTGAGGTATGAGATGATATCTCATTGTATTTTTTATTTGCATTTCCCTAATAGCTAGTGATTCTGAACATTTTTTCATGTACCCTGCAGGTATTTTTATTGGAATCTAATTTAATAGACAACTTTAAAATATTGAGTCTTCCAATCCATGACTATGATATTTTTCTCTTAATAAATTAACAGTCAAATTTATAGCAGCAAACAATAACAGATTCAGAAATTATTTTATTTATTTTGAACTCTAATTTTCCTTTTCTTTTGAAGGACACTCAATGACAAAAATAGCAACAGTGGGAATTCAGCTTCGAACAGTACCACACCTAACACACCAAGACAGAACACATCTGCTCCTGTGAGAAAACCAGGACCACTGCCTTCTAGCTTGGATGAGTTAAAGGTGATAATTCCAAATAGAGCTTATTCACCCATAAGTACCACAAAATGTAAATACTTTGCCAGATTTGTCTAGCAGATGTAGGTAGTTTTCACTAGGCATTCAACTTTACCAAAGCTATGAAACCTTTTTGGAGGCACTTTCTTTTTACTTCCATTAAGATTCTTTTAAAACAGTAACTCTCATTTATTAAGGATGTACCACATGCCAAGCACATAGGATTTTTTTCTTCCCTGCCCAGTGCCAATTTTGAGAGAAGGAGGAACTTGTAACAGTTAAGAGCATGAGCTCCAGGGCCAGCCTTCCTGGGTTCCCCCCTAGCTCAGCCTTCTATTATCTGTAGAAGCTTGGACCAGTGATTTAACCTCTCTGCCTCAACGTCCTCATCTGTAAAATGTAGCTAATAATTATACTTACCTCATAGTCATTTGAAGACTAATTTGTAAGAGTACACACAAAGCACTTCAGTGTCTGGCACATGATAACTAGTCAATAAATGTAGCTGTTTTCATCATCATAATTAGTAAATCTTTTCTTTGACATAAAAGAGGAATTACTTTAAAAACCCGTACTTTATCACTGCCTCTCAAGTTCTTTAGTTCTCTAGTTGAACGTGTTTGTGTTTTTTAAAAAGGGGAGAGGAGCAGATGTGGTTTAAGCAAATGAGCACCTGCTTCCCACAAGTGTCGGGTTCAGTTCCTAGTGCCTCCTAGAAAAAAAACAAAACAAGCAAGCAAAACAAACGAAGGGGCCAACACTTGGGAGCCATTGTGGCTCAGTGGTTGAGTGCCAGCTTTCCACATGTGAGGTTCTGGTTCAGTCCCTGGTTCCCGGTACCTCAAAAGAAAAAAAAAGAAAGAAAGCAATCCTCTCTCATGAAAAAGAACAATCCCACTTTCAGAAATGCAGTAATACCAAGTTGTCTGACAGGTACTTTTTCCATCATGCAAGTGTACTGTCAATTTGTCAGAAAGTTACAGTACCAAGAGAAGAGATCTGATTTGTTTGTAATATTTCTAGGTATCGGAACTGAAGACAGAACTGAAGTTAAGGGGTCTGCCAGTGTCAGGCACCAAACCCGACCTTATTGAACGCCTGAAACCCTACCAGGAACTGAACAGCAGTGGCCTTGCTGCAGGCGGTATTGTGGCAGTATCAGCCTCTGCCATCATTACCAGTAACCCAGAAGTTACCGTGGCCTTGCCAGTTACAACACTACATAACTCTGTGACTAGCTCAGTCTCCACTTTCAAGGCAGAATTGTCATCTGCCGGAAGCAGCAACTTGGCTCCTGTTGAAAGTGTCAGTTCCCCTCTGCCAATCTCACCATCTCCCTCCGAACAGTCCAGTCTCAGTACCGATGACACAAACATGGCAGACACTTTCACTGAGATTATGACCATGATGTCTCCTTCACAGTTCTTGTGCTCCTCTCCTTTGAGAGTGACAAATACTGAAGACAGCTTAAGTCCCACCAGCAGTACTCTGTCCAGTCTGGAACTGGATGCAGCTGAAAAGGATCGCAAGCTCCAGGAAAAAGAGAAGCAGATTGAAGAGCTAAAGAGAAAACTGGAACAAGAGCAGAAGCTTGTGGAAGTCCTGAAAATGCAACTTGAGGTTGAAAAACGGAGCCAGCAGCAGCGGCCGCTGGAAGTCCAGCCCACCACAGCAGCTAATTCTGTCAATAAGTTAGATCAAAACCATAGTAGCACTGGTGTCACTGTCAAAGATGAGACTTCGCTCACTGACTGCTCCAACTCAAGACAACCCATCCCAGTAGCCAGCCATTCTGTAAGCCAACCTGTCTCTACAGGCAGCCAGACCCTTGTTGCCAAAAAGGCTGTAGTCATCAAGCAAGAGGTACCTGTAGCCCAAGCGGAGCAGCAGAGCATCGTCTCTCAGTTTTACGTGAGTTCCCAGGGACAGCCGCCGCCTGCCGTTGTTGCTCAGCCTCAGGCTTTACTGACCACGCAAACTGCTCAGCTACTGCTCCCAGTGTCCATCCAGGGCTCAAATGTCACTCCAGTGCAGCTCCCAGTAGGCAGCCTCAAACTCCAGGTGTGAAGTGTGTCTTCTAACTACCTTGTATTCTACCACACATAGAACAGAAACTGCTCATGATAAAAGCATACCTGAGCATTCTCCTAAATGCATTCAAATTAGGTTTTGCAATTATATAAAACTTGCAGTGGTGGGGGGAGTTTCAAAGATTTTTAAAGCTAGACTTTTTATAAGTAAAAACAAATGTGGAATGCTTTTCTATCAAATACATTTTACCTTTTAATGAACACAGTCTTGTTCATGTAGACATTTTAAAATACCAATGGCATTATCATTTGTGTAGACATTTTAAAATACCAATGACATTATATCATAATAGCTACTGCTATTGAGCACTTTTTACATGCAAGGCACAATATCAAGTCCTTTCAGTGACTTATTTCATTTACTCCTCCCTCTCTCCAGAAGAGCCAAGTGATATGCTCACTCTCTAGATAAGGAAACTGAGGCCTAGGAAGGTTTAGTAAGTTGCCAAAGGACTCGGCTAGGATGTCACAGAGCTAGCCGGGTCCTCTGACTCCACAGTTTTAAATTTCATACCCATTCCAATATTATGTCTCCCAAATTTAGTTCTAAAAAGGTACTATTAATGTCAAGGTACCTAAACAAGGAAAATATGACTTCAGACTTAGGACTGAGAATGTTATTGAGAGAAAATACTGATTAGCATAAAATTTCATTTTATGCCTACATAAACTATGTAATTATATTAAGTTGTTTTATGTAACGCAATTTTGGTAGGTTTTAATAAAATGTAGAATACAACTAACAAGAAATCCTGTGGACCAGTGCACTTCAGCCTTTACTACTAAAATACTTAACAGCCGAGAGGAGTAAGCTTGTAACCTGGGGTTAAGCGACATGGCCCCACAGGTCTTTGGCATGTGTAAAAATTCTAATTCTCCTGTTTTAGCTTTAAAGCACCTGTGAATTTGAAAATGTACACCACAATATATCTTTTTGGAAAAAAAAGTTTTGTCCAAATCTTCCATTAGAGTTGACATTCTAAGAGCAAGAACCATTTTTATAGTGGGGCTTTGTATACCCACCTGTGCACACCCCATCCCCAGAGAGTACACATACTCCAACTTGAGAAGCAGGAATTTGGACAGAGAAATAGAAGTTCTTAGTTGACCTACATGTATGCAAAACTGGAATAGGTTCTTCTTATTTCCATTTCTTATTTTCCCCAAATTTTCAAATGAAGATCTTAGCCACATAAGAAACAAGAACATAAAAATTCTCCTCTGCCCTTTAAATCTCTGGTTTAGAATTGTTGGAATTCAAGTTTATTTACATATAAATTGAAGTCACTTTATCTAGAATACCATTCAGTAATGTGTTCCTAAACATTCTTAGGACACATATTTCTCTTTCAAATTCTGATTTTAAATACTCAATAAAATCTGAAAAGGGCCACGAAAACTATCTGTAAACATTTTGTCTTATTTCATTTTAGATACAATCCGCAAGTGACCATTTATTCCACATCTAAACTTTTTATTCTAACAAATTGATTATTTTTATTCACCTCCTAGACTCCACCACAAGCAGGCATCCAGACTCAGCCTCAGATAGCAACTGCTGCACAAATGTCAACTGCTGCTGCCTTGTCCTCAGGCTTGACCCAGACTGTACCTCAGAAGCAAGACACTTTCACACAGCATGTTCTGAGTCAGCCTCAACAAGTCAGAAAGGTCAGTGGATGCTAACAAGTTACAACAGCCTCTTGCTTGATTTTACTGTCACCCCTTCATCCATTCAACAAGCATCTTCAGAAGCCGCCTCAGTGGGAAGCTCCTGTTTGCTCTTCTCTATGATCACTTTCCCATAAAGGAAGCCATAGGTCAGATAACATTTGGCTGCAGATTATCCAATTATTTGGGATGGAGAAAGAGTTCTATATTACTAAAAGATAGCTCACCTTAACAGTTAAAACCTTTTTCCAAATGAAAATCTCAGAGGTTTTTGTTTTTCAAATTAAAAGATTTTGTAGAAAACAAAAATGCTGTTCCCTGGGAAAAGCTATTTGAAGATAAAAGGTTACTTCTGAAATTTTTATTTTGATGAAGATCTTTGCCATATACAAATTATTAGCCAGAGCATTTAGGTCTGGTTATCATTCTTGTTCACTACTTCCTATGTATTTGGCCTTTAGCAAAATTCACTCACCTTCTCTGCATGACAGAGAATGAATGAAGGTTGTTGTTCTAATACTTCCCATCCTCTGTACAAATTCCTACCAAAAACTTATGACATTAAATTGCTCCAAAAGTCAGCAAAACTCCCTCTTACCCAGCAGGTGGAGCTATATGCACATCTCCTTGTCAGAAAGATCTGAAGGCCTCAAAAATAGGCCTTAGAATTTTAAACCTTGAGAATTATTAGTCCCAGAATTTTGCTCTTCAACGTAAAAGAACTTAGATAATTAGTATACCTGTAGAGATGCCTGGGGAGGTAGTTTGAACAGTTTGAGTTAAGACAACTTTAGGAACAAACAAAAGGCCTCTTGACTCAGCATGCTCTCTTTAGGAAGCTCCTCAGAAATGCAGTGAGAAAGGAATTATGCATGTATATTATTTAGTTTGAGGAAAGCTCAGAATATCGTTTTAGTGTAGTTATAAGCACAGGAAATATTCAAATGTTAGCAACATAAGTAATATATAGACAGGGTAATGGGCTTATTCACTAAGTCTCAAATTACTAGAATTTGGAGTCACTACTTCCAGTTTAAAGGAAGTAATTTTTTTAACAAATATAAGGAAACATAACTTTTTCAATAGGAATAAATTTATAGAACTCATCACCCAGGGAAGTTAAACCGTTTGGGAGATATATATATATACATATACTCTCACACTTAAGAAATACGTGGGCTATATATATATATATATATGTGTGTCTATGTACATATGTATGTATGTATTGGTGTGTGTGTGTATAATATTTATATATTGATGTACACTTTTTGTATAGGAAGGAGGTTTTTCTCCTTCAGAGTATTAATGGTATAAAGTATATTAAATATTTTAATACACAAACCAACTTCTGTGAAATACATTTGCAAAAGCCCTAACACCTATGGATCTTGTTGGAGGTTAAACAAACCACTTGGGATTCCATGAGGACAGCTTCTTATAAGGGCTGGGTTTGTTTGTTTTTTTAATGTATTTTTTATTTATTTTTAAAAGATACTTCAATTACATAAAATTTTACATAAAAAAATAAAAGGATTCCCATATGCCCCACTGCCCACACTTCCCATCCTTCCCCACATTAACAACTTCTTTCATTAGTATGGTACATTCATTGCATTTGATGAACACATTTTAGAACACTGCCACTAAGCACAGATTATAGTTTACATTATAGTTTACATTCTCTCCCACTCAATTCTGTAGGTTATGGCCATATATATGATGACTCATATCTGTCATTACAGTGTCACTCAGGACAATTCCAAGTCCTGAAAATGCCCCTCTATTATACCTCTTTGTCCTTCTCCCTGACTTCAGCACCTCCAGTAGCCACTGTCTCTACATAAATTATATAATTTCCTCTACTGCTAGAATCATAATAAGTCTATAGTAGAATACCAGTAAGTCCACCCTAGTCCATGTTTTATTCCCCAATCCTGAAGATTCTGGGATGGTGATGCCTGCTCCACCTCTAATTGAGAGGAGGCTTTGGTTCCATATGGCTGATGGATAGGCCTCTCTTGCTTGCAGTTGTAGACTCTCTCGGTTCCTTGGTGTGGTGGTTGTCCATCCTCACCTCCTTGTTAGTTGTCCTGGGTGAGTCCAGTGACCTGGAGAGTGGGTGTTGCAATTCTGCTGAGGCTCAGGGTCCACCTGGCACATGGACAGCCCAGAGATTCAAGTCTCTTAGAAGTACACCTGCCAACTCCAGCATCAACTATAGGTTCAAATAAAAGGGACAGAAGAAGAATATGTATAGAAGTCACATCTGAGTCCAACTTTGTCACACTCAGGAACACAAATTCCAAGTAGGGCCCACTGGTGAGGCACCAACCTCTGGAGCTATCTGCCATGACTGTAGGATGTGGGTTTCTCCAGAGCCCTCAGGAGCCCCACTATTTGGGGTAGTATCTATTTTGGCAGTCTGTGAGATCCTGCTGAGACATGCATATGTGTTACCTCTGGGAAGACCTCCCAACTCATTTCGAAGTCTCTTAGCCATATAAACTCATTTGTCTTTACCTTTTCCCCCTTTTATTCAAGGTCTATTTCTTTTCTTTTCTTTTCTTTTAAAGATTTATTTATTTATTTCTCTCCCCTTCCCCCCCTCACCCCGGTTGTCTGTTCTCTGTGTCTATTTGCTCCGTCTTCTTTATCCGCTTCTGTTGCTGTCAGCTGCATGGGAATCTGTTTTCTTTTTGTTGCGTCATCTTGTTGTGTTAGCTCTCCGTGTGTGCAGCACTGTTCCTGGGCAGGCTGCACTTTCTTTCGCGCTGGACAGCTCTCCTTATGGGGCACACTCCTTGCACGTGGGGCTCCCCTATGCGGGGGACATCCCTGCGGGGCACGGCACTCCTTGCACGCATCAGCACTGCGAATGGGCCAGCTCCACACAGGTCAAGGAGGCCCGGGGTTTGAACCACGGACCTCCCATGTGGTAGATGGACACCCTAACCACTGAGCCAAGTCCACCGCCCTATTCAAGGTCTTTTTCCAGTTGCATTGCTCATTGGTATTTGGTAATAATCCCTTGGTGCCAAGGAGGCTCCTTCCCGAGAGTCATGTCCCATGCTGGGGGGAAGGTAATGCATTTATATGCTGAGTTTGACTCTGAGAGAGTCAAACAATAGAGAGGCTCTCAGGACGTAACTCTTTGGCACCCTACAACACCAGGCTACGTTGCAACTTCAAGAACAAAGGCTCATATAAGAATAGTCATAAATATCAAGGGCCATACAATGGACACTAGTCATTGCCCCTGTACTTGGGTGATTATTGCTGTTCCATTAGAGAATGTGGCAGAACTCCCCAGGATGGGAGTTCAATATTTCAGTTGTGTGAATGCCACCCACTGTGGCAATGAGGGGCTGAATTTTAAATAGGGTCTTACATTACAAAGATTAGAAGAAGTTTTCAAGAAATGATGGAAAATTCAGCATGGCTACAACATGTGTGAGGTTTAAGATAGAGTGGAAAAGGAGCCAGATAATGAGAAGTTTTACATACCAGACACAGAGTGAGTTTTAAAGACAGGTAGCTAGTGGAGGTTTTAGGCAGGAGTGTCTAGGTTTGTGTCTAAGAATATAATTTCGTGGAGGGCTGATGGGCTGGGAGGCAGAGCTATGTGGCTGTGGCACTATTCCAGTGATAGATAATGACCTGGATCAGGGTAGCTGGCCAGAGAACAGAGTCCTCCCTCAAGAGACAGCTCTAAAATATGTGAGCATCTAGAACAGAAAGCCAATGTGACCAACGGCTCTGTTTACCAGAGTTTAAAACATAAAACAAAGGCAGAATTATTTTCTGTCAAAGGTTGGGGATGGTGGGAGGGAAGGGGAAGGTTTCATTTAGAATGTATTAAATTTTGAGATGTCCAGGAAGTTGACATATATGGCTTTAGCATTTGGGAGTAACATGGGAAATAGAGGAGTGGATTTAATTGTGAAAATTAAAGCCATGAGAATTGAGGAAATCACTCATAAGAAATATAAGAAATTTAGCTAAAGGAAAATTTTACTGAGCAAATGCTATGTTTTCCCACAAAGTTCTGCCAACACTGTCATCAAAGACAGGCTCCTGAGTAAAAGCACTGCTTATGCTCAAACTGGGTTCAACAAACCATGGCCTTGGGGATAAATCCAGCCCACCACTTATTTTGATAAATTGAGTTTTTGGAACATAACCATGCCCATTTGTTTGCATACTGTCTAGGGCTGCTTTCATGCTACAGTTGCAGGGTTGAGTAGTTGCCAAAGGGCCCACAAAGCCTAAAATATTTACTATTTGGCCATTTACAGAAAACTTACAGAAAAGTTTGCCAACCCCTGCTCTAAAACATGATTTTCTTTCCTTCATTAGGAAAAGCAAAAGAGCAAATTGATGGAGAAATATTTATTCATTTCAGGTTTTCACAAACTCAGCGTCAAGTACAGTCCTCTCATACCAGAGACAGCCTGCTCCAACAGTCCAGCAGCCATTCATTAATAAGGCATCTAACAGCATTCTTCAGTCCAGAAATGTTCCACTTCCATCAGTGCAAAATGGACCCAGCAGTCCCAGCAAGGTAATCCTGTGATGACTGTGTGGCAATAACAATGCTTACATGAGTATGAAATCATTCCAAAGCCTAGTGCTTTTAGAAAAGAAATGACAGTATCAATTTTAATTGGGTGAAATAGCAGAAAACACCATGGTAATAATGTGGTAAGGAGTGGCTTAGAAATTATACTAGTGAAGACAGTCCTTCCCACATGATGTGGTCCACCAGTGCTGTCAACCTCACAGATGTTGATTTGGCTGCCATGTGAAGAACAGAGCTGAGTCTAGCCAGGGCATGAGAAAGGTCATTGTGAAGAGCTAACATGCTTCATCTTTGTTTGACACAGCCTAATTCACCCCCTCCACCCCAACAATTTGTTGTCCAGCACTCGCTGTTTGGTAGCCCAGTCACCAAGACAAAAGACCCTCCCCGCTATGAGGAGGCCATCAAGCAGACTCGCAGTGCACAGTCTTCCCTTCCAGAGGTAAGTAAGGATAGTGGTCATAGCTTATAAACGGTGTTTTCACATCTCAGTTTCAAAATAAGGCTTACATCTGATGTGGCATCCTCAAATCTTGACTTACCCTGTACTGAGTCTAAGATTGAGTTGCCTCAATAGAAATAATTTGTTTTGACAAGGAGGCTTTTTTATATTTTAAGTGGTCATTAAAAATCAAAATGTCATTCATTATGAAGAGTCCTCAACAGCTTTTAGCAACTGTATAACCTATAGTTACTACTTATTTGGAAATCTGGGTCTTGTCTCTTAATTTTTCCTTTGGGGCAGTGGATCACATATGTTAGGCATAGATGTGATTATGACCAGGGCATGTATTTATACAGGCTCCTCTTTTTTAAAACACCATCTGTCGGGCTGGCATTAAGATTGCCCACCACCTAAACCCACTTTGTCCTGCTTCCATCACTCTTTAGCTCCCAGCACCTGCTCTTAGAAAACCTGCCCATGCACGTGACTTTGTTCGTTGAGCCAGTGCACTTTGGAGGTGACAGACCTGAGGTCCTGTTGATAACCATGTGGCCTTGGACAAAGAGCTTATTTTAATCTCTGAGCCTTCTTTTTCATTGATTAAAA
Organism: Dasypus novemcinctus; assembly: GCF_030445035.2. Classification (NCBI taxonomy): domain Eukaryota; kingdom Metazoa; phylum Chordata; class Mammalia; order Cingulata; family Dasypodidae; genus Dasypus; species Dasypus novemcinctus. Next base: position 61,129,692 of record NC_080695.1, read on the forward strand.
TAAGAGTAGCAGCACCTTTTCCAACTCGAGGGATGAGAATAGTTAGAATTCCCAGTTTTAAAAATAGTGCCTATGGTGAGTGTCCACCAATAATAGTACTTGTCAAGCCTAACCCTAAACACTCTTCCTAGTTTCCCTACCTATCTAAATCTTTCTTTCAAGGCTTAAAACAAAACTCACTATCACAGAAGAACCCCAGGCTTGTAAAGATGGCAAGGAAAAAACCTGACACCACTCCATCGGTGCTGAACAAACGAGATTATTACAACAGGAGCATCAACACAGTTGTGACAGTTCCCCCAAGTTCCTGTGTTCCATGGAGTGATTTGATGAGGCCAGATGCAGCTGGTTTTGCTGCACCATGGGAACATAGGACCAAGGGCTCATCACTTTTTGCACAGCAAGCAGCAAACAAGCCAGTCCCCTTCAACCAGGGAGTGAGCATAATCATTCTGTGATTACCTTGACCTATTTAGTTGCCAAAATGAACAGCTACAGAAACTGCTAAGTACCGGGGGACAGCATACAGCTTGGCACTCCCAGCAAGGACATTCAGGGATGCTCAGGGACCATAGTGGACTGCCTCCCTAAGTAAGGAACATTTGCTACAACATGTATATACCATATGCTTCTCTGTATCCATTTAGTGCCTTAATGCTGAGGGAAAATAACTTTTCTAGTTGTAAAATAATCCTTTAGGTCCAGACTCAGTAAGAGCCTTTATCTGAGAGGGAAAAGCCAAATTTCCTAAGTTTAAACATTTTCAATAAGAATTGACACAAATGATACTGAACTAGACTACCCACCCCCATGGTCCATGCAGAAGTAAGATCTGTTCTCTTTACAGGGGAGCAGAGTTGACATGAATTTCCTAGACCTTAACTGCAATTTTTAAGAGAATAAAAAGGTAGTTTGCCTGGTTCTTGTGTGTAGGTTAATATGTACTACTTACTTGATTTATGTAACAACAACACAAAAAAATCTTTCACTTTAACTTAAGAAAGCTGATTGGAATCCCTGGCATTTACACATCTCTGGGTTCATTTTTATAGATGGAAGGAGCCAGGTTCTGCATCATTTTCTAGTATTTGAATGAGGAGCTATCTGTAGTACCTCTTTATATGCCATTGATCACCAAATTCCGGGAATTCTGGGGTTTGTTTGTTTTTAAATACATTTACTCAGACTTCCAATTCTACTAATGGCTAAGTAAGGCCTTACTTTCCAGCCTTCCCACAGGTAACAACTATAAATAATACAAAAAGCAACTATATGAAGGCATTGAAGAGTGAATAGAAGCAATCATATTCTGGTGGGGAGTCCACATTCAGAGGAGGGAAGTTTATATGGTGTGAGTTCCCTCATTTTATTGCTTTTACTATGGGGTCAAGCCAAGTGGTGAGGTCACTGGTGGAAAATCCACAATCTTTATGGCCTGAGAATCCAGAGAAATAACTCAAGAGCACCCCAGAATGGAAAGAGGTAGAGAAGAGATGCCCTAATTCTATCTGCCCTCATCTCTCGCTGACCCCTATCACATAAATATAGATCAGATTCATAGCAGCTCAGCTAAAGACAAAAGATTGGAACTGAGATGGGAACTTCTGCCTGAGAAACATTTCGAAATTAAAGTCCAACCAAGTTAATTGCCTGCTCAAACAAAAACAGCACTCATCTGAGAAAAATAACAATCCAGAGTCTCCACAATTTAACATCCATTCATAGCATACAACATACAAAGAATTAGGAAAATGTGACCCAGTCTCAAAAAGGCAATCAGCTGAGACCAATTCTCAGCTGATTCAGATGTCTGAATTAGCAGACAAGGATTTCAAAGCAACTGTATAGCAATCCTCAATGTTGTAAAAGAAAAAAATGAATACGTAGAGAATCTAAGCAGATGTATAAATGATTTCTTAAAAGAACTAAGTGGAAATTCTAGCACGAAAAAATACAGCAGTTGAAATGGGAAAAAAAAATCATTGATGAACTTAACAGCAGAATGGAGATGACAGAAGAAAAGTCAGTGAAATTGAAATTAGATCAGCAGGACTTATACAGTCTGAATAATAGAGAGGGGAGGAAGATTTTTTTAAAAAAGTGAACAGAGCCTCAGAGACCTGTTGGATAATATCAAACAGTCTAACACAGGCAGACCCAGAGGAGGGGTAAGAAAATAAGACATATAAAATATTTCAAAAAATAATGGCCAAAAATTTCACAAATATGATGGAAGACAAATTAACAGTTTCAAGATTCTTGGTAGCAGGATCAATGCAATGGGGGACTAGTCACATCTATTCATCACATCTAGTCAAACTATTAAAAGCCAAAGTTAAAAGCAAATCTTTAAAGCATCAACAGAAAAGCAATACAGTACACACAGGGGATTAATTATTTGGTTAGTGGTCAGCTTCTCATCAGAAACAATGGAAACCTAGAGAAAGTAAACAAGTTTAAAGGAAGTGGATGAGGTGGGAGGGACTGCCAACCAAAAATTCTCTATCAAATGGAATTATCCTTCAAGAATGAAGGGAAGTGGGTGTAGCTTAAGGTGATTGGGCTCCTGCCTACCACACAGGAGGTCCGTAATTCAGTTCCTGGTGCCTCCTAAAGAAGACAGTGAGCTGGTGTGCCAGGCAGACATGGCAAGCTAGCACAACAAGAGACACAAGAAGAAAAACATAACGAAAGACACAACAAAGCAGGGAGCAGAGGTTCCCTATGCCTCCTAAAGCAGATCATCAGCACAACCTGGTGCAACAAGATGGCACCACAAGAGACACAAGGGGGAAAACATAATGAGAGATAACAAAGCAGGGAATGGAGGTGGCTTAAGCAATTAAGTGCCTCCCTCCAACATCAGAGGTCCCGGTTTCAGTTCCTGGTGCCTCCGAAAGAAACAAGACGAATAGACACAGCAAGTGCAAACAATGAGGGGGTGGGGATAGATAAATAAATATTAATAAAATCTTTAATTTAAAAAAAAGAATGAAGAACCGAAGACATTTTCAGGTAAAGAAAAATTAGGATAATTCATCAGCAGTAAAATTGCACTACAAGAAATAGCATTGTAGAATTTATAACAATACAGATGTAAGATATAACTTAAAGGATGGGGGAGGAAATAAATAGATCTGCATGGTTTCTGTATTTTATATGGGATGATACAATATTAAGATTAAGGAGCCTATGAAAAGTTAATGCAATGACGTATAGCTAAAAAAATTTTTCAAAAAGTTGTTAGGATCCCAAAAAATTTCAAATAACTTCTTTCAAAAGGACAGGAAAGGAAAAATAAAAACAGATAGTACAAACCGAAAATAAATTAAAAAATAGCAAACCAACCATATCGATACAGTGTATGGTGGACAATTAGTCTATCCAATTAAAATGCAGAAAGTGTCAGAACAGATTTTTAAAAACCAGTCTAAACTATGTGCTATGTGGTAGTTTTAAGAATTCTTTGACATTCCTCTATTTGTTGAACTTCATGACACTCTTCCAGTGCTTAGACTTGGCAGACATGATGACAAATGACTTCTGAGGCTAGCTCAAGAAAGGCATGCCCCTTCTGCCTTACTCTCTCTTGGATTGCTTGCTCTGGGGAAGGCCAGCTGTCATGCCTTGTGAACACTTCAGCAGCCCTGTGGAGAAGCGCATGTGGAAAAGTGAGGTCTCCCCTCTACAGCCAGCACCATTCTGCCAGTCATGTGAGCGAGCCCCCTTCAAAGCAAGCCAAGCCTCAGGAGGACTGTAATCCTGCCAACATCTTGCTGCATCCTCATTAGAGACCCCAAGCCAGACCCACCCATCTAAACCAATCCCAAATATCTGACCCAAAGAAACTACGAGATAATGTTTAGTGTTTTAAGCCACTAAGTTTTGGAGCAATAGATAACCAATGCATGTGTCTACAAAAGGCATCTTTAAATACAAAGACACAGGATGAAGCTAAAAGGTTGGAAAATATATATACCATGCAAACAATATGCATAAGAAATCTGGAATAGGTTGAAAGTTTGAACCAACATCTCACCAAGGAAGATACATGGATGGCAAATAAGCCTGTGAAAAAATTCCACATCATTAGTCATTAGGGAAATGCACAATGCAATATCACTACATACCTATTAGAATGTCTAAAATTAAAAAGACCGACTACAGCAAGTGTCAGTGAGAATGCGGGACAACTGGAAATTTGTATACTACAGTGGGAATGTAAAATGGTATGAGCACTTTGGAAAAATGGTTATCCATTTCTTTAAAAATTAAGCCTATAACTATCATATGTATAAGGCATTTCCCTCCTGGTTATTTACCCAAGAGGAAAGAAAGCCTATGGTCCACACAAAGAATTATACACAAATGTTCCTAGCAACTTTATTTTTAATAGCCAAAACCTGGAATTAACCCAATGTCCATCAACAGGTAAATGAATAAACAGTGGTATTCTTGTCCAATGAAATATTTCTCAGCAAGAAAAAGGAATGAAATATTCCTAAGGTAGATGCTATTACATGGATAAATCTAAAACTAATTATGCTGAGTGAAAGAAACCAGTCCCCATACTGTTTGAATCCATTTATATAAAACTCTGGAAAATGCAAACTATAGTGAAAAAAAGCAGCTAAGAGGCTTTGGGGGGAGGGGACATGGGGAAGACTACAAAGGGACAAAAGGAAATTTGGGATGATGGATATGTTCATTAGCTCAATTGTGGTGATAGTTTCATTAGTATATATATGTGTCAGAACTTACCAAATTGTACATTTTTACATATGTGCAGTTTAGTGTATGTCAGATAAATATCAATAAAGCTAATTAAAAAAATATATGTATGGTCACATGTAGACATGTAAAATTTTACCTACATGCAATTGAACAAAGACGTTTTTTAAATAAAGTATTAAAAGCCTCTGAAAATGCAGTCATGACTCAAACAGATACATTCATAGCAGCATTATTTTTTTTTTCATAGCAGCATTATTCGCAATAGCCAAAAGGGAGAAAAACCCAAGTATCCATCAGCAGATAAATGGATAAACACAATGTGGTAAATATATATAGTAGAATATTATTCAGCCATAAGAAGGAATAGAGTTTTGATACTTGCTACTACATGGATGAACTTTGAAGATATCATATTTAATGAAATAAACCAGATACACAAGAACAAATATTGTATGATTCATCTTATATGAAATATCTAGAATAAGCATATTTAGAGACAGAAAGTAGATTAGAGGTTTCCAGGGATTGGGTAAAAGCAGGGGAATGAGGAATTATGGCTTGATGGGCAGAGTTTGTTTTTAGTGATGATCATAGTTGGTGATAATGGTAGCACAACATTGTGAGTGTAATTAATACCATCGAATTAGATGCTGGAAAATGGTTAAAATGTCATTTTGTGGTGTATATGTGTGTATGTATGTGTGTGTGTGTTATCACAGTGCAAAATTTAATTTAAAAAATACAGTCAATGATAGAAAATAAAGGAAGTATAGAAGTCAGGCAAGCTCAATACTAGCCCCACTCATACTGTCAACTAACCAGCTGACACCTTGGGTAAACTGCTTAACTTCTAAGGATGACTTTAGTGTTTGTAAACTTTTCAAACATTAGATTGGAACTAGATTTTCTGTGAGGTCCTTTAGTGCTCCCAATTGTACTATACTCCAGAATTGTATGGCCAAAAGCTAATTTATATTCTCCTTTGTTGCAGATTTCCATTGCACATAGTCAGCAGATGGACGACCTCTTCGATATCCTCATTAAGAGTGGAGGTAAGTGGAAAGTCACATCCAACCATATATAACAATCTCTTACCACAAGTAAGTAAACATTTTTCTCTAGAGCTCACAGCTTTTCTTTGAATACTGTGAAATATATTCTTCTAACTGAATTTACCATGTTAATTTATGTTAAATTTAGGCCATTATATCAGTTTAAAACTATAAATGGGGGGAAATCCATTGATTTAGCTTAAAACAGTAAATAATGTTAGAAGTAACGGTAGAGTATGCCCTCTGAAAGAGACAACCTCAAAAGAGCAAAGTAGAACCAGATTTAGATTCCACCATGAAAAACTTTAAACCATGTTCTTTGTGTATCAGTCGTTGTGGGATAAAAACTTTCCAATCCATATGTTAATTTTGTGACAATCAAATTCCCTAGCTTGGCCTCTAATAACTTTATTAAAATTTAGAAACAATGCTAAAGCACTTTCTAAACATAATATAAAATCTTAGATTTTAGAATATATGTTTTTAAAAAGTCATAAGGGGGAAGCAGACGTGACTCAAATGATAGCTCATCCATCTACCATATGAAGGGTCCAGAGTTCTATCCCCATTGCCTCCTGGCACTTGTGGTAAGCTGGCCTGCATGCAGTACTGCTGCACGTAAGGAGTGCTGTGCCACACAGGGGCACCCCTATGCAGGGGTGCCCCACGTGCAAGGTGTGCGCCCTACAAGGAGAGCCGCCCCGTGTGAAAAAAGTGCAGCCCACCCAGGAGTGGCACCGCACACACAGAGAGCTGATACAGCAAGATGACTCAACAAAAAAGAGACACAGTTTCCCAGTACCGCCTGATAATACAAGCGTATGCAGAAGAACACACAGTGAATGGACATAGAGAGCCGACAATGGAGGGAGGGGGAAGAACTAAATAAAAATTTTTTTTAAAAGTCATAAGGAATATTAACCATAAAAAAAGTCAAAGATATCTCTGCCTCAATTTCAATATCTTTAAAAATAAGTATAAAATCAGTATTTCAAAAATTGAAATGCTATTTTGGAATAATCTTAAATATAAATTACCCTGATGGAAGTTGTTTTTATTTGAATTTTTAAATAATGATCAAGATCTCTCCATTCATAGCCAGTACTATTTCATACTGAGGTTGATGTTCTGATTGTAATATTCAGCATAATAGAAAATTAGTGATGTTTGACTACACTTCTACATGTGAAATAGCATTTTTTGCTAAGAAATATATTGGCCTTGCAAAACAATTTAAACTCATGGTGTATCTAACCTATTGAAATTAAAGAAATAGACAGGTTTCCATGCCCTAATTTTAGGATTTAAAAAATTAAATGATTTTTGCCAAATCTGATGAAGACAAAAAAACTTTTTAAAGTGATGGTAATTTTTACAGATTAATCTTGGAAATTAAAATATGGCAAAGTCAAATAGTTTTGAGTTATTTTCTAAAAGGAATGATTTCTTTTTATGACAAGGTATCTGGATCATGAGTGTAGTATTTCATCTTATTATTAATACCAATAATAATGAAAACTGAGATTTAAATAGCTGATTGTAAAATTAGTCACTTCAGTTGTACTTAACAGCTTTCGAAACAATTCTAGAGATGACTGTAGATAATGAAAAGAAGATGAATAGTCCAAAAGGCCCATATAGTATATATAGTTAACAGTTTACTTATAGGATCAGATCATAAGTTCTTTCTCATTGGGATTCTATCCATCCCAATCATTGAGCTTTAAGAGCTATCATTAAAACTATTTTTCTTAGTGCATCTGCTTGCTCTAAGTATGCAGATAAAACCAATCAGATACACCTAAGAGAGTAAAAAATATATTTTATTCAAACATATATAGTTAAGTGAACACTGGTATCTGTAGCAGATAGTCCTTGTCAGATAAAGCAGTAAATAAATAGACCATCACATTATGAGTGCCTATTAAGACATTTACCAGATCTTCCAAGATTTTATGCAGACTCAAAAAAAGACCAAAAAAAAAAAAAAGTAAGAAATAAGCAAGTAATTCCCTCAACTTAAATAAAAAGGACAAAGGAGCATGTGTTAGCTTTTATTCAGAAACAACAAAAGATGGCACTGAATATTTTCAAAAATGTATTAAGAATGTATATGGCCAAATCTGACACAGCCCAACTCTAATGATAATAAAAGGAAAAATAATATAATTAGGTCTTTCATAATATTAAGGATACACTTCATGTCTCTGCATCAGCTCAGGAAAGCAGTATTTGCATTAAAATACATTTCTACATTAATTTTAAGGGTGTCCTGCTGCTATGATAGCAAGTTCATGGTGTAAGTATAAGATATGAACCTTGTCTTAAACCTAAAGTGACTAAGAGGAAGGACAGAGAGATAACCATTTACTCCTACCTACTGAGATGTAACTGCTTTTAATGCTTAGTCTTCCTAAAAAGAATTGAAAACCTATCAGAATGTTATAAACTTAAATGTTTACCTATTTAGCTAAAATGGCCCATCATCCTTAAGATATCAAGGATTGTACAAGGCCAATAGCATTCTCCTAGCTCTAGATGGACATGTGTAAAAGAAAAATAGCAAAATAATTGTCCTGGTAAATTGATACATTTTTCTAAATAGTAATATATCTTTACTTACTGATTACTTCAATTATTTTGCACAGAGATTTCCCTCCCTATAAAAGAAGAGCCATCTCCTATTTCCAAAATGAGACCAGTGACAGCCAGTATCACTACAATGCCGGTCAGTACAGTGGTGTCCCGGCCACCACCCCAAGTCCAGATGGCTCCACCTATAGCCTTAGAACCCATGAGCAGTTTATCCACCAGCTTAGAAAATCAGCTAGAAGCCTTCTTGGATGGAACTTTACCTTCAGCCAATGAAATTGCTCCACTGCCAAGTGGCAGTGAAGATAGAGAGTCCTTCTCTCTGATTGAGGATCTCCAGAATGATCTACTGAGTCACTCAAGCGTGTTGGACCATTCACACTCGCCCATGGAAACTTCCGAGGCCCAATTTGCTGCAAGTACTTCCTGTCTGTCACTTGACCTTTCTGACACAAACTTGGACAACATGGAGTGGTTAGACATCACTATGCCTAACCCATCATCAGGACTCACTCCTCTCAGCGCCACTGCTCCAAGTATGTTTTCTGCTGACTTTCTAGATCCACAAGATCTACCATTGCCATGGGACTAAAGTCATATATTTCTGATCTGAGTTCATGATGTTTAAGAATATGAAAATGATTCTAAAAGGTCTGTTTTTGGAGATAGATCCATAGTTCCATTGTTACAATTACAATAGGTTGTCACAGAAAGAATGGCTAGAAAGTCATAGCCTGGAAACCAAGTCTGAAAACATTTCATTGCATTCTGCAGTGAATTCTTTAAAGATTTGGAGGTAGCACAGGGCCTTCTGAGAAATACACTTGTCAAGGAAGACTCATCTAGTGTTCCAGACTTCCATAAAGAGTGCACAGAGTTTTAGATAAAAAGCGTAAAGAAGAGTAATGTATACAGGAAAATGCCATTAGGATTCTCTGGTAATCAACTACATATAAATCTTTGTGGTCACTTTAAAACCCTGAACAAAAGGTAGATAGCTCCACTTGAGGAAGCAGGCCGATGTGAGGGAGGTGAAATCATTACACTTGGCATATCTAGAGGTGACCCAAGCTGAGTGCATGACGCATCGGGGTCAAGGGCACTAGGGAGTGCTGGCCATTGTGGGGAAGTGACAGTGACACTTCTAGCTAAAGACTTTTGGTTCCATTCAGAAGCCTGTGTAATTTCTTTGTGTTGTAATTTATTTTGTGATTTGGGGTATCTTACTTTAGATTTTCAAATTTAAATTTAAATGGAAGATCTTTCATGATAACCAGATGTCTATGAAATACTGTCATAATGAACTGTAAAAAGTCCAGGTATACTGATAACACTGAAAATTCTTTTAGCAACCCTTTGTTGATTATATTGATTTTAATGTGTATATTAGATTATTGTATGTACACTCTGACATTGTGATTTGTACAGACTACATTGGAGTAAGGAAATGAGTATCCAATGATCCTACTTCTTTTAATAATTTGAATAATTTCTAGAGTACTTGAGCCACATGTATTTCTGTATTTAAAGAATTGCTGACTAATTTTCAGGTAACCAAACCCATCTCAAAGAACCAAGAAAGGGCTTTAGCCCAAAGTATCTTTTTGAGCTGGTGAGTTACAAATAGAAGGCAAGGGGGATGTCTGTCCCCAACCCAGGACTTTCCCATGATGTTTGCAGGTTAGACTGTGCCACGGGTCGGCCTCCAGAGCCCAGGCCCGGCTGTCCCTCTTCTCTGCAGCTAATCCCTGGTTATCATTTTACAGGTTTGTAACTGGATGGCACACCCCAGCTCTCACTATGTTATCAAGCCTAGGATTGAAAAACTGGAGGTTTTATTAATTCTTTTTTTATGTATATATATATAGAAAAAATGTTATTACATATTTGCCATGTAGTTTCTTCATAATTTTCTAAAATGCCAACTATTACAGGATTTCCCAAATTAATTCAAGGTATTTAAGTATATGACAGAATGTAAATAACAACTAAAACTAAAATCTACCAAAAGAGGCTTGGAGCTTTTACTAAATACTATGTGCCCTCCACCTCACCCTTGTGTAAATCCTCAGGTCAGTTTAATTTCCCTGGTTCATTTAGTGACATGCAGAAAGGCAGTCCGTCCCATTATTTGAAAACAATCATTTCTTGGGTTTTATTTTGCCTATGTGCTGATCTTTGTCAGTTGTCCTCCCCTCCCATCCCCAAGCTTACAAATTTCCTGCCATGTAAAGGTGCTTTTCCAGCATTCAGTCAATCAGAACACTGGCGCCCTCTGTTAACTGGCACTTCCTAATATGAATGCACTACATCATTCAAGGCAGAGGTTGTCATGCTCAGTAGAGGTTGTAGGGAATAGAGTGTTTGCTTTTACAAATTGTTATTCCACTTTATGAGGTACAGTAACTTTCTGTTAACCAGAACCATCACCATCTGACCAAACCCAATAAAAGTTTCCTGTATTGGATGTGATGAGAATCCTTAGGTCAGGTTCCTTGGAGAGAGAAGAATCCCTCTCTCCTGGGCAGGCTCATTTACTTGGGGAGGTACTTTTTTTTTGTAGTAGGTCTTGGTCATGGGTTTTCTGCTACAGGCTTTTGTCTGGGGTGTATCAGGTCCATACTTACACTCTGAGCATCATTTTCATTCAGATCTGAATGGCATATTGGATTAGCACCAATTATCAGTGGGATCATAGCAGGCAACTGAACTATTGCTATTAACTTTTGTTGAGTAACTTTATATCTCCATGCTCCTGAGTTGTACACATAAATAGTTTTCTAGCTCTTAGGTCCTCTTATTGCTTTTTAAACAGGGGTTGAAACTTGTCACAGGAAGGTTGCTCTCCAAAAATACAGAATGCGGTGCAAAGAACATTATCTCATTTAACAATTCATAGTCAACAGAAATCAGGCCAAAGTGCCCACCTCACATATATGTTCAATCCTTTCTGTATCAATATTTAATTTTTAAGGTGGCAAGAAGTCTTGAATTATTAACTTTATAAGCCATCCCACTTACACCATTCCGCTCGGCCTCCTCTCCTGACTTGGGAAGCAAGCCAGACATCTGTGACTTCAGTGCTGCTTTCCAGGATGTCACCTACATGTTTCAGTTTGGAGTGAATATACTGAAAATGTGCAGCCTATGATATGACCAAAGATGATACTCTATAGTCAAGGCCCCTTTGACCTGACTCAGTGTATATAATGGTAAGTGTATGTTTACTAAAGAAGATTGTCATTGTTTAAGGTTCGTTTCACAGCCATTAAAGCACAGGTCAAACAGCCTGGTTCAGTTTTCATTATGCATGTGTACAGCTTAGAAGTGGTACTGCTGTTGTATATCACACTGTAGGATATCATACATTGCCAAGAAAATAACTCCTAGAAGTGTATTCTCTCATATCGCAGGCTTTTATACATTCTTGAAACTACAGTAGTATCATCCTTAGCTTTCTACAGTATGCAGATATCAGATCATGTTTTTGGGGGTGGGGTGAAGTAGAGATATACCAAAGCTTCGCTAAAGCCTTTGGAAGTCTAGAGTTATGTGGTCATCTTGTACATTTCAGCAAAGCACCTACTAGGAAACTTCTTAGGACAGAATTCATGGTTCATGTTCTTGTGTTTTTCCTGAAATGTGCAATCTACTGTATAGTATCTGCCATTTACTTGTACGTTGATATATTCCAAGTTCATTGAATTTCCTGCTCAGATACTATTTGTGTTTGTTTTATATGAATATTTTTGTAATACTAAAGAGATCTTATTTAAATTTCTTTTTTAAAAAAATGCATGGTTCTGTGATCAGCATCATGTAACTGATACTTTTCAGTTTTTAAGTGTGGTTTAAGAAAAGTGGCAAAAATAGTCTGGTGTCAACTCCAAGCTGCTACCTACTGAACGCAAACACCTGGCCATAAAATAGTTCCACCAGACTGTGTAGTAGGCGACCCTAAATGGTGGCTCAGGAGCTTATTTCCCATTTTGTCACCAAAGCTGACTCAGGCTGCGTCCACCTTCAGCCCAGATCATCCCAGGCAGCAGACAAAACAGCTGTCCCCACAAGTGATGTGACAGTCCTTTACTGTCCTCAAACAGACTTGGCCTTAGAAAATTAGTAAAGCAATTTGAAAGTTTTTACAAGAAGCCCACATTTCAGGACATACCCTCCCACCATGTCAGCAGAACCACACAGGTTAGCTCCCAAAACATCTGGCTGTCAGTAAGGCAGGGAGCTTGTGGCACCATGCGGGGCTTTTTAGAGCAATTTGGGGAAAATTGCTACTCATTGTTTACAGCCAAGCACCACAGGTCAGTTTAAAATTCACAAGGCAAACATACTCACAAGTAACCCTCCATTTTTTTTTGCTATCCCACTGCAAACGTGACTGCAGAATGTCAGCAACAGCAGAATACACAACTCAGACTGTCCTGCTGCCTTGGAGGCCACGGAATACATCCACAGGCATCAAAGAATGTTAACTGGAAGGTCAGGTTCATCAATGAACATGATTACGAGTGCATAGATGTGTATTTGGAGAGCATCCTAACTGCATTCCAGCTAATATTTTAAGTGATTTCAGTCAAAACTGGAAAACAACAATTAAGATGTACTTTTTTTTCCTGGTTCAAACCTAAATAACTTGCTCATTCAGCAGTCTTTCTGGGCTATGTTTTAATCTGTTAAGTGACTGTCTGCATGGTAATAAGCAGGTCCACACTTTTTCCCCAGTCAGCCCTTCTTGCAATATCTGAGGAAATACTCATTGCAAAGGGTTTGTACCTGAAATCTCTAATATGAGGCCTGTAATTCAAAAAGCTGCACATGTTTACAAAAGAGCTGTTATCCTCCATGCAAACACATTGCTCTGTGAATCATTATTGGAAAAGGTCACAATTTTGTTGTCACAGTGTAACAATCTTAGATCTAAAAGGTGCTGTCTGGAGTCAAATGAAACCTGTCATTGGAGAGAACACAGCTTTAGTGTTTAACAGAGCTTATGCCAACTACAAAGATAAGGCTTTGACAAAGTTTATAGAATCATGGACACTCATTACAATTACCTCTCTACATTGTGCTGTAAAAAACTTGCTAATTGGATAGGAATAGGAGGAAGCATTTAGGAAAGGATTTAGGATCTACCAAAAGTACTTAACCTCACCTAACCAATGGTAAGGCAAACTTGCTTTAAAGGAACCAAAGGCACTGCCAAGTATTTGCCAAAAGGAGGCACTTTTTATGTAAAATGTGAGACTAATGAGATTTCAAAATTCAGTCCCAAAAAGGTATTACCATTTAAAATTTAATTTTCACGGACATGTAGATATTTCTCTATTGTTTTCATGTAAAATAGTGTAGATTTGTTTTTTTTTTTTGGTTTAAGGATAATACACTTTTAGTTGTAATGCAAAGTTTTTGCCTTTCGACATAGAAATAGTTTTCTTGCTTGCAATAGAAGTGCTTAACATGGTAGGTGTTTCTCTTCTTATTTTCATTGTCACATTATGTCTTAGCATCTCACTTTATGAAAAAAAGAAGAAAGATACCAATCCTCAGAGCCCTGCTTTCTGAAGCACTAGTTTAATAAACAAAAAATTATGGCAATCGGGGGTCCCTTCATGTCTTGCCTTGATGTTGTTTTGTAAAAGAAAAACCATGATGCCTTTGTATTTGCTGTTTGCACCCCTGAAGTCAATTCCATATCATGTTTGCCATACATTTTGCACATGTACTGTACATAGGTAACGCATACTGTATTTTTATATGTGTGCACATTTATCATCAGATCTTTTGTACATAGTGGCAGTATTGTAGCTGATTGGGAAATGTTTGATATCTCAGCAATTTTGCATTTTTGTGTCTCAAATAAAAAACATTTTGACATACCATGATTCTTGCTATACAGAGAAAAGACCCCATGACTGTAAATGGATAGAGCTATGGTAGACTGGGGGGTGGGAGGGTGGGGGGGTGCATAGTGCCAAAAGATCTGGGCAAGGAACCACCTTTAGAACAGCAGCTCACAACAGAAAGCCCCCGGACAGAGCCATGGGCTCAGCAGGAGAGCTGGTAGGGCACATACAGAGTAAACCACATCTCCCAGGCCCAGGACCACAAGGTACAAAGCAGAAACTCAGGAACTAGGGGAACTCGACCACAGAAAAATCATGGTCTTTCTTCCACAATCATAAGGAAACACATGAATAAAATGATAAAGTATGTAGTTGATATATATGGAAGGGCACAGTGAAAACTGATGCATGCTCTGACAGTAATAAATGTATCACCAGTGAAATTCTGGAAAGACTCAGAAATTTCAATTTAGCCAACTCTGTGAAACATTTTTATAGACCATGTAATATGGTTTTTAGAATTCAGTATTCTTTTAGTAAGATGATATTTAATTTTCAGTCCTTAAGCCTTTAAATAGATTTTAAAGGAGAACTGTATTAAATTTTTTCCTTGCTTTGAAAAAACAAAATGGTAGTGAGTAAACTTGACTGCCAACCATAACTATCATATCAGCATATGATAAAATGGGCATAGTATCAACTCCAGATTAGGAAAAGAGAAAGATAATTGAGTCCCTGATGTGTGGTAGATACCAGCCTGGATCTGGAGTTTGGCTGCAGGACAGCATCCATGGGAAGTGCTAAGAAACGGTCTGGAAAGCCAGGAAACAGTTGGATATTCTCTATAGGCCAAGGACTTAAGGGCTTAAGAATCTCCTGTAGTTAATTATTTTTGCTTTGTGTAATGGAAAGCTTTTCAGTTATTGGACAGAGTCATCATTTAGCATTTTTAATCCTATACAGCACATTTGCTCTAGAAACGAGATGAATACCAAAACATTGTACACATAGACATGCACACACATAGGGGTGACTGTAAATAAATGATACCCAGTCCATGGAGGTTTCCCAAGTCACACAGCTAAGGACCATTCCCTCGCCCCTCCTTCTAGAAATAGCTTATCTTCAATGTTTTATGGCTATTAATTTTAATCTAATTTAACTTGCAGAAATAAACACCTTGATATCCTGGACTTTATCTTCCCTGTTAATTTTTATGGCAAGCTATTGAAATTAAACCCACATTTTGTAACTAAATAAGACAAGAATGCTCATCAACTTTTTGAATGCACCTCTTGGTGTTTTCTCAACAGTAGCTGGATGGAACCCAAGTTATGCTCAGCAGAATCACAATGAAATCTTGTCTACCCCTGAAGTTTTCTAGACAAGGAGTGCAGTTAAAATGGTTTTATTACAATGCTTCCTTGAACACTAGAAAAAATCTACAAAGTTGTTTAAAGAAGTACCCTTATTTTTTTTTTTCATTTAAATCATGTCTGTTAAGCAACTTAGAAAGTTGACCAAGACATCAAACTCACTAGAGATAAAGAAGTTACAACAGAGAGACCAAAAAAGAGATGCTAAGACTAAATGCAACTTACCCATCTCCCCACTCACCTTGCACAGTGGTTGAAGACAGGATAATAGTAATAGAGAAATGTATTAAATGCTGCCATATACCAGGCCCTATGTCCAACACTTCATATGTATAAACCTCATTTAAACATAAGTCTTTGAGGTAGGAACCCTTATTGTCACCATTGCATAGATCTGGCAACTAAGGTCAAAATGACTTCCCAAACTCACAAAGGAAACAGAATCCAGATTCAAGATCAAGCTTCTGAAACCCCCAGAATCCAAACCATTTCTGTAGACTTGGGGCATATAACTCTCCACATGCTGACCATCCTTGCTTGCATCCATTGTGAATATAATCAATTATAGCTTATAGGATTTCATGTCAATTTTGAGTTCACCCCAACTTCTCTTATTAGAGCTGGTTGTCTCTCAAGTCTCCTATATTTCACACATTTTACAACACTTATACAGATGGTTAATGACATCTGTATAACCAGTATGTGGTTTTTACTAGGTTAACTACAGCCTGAACTTGGACTCCCAGACTGGGGCATCTTACATCAAGTCCTCTGACGTGCACAATGATTTGTTAATATATACTACCGGGAAGCAGGTGTGGCTCAAGCATATGGGTTCCCACCTCTCACATGGGAGGTCCCATGTTTGGTTCCTGGTGCCTCCTAAAAAGATGACCAGCATACAACAAACAGACACAGCAAATGCAAGCAACAAGGGGGTGGGAAGAAAGAAAGAAAATCTTTTAAAAAAAAAATACTGTCTATCTGTGCTGTACTTATGTTACCACTTGAGCACATGCAAGAGCCCAAGTGTTGTAGAATAATGTTACAATATCTAGTACTTTGAAGATACAAACTCTGTGACCCAGCAACTGAACTTCTTTTATAAATATTCTTGAAAAACACAAGCACACATTCATGTATAAGAATGAACACGAAGGCATTGTTTATAAAGCAAATATTGAAAGCAATCCATATTCCCTTCAATTGGAGAACAGATAAATACACACAGTAGTTGTGTTAAAATGAGTGAACTAAACCTAATGTGTCATTGTAAAGAATCTTGAAATTAAACGCTGAAAGAAAAAGTTGCATATTGAAGCCTTGATAATTCAAGTAACACTTTAAAATACAAAACAAGAAATGCTATGTATTTTTTAACATGTAAAGATATAAAGTATAAAAAACATGGGTGGTAAGGAATAATATCAATATCAAGAGTCTGAATACATCTGGAAAGAAAAGGAATAAGATGGGAGAAAGTGTGAAAGGGTCTTTAACTTGTTAATATTTTATTTCTTTAAAAGCCCTGTAGCTTAACATTTTTAAAAATCCTATGGCCATGTGACAAAATATTAGCATTTGTTAACTTGATTTTTTTTTTATCACCCCCATTCTTTTCTATGAGTTGAACATATTTCATGTAGAAAAGGCTGCTTTAAATTGAATAAATGAGAATAATTATAAGGGAATACTGTGAACAACTAGGCCAATAAATAAGAAAACTTTGATGAAATGAACAAATTACTACAAAGACACAAACTACTTAAACTGATTCAAGAAGAAATAATAAATTATATGAATAGAGTAACAGGATTGAATCAGTAATCAAAATCACCCCAGCTAAAAAAAAAATCCAGGCCCAGATGCTTTCATAGATGAATTCTACCAGACTTTTAAAGACAAATCAATACCAATTCTTCACACACAATTCTAAAAAGTAGAATAGGGAAACTTCCCAACTCATTCTATGAGGCCAGTATTACCCTGTTAACAAAACTAGAGAAATCACACACACACACACACACAAACAAATGGTATCTATTATAAGTATAAATAGGAAAAATTTTCATAAAATATCAGTGAACCAAATCCAGCAATATCTATGTAAAATATCATACCCCATGACCAAGTGGGGTTTATCCCAGGAATGCAAAGTTGATCTAACATCTGAAAAATCAATTAAAAATCAATTAATGTAATACACCATAAGTGGTGGTTTGAAGCTGTATATACCCCAGAAAAGAAAAAGGACATTCCTGTGGGTTTAAACCTATTGTAAGTAGAAACTTTTGATAAGGTTACTTCCATTAAGATGGTGTGACTCACCTCACTCAGAATGGGTCTTCATGGTGATTTGGAACTATGCATCCCAGAAAATCGTGTTCTTAAATTTAATCCATTCCTGTGGGTGCAAACCCCAGTATAAGCAGGACCTTTTTGATGAGGTTACTTCTGTAAAGCCATAGCCCAGGGTGGGTCTTAATCCTCTTATTAGAGTCCTTTATAAAGGGATGGATACAGTGAGAAAGCCATGGAAGCAATAAGCGGAAAGCCATGAAATCCAGAAGAGAAGGAAGAGACCAGCAGGTCTCCCATGTGTCTTGCCATGTCACAGAGGAGTCCAGAATTGCCGACAGCCAGTCTTTGGGAAGAAAACTTGCCCAATGATGCCTTGATTTGGACATTTTTCTCAGCCTCAAAACTGTAAGCTTGTCAACTAATAAATTCCTATCATTAAAGCCAACACATTTCATGGAATTTGCTTTGAGCAGCTTAGCAAACTAAAACTTTCTTCGTCCTATGACTGGAATTCCTTATAAGCAGAGTGAAATTCAAACAGAAAGAGAAAAAACCACAGAGGTTGCCACCAGAAGCTGAAATTAACAAAACCAGGAAAAAAACAGAGAGGCCAGGATAGGCTGCCATGTGCATTGCCATATGACAATGCATATGATCAAGGATTGCCAGGAACCAGTCCCAAAAAGCCACAGTCTTCTGAGAGAAAGCATAACCTTGATGATGCCTTGATTGGGACTTTCTTTTAGCCTCACAACTATAAGCAAATTCCCACTGTTTAACCTGACCCATTTCATGGAATTTGCTTGAGCAGCCTAGCAAACTAAAGCAATGATCAATAGAATAAAAGACAAAAACCACATGATCATCTCAAAAGATGCAGAAAAAGCATTTGCCAAACACCATTTCATGATACTCAGCAAACTAGTATAGAAGGAAACTGAAACAATCTGCCATCTACAAAGAACCCACACCTAACAATGGGGAAAGATAGTGCTTGCCCCCTAAGATCAGGAACCCTTCTATCCACATTGTACTGAAGGTTCTAAACGAGGACACTAGACAAGAAAAAGAATTAAAAGGGGGAAGCAAATGTGGCTGAAGCTATTGGGCTCCTGCCTACAACATGGAAGATCCAGGTTCAGTTCCCAGTGCCTCCTAAAGAAGACAAGCAAGACAGCGAACAGATGCAATGGGCTGGCATGGCAAGCTGATGCAACGAGATGATATAACAAGAGACACTCAGAGGAAAACATAATGAGAGACACAACAAAGCAGGGAGCAGAGGTGACTCAAGTTTGGTTCCCTGTTCCTCCTAACAAAAGAATACCAGCACACAGCAAACAGACACAGCAAATGCAAACAAGGGGGTGGAGAGATAATTTTTTTAAATGTTTCAAAAAAGAATTTAAAGGCATCCAGATTTGAAAGAAAGAAGAAGACAATCTCTATTTACAGATTACATTGTATATATATTTCTGTAGAAGATACATATAGACATGTATATAGAAAATTCTAAGGAATCCACTAAAAATCTACTAGAACTAATAAATGAGTCCAAAAACATTGCAGGACACAAGATCAATATGCAAAAACCAGTTATATTTTTATGAAGTAGTGTGATGGTTAGGCAAATGTGTCAACTCAGCCAGGTAATGGTGCCCAGTTGTTTGGTCAAGCAAGCACTGGGCTAATTGTAATACACAGGCATTTCATGGACTTTAATCCGTGAGTTGTTTGCATAGATGTCTGGTTCCATCTACAACCATCTGAGCAGATTTCCATCAGCAGTGAGTGAAATCTCATTGAATCAGTTGAAGGCCTTGAAAGGAGAAGTGAGTTCAGCATTCAGAGAGAGAATTCCAATCTCTCCTTTAGACAGCCAGCATCTCCTGGGGAACTCAACAAGGACCTTCCCTGGAGCCCCTGGCTTGCAGCCTGCCCTACAGGAATTGGACTTGTACATCCCCATAGTTGTGTGAGACAATTTTATAAAATCTCATACCATCTCCTGGTGGTTCTGTTTCCCAAGAGAACCCTGACTAACACAGCTTGGTACCAGGAGTGGTTCTTGAGAAACAGAATCTTAAAAGTGGGATTTCTGAATTGGTTCTAGGATTTTTGCAATTGGCTCTCTACTTTAATTAGACTCAAGGGAACTAATGACTTTGTTTCCACTAATCAAGAGTCCACTGACAGTCCATGGCATGAGTCGGCAATGGAGATATGAAAAATACCACTGCTGGATATGACTGACTTCCACACTTATAAGAGGCAAGGATATGGGTGAGAGTGTTTTTAACACCTGAACAGAGTTTTGTGAAGTTAAAAGGTACAGTGATGTTGGTTGGCTGTTCCTAAATACACTGGATAGAGTTACAAAAGACAGGGATGAGATGAAGGCTTCAAATTTGCAACTTAAGCACTGCATGAATGACGGGAAAGTTTCTATATGTGTACTGAAAGAAAATCTTGTTTTGAGCAGCCACAGAC